>NW_026690902.1:3069771-3435065 GCF_020826845.1 Diceros bicornis minor | reverse complement strand
ATTTTCCAGATTCCTATCCAGCCACCTGCTGCCCAAGATGGGAGAAAGCAGCTTCGTGCTGTGTGCACTTGAGTCGCTCAACTCACTTGGCTGGACAGAGACTTTTTGGTGACTCTGGACCCTTTAAACAAGTTTGTCATTTAGGGACCCTGTAAGTGACTCGCTGATTGTCAACATTTCCACACTTCATTCAGGGCTTTGCAGATTTTCAGGCCCTGGAGCAGATTTTCCAACCTTGGCACTACTGACATTTGGGGCCGGATAATTCTCTGTCGGGCCGTCCTGGGCCTTGGAGGACGCTGAGCAGCATTCCTGCCTCCCCCTCTAGACGCCAGGAGAGCCCCCATTAGTAACAACCCAAACACCGCCTCCAGAAGCAGCTAAAGCCCCCTGGGGACAAAATCACACGGAGGACAGTGACGGGGACTCTGAGGAGGGGACGGCGTCACCCGGAGCCAGGAGTAACAGCAGCCTCGGGCGCCCTGAGAAAACAGACCGGGTCAAACGGGGCTGCGGGGGGACGGAGGGACGCCGGGGTCTGACAGGGCTGCCCATGGCCCAGGCCCCTCTCTGGACCCCTACCCAGCCGGGACCGCCCGCTGCTCATCGCGCCCCGCCCCTGAGGGCGAACGTCCACGGGAATCCTGTTCGAGCCCAGAAGACAGGACACACCGTGCAAACACGCCCCATCCATCCAAGGCGCCGCCAGCGCTTCCGCTTCCGGTCTCGGGCGGGCATTCCAGGAGGACGAAAGTTTGGGGGCTGCGAGTTGAGGCGGCAGGCGGGTCGGCCGAGCACCCCAGCCTCGGGGGAGCTGTCTAGTTTCTAGAGTGAGTGCGAAGCTGAAAAGCGGGCTGGGTGAGCACCAGGGACAGGGACAAAATCTAGGGGCGGGGCTGTGTGCGGGAACCAGTTCTAAGGGTGGGCTGTGGGCGGGGACAAATGTGTGAGTGACACCAGGCCCGGGGGTCCGATTCTGTGGGCGGGAACAAGGGTAAGGGCCGGGCAATGAACCAGGACCAGGATGTGGGCGTGGGCCAGGCTGTGGGCGGAGCCAGGCCTGAATGTTGTGGGCGTAGACCAGTTCCAGGGGCGGGAAGAGGCGGAGATTGGGCTGGAATAAGTCAGGCTGACTTCACAGGGGGAGAAAATCAGCTCCAGGGGCGGGGCTGGAGGCGGGGCTTTCCGTGGACCAGTAGACTGTACAGGTAGCTGGATGTTGAACAGCTGTTCTTCAATCCTTTCCCTAAGTTTATACAGCCTAATAGAATGATGTGCCCATATTTAGAATTCTAAATTTTTGTGCGTGTTTGTTGTTCTTAATTTTGTTTAAAAATTGGATCATATATTCACATTTCTCTACAACTTGCAGTCCCAAGCCAATAGATAAGGATATAACGCTATTTTAATTTTAAAAATTTGGGGAGAGGGAGGCCACTACGTCGAAGATGCACGTATAGGAAAACTTCAAAGAGTAGTACAAAGTCAGTAAAATATTCTCACTCTACCACTGTCTCCCAGTCCTTTTTCACAGAGATAAACATCCTTTTCTCCTCTATCCTTCCAGACATACTGTGTATATATGGGCCTGTGTATATGTTCAAAACCAAGAGGGATGTCCCCAAGCAAAACCTGAAGCCCATGAATTGTCTCATGCATCAGAAGTTACTGATAAGAGAATTAAGTTTGTGGTGGAAGGAGATAAACCAGTGATGACTCCATAGGAAGACAACAAAGAAACAAGATAATTTTACCATTTAAACGGTCAAAGGAAAAAGTGAGAAAGAAAACATATTCATAAAATCTGATGTAGCACATCTTTGGATAAAATTCGCATGCTATAAAATGGTAAACACTTATGTCATAAAAGAGTAGACATTGAATTTTGATTTATCCTAATTCATTAAATAGTTATATTGGGCAAGTTGAATTCTGTTTTTAACATATGTAAGAACACTTCATGCCGGATTTTTCAGAGAAGGAAGAAACTATAAATAGTCAAAAGCTGAAAAATGAAAAAGCTGTACGAGTAGCTAATTTAGAAATATAGATTTTCAACCAGAAAATTAAAGAAGTTGTTTTTGGAACCAGAGTCAAGAGTGGGGAAGGTAGCTTTTCGTTATAAGGCTTAAAGTATTATTTGAGAGATGTGCTTATAGACACACATACACGCACACACAGGGGAGCCTGAATTTGTATTCCAAAGGGATGATTTAACTCTACAAAGAATTTGTAAAAAGGATTCACTTTACAACAGTAGAACGTATTTTGAAAACTACAGACTTCAAGCATAAAAAAAGCTGTCATCATCCCGGTGGAAAAATGAATGGGGCATCCCTTTCCCACCGACATGGTGATAAGCATTTTACATATATTACTCTTGAGTAATTTCACAGCAACCCATAAGGAAGATGGTATTATCTATCTCCATTTTGCAGTTGAGGAAATTGGTGACAGCATATTGCTAAAATTTTCATATAAGTTCTCAATAGATCTTGTTTTATGATAAAATTGTTTATTGAATTTTCTTTTCATTAATAAAATGATATTTGCCATTCTTACAAATAAGCAAAGGATGTGTAAAAACAATTTAGCAAAACGACAGTTTTCTTTTGATATAATAAAATATAGCAGTCACTTTATTATTTTTCTGCTCTCTGCCTCACATCTACGAAGACACTTCCTATCCTAAAGGCTTACTAGAAAACTCTACCAAAAATAAAGAATCAGGGAATACCCATATTACGCAAAGTTCCTAAATACATGCAAAAAAGGCATTATAGCAAATTTTTGTAACAAAAATCTTAGATCATTCATGAACTGATAACAACACAAATCATGATTAGGCAAGGTATTTCTGTAGAATGACAAATATTTAAACTTTAGACATTTGGAAAGGTAGTTCATTACAGTAACTAATGTGTATAAGAAGAATTTTTTCAAACCCACTAAGTGCCAGGAAATCGTTTGAGAAAATGCACTGCAATATTATTCACAATAGCCAAGAGATGGAAACTACCTAATTGTGAATCTGTGGGTGAAAGGATGAAGAAAATCTAGGGTATCCATACAATGGAATATTATTCAGCCTTAAAAAAAAAAAAGAAAATCCTGTATTCAGAATTGCTTGACCGGATCATTTCAGTAGCCATGTGTTTTCTTGCTTAGTCCCCTCTGGTCCATTCGCCAACCAGGAACCAGGGTGATCCTTTAACAATGTAAGCACCATGACCTCTAATGGATCCCTAAAAGAGATTTTGGAGGTAGACTGCCTGGGTACCAGCTGTATGACCTTGGTCAATTATATAACCTCTAATATTCCTCATCCATACAATAGGGGTTAATAGTATTGTCTCCATAGCAACGTTGTGAGGATTAAATGAGGGACTACATGTCAGATGCTTAGAGTGCCTGGCACATGTTAAGACAACATGAAAAATTTAGCTGTAATTATAACCAAATTAAATATTGTGATGGCCTATTAATTAAGCTGAACCATATGAAATTTCTAATATTCAACAATTTTGACCCATTTTATTGTTGAATAAATGATAAAACTCAGTTTAGGTAGGTTGCATAGAGTCAAAAAGGATTGGATAAATGGAAATATTATTAGAAAAAATAAGCAGAAATAGATTGCTTTGCAGTTTCTCATACTTTGTTTCATTTAATCTCTATAGAATACTTTTCAGTGTATTATTACCACTGTCTCTGAAGGAGTAACTGACTTGCCCCAAATCACACCACATTAAATAACACAATTAGAGTGGAAAGATAATTTCGAGTATAAATCCCATATGATATTTTGTTTCCCCTTCATAATATCATCCGTCCTCTCAAGAAAGTGATGAAATAATGCTGATTCATAGGAACTTAGTCTTAAAGAAACATACTCTCAGATGATAAACACTATGTCTTTGAAACAGGGGTGTTGCGAGAAGAAACTTGGGACCCATGCTTTCTGTGTTTTCAAGTCCATGCTTAGAGTTCTGAGAAACAGTCAAAGAAGGGAAAGGATGAAAAATAGTCCAGAATGAAAAAAGGTTGATGTATATGTAACTTTATTGATCAGCTCGAGATTCTCTTTTTGTTTATGGTCTGTGTCACCCTACTAGAATACAAATACACTTAGGGTAGATCACTGCTATCTTGAAGCAAGGGGTAGGCGCTGAGTAAATATTTATTAAAGGAATGAAAGTGGCCTTGAATACATCTGCTCTTTACTTACCAGAGAACAGCCCCATTCCAGGCAAATGGCATCATTAGCAAAATTTTAAAAATCATATCCTTATTAGCTCATAATAATGAATTCAAGGCTCCCATTTGTTTCATACATGTAAGTACAGAAGAATTCTGGTGTATTAAGGAATGTTTCCACAGCCTCACTGTAAAATAAAGCAAGACTTTTTGGCCCATTAATTGCTGGTTCCAGCAGGGCCCATCTCTATACTTACCTCTAAACAATTAACTATAGATTTGTTATCCCAATGAACAGCGACTTGGTATGGAACCTGTTTTAACAGTTGCATGCAAAAGTAGACATTTGATATGTCTTTAAGTGGTGATATGGATAATAATGTTGATGCAGAGGAAGACAACTAAAAATTCTCTCTGGTCTTTGTCAAGGGCATGTGAGTGAAGGGTATCTTGGAGTCACTGGATTTCGGAACTCAAAAAGACTCGTCCAACTCCTCATGTTACAGGTGAAGAAAATGAGGTCTAAAGAGGTTGAGAGATTTGACCAAGACTAATTCCTGGGACTAGAGAGAGATCCTCTGATTCTCAGCTGTCCTCATTGTCATAACATCTCCAGCTCCAAACAGCCAAGAGAAACAAGTCTGTTGATTTCCAGCTAGCAATGATTCCCCTTCACGTTTTTACTTTCTCTCTCTTTGATGTCTGCTCTGCCCTGACAAGGAAATTATCTGATGTTTACACTACGCTTAAGAAGAGGAAAATGCTCCTGGCAAACACTAGTGTGATTCAGTGTGGCACTGGAGAGCACAGTCATGAAAAAATGAGAGTCAAAAGAATAAGAGGTAAATAATACTAAAGAAGAAGAGAAAATCTATTATTTTAGTGGAACATAACTTAAAAGTTTAGAACTGGTAAATAAGTGGAGTAATGTGAAAGGAAGCTAGATTCCTATATGAAACATCAAAAATACTGTTACATGAGCAAGGATTCGTTTAAACATGTAAATAATCATTCCATTCACAAGAGCAATGAATTCTTTAAGATAAGTAGTTAAATAATTGGAACTGCACATTAGTTATATGAAAAAGATTATAAAGAGATACAAAGCGTGTAAAAACTCTGATTAAATGGAGAGATATGCTATACTTGTGACTGAAAACAGTGTTGCAAAGATATCAGTTTTCCAAACATTATTCAGATTCCATATGCTTCAAATCAACTTTTAAAATGATGCTGTATTTGTTTTATAGACTAAATGATATCCATTTGTAAAATAAAACACTTGACCATCAACTAACATTATTCACAAGTAAATCATTCCAAATGGATTATAGGGCTGCAATTAAAAGTAAAAATCCCCCATGTATGGGGGATTGTCCCCCACATACATGGGGGACCCCCATGTATGTGGATGTCATCCACAGTGGTGGATGACAATATAGAAGAATATCCATAATCTTAAAATTAGTGAAGATATTCATAATATATATGCTTAAAGATGTCTGGTTGAAAAGAGGAAGGAGAAAAAGTAAAATGGAACATGATATGGTCTCTGATTTTCTTTCAGAGACTTACTCTAGAGAAGGATATTCCAGTCTACCATATTGGATAAAGAAATAGAAATCTGTGATAATTACACAAATAATGAGAGGACATATATAAATGTAGCATAAGGTATCAGTTAGCTTCTGCTGTATAAAAAACCATCCTAAAATTTGGTGGCTTCAAATAAGAACAGTTTATTTTTTCTCAAGATTCTGTGGGTTAACTGGGCAGTTATTTTGATCTGGACCTATTGATGGCTCAGCTGGGATTGGATAGTCTAGGATGGCCTTACTCACATATCTGATTGTTGACTTGAAGTCACCTGGAGTGAGGGAGATGTGCAGTCTATCTAGACTCATTCACATATTGATGGCATCAGGCTTCCCAAGGGCAGCCAGAAAAGGACAAGTACCAACAATGAGCAAGTGTTTTTCAAGCCTTTGCTCATGTCATTTGCTAATGTCCCATTGGCCAAAGCAAGTTACAAGGCCAAGTCTACCCAGAGTCAACATGGGATGCTATGACCAAACAGACAGAGGGAGGGGACTAATGTGTGGCCATTTTTGCAATCTCTCCCACATAATTTTAGAGGAGAATTAGTATGAATGTTTTTGTATTTGTTCATTTGAATGCCTGAGGAAGATTGTACAAACCCAAAAGAAACATAAAGCAAAGAGTTAACTGGAGATGTAAGGTAAGTTTAGTTGATACTTAAAGTGGGTCTGGAAAAATGTGGTAGTTTTGTTGTCAAGTGTATGCGAGTTCTTGTAACCTATGAAAATAACTTACATTTCAATTATTTTCTCGCTGAATGTGTTTTATTCGTTAACACATTTGATGTGTTTCTCTCTGGCCTTAGGAAAATAACGTAGTACTTGCTAGCAACGGTGCAGCCTAATAGCCCCACACTTGAGGCCAAGATGGAGAAGACCACCGCGGCCACCATGACCTTGACGTTGGTGCTGTGGTAGATGGGGAGGAAGGTGACCCAGACACTGCAGAACACCAGCATGCTGAACGTCAGGAACTTGGCTTCATTAAAGGTGTCAGGCAGGTTCCTGGCCAGGAAAGCCACAGTGAAGCTGCCCACGGCCAAGAAGCCCAGGTGTCCCAGGACACAGTAGAAGGCAGTGACCGAGCCCTTGTTGCACACGATGAAGATGTTGCCGTGTTCAGAGTGTGCATCTGTGTCAATGAAGTGAGGAGAGGTTCCCAGCCAGATTCCACAGAGACTCAGCTTGATAAAGGAGCAGATGGGAATGATGAAGTTAGGTGCCCCTGACACCAACCCCTGTCCCATCCTTCTCCCTGGTGCAGTGACATTGAAGACCACAACCACAATCATATTTTTGGCCAAGACACTGGAAACAGCCACAGTAAAAACAACTCCAAATGTGATTTGTTGAAGACGGCAGGTGGCTGTGTTGGGACAACTAATGAAGAGTAAGAAGCATAGGAATCAGAGGGTGAGGGAGATGAGCAGGATGTAGCTGAGAGTCTGATTATTGGCCTTGACTATGGGAGTGTCTTGGTGCTTCACAAAGACCACAGCTGTGAGGACAGAGAAGCACAGAGCTGTGCAGGCCAGTGCCATCCACCAGGGGTCCTCATAAGCCAGAAAGATCACAGCATTTTGGAGGCAGCGACCTTGCTCTCTCTTGGCCTACTGATGATCTGGACACTTCACACACTGATCCATGTCTGGGGAGAGATGAAAAGTGTCCTCAGCCCAGGTTCAGTCACTCTCTCTTATTCGCATGCCCCCAAAGAAGGCATTGGGTAAGTTTAGAAAATTGTCTTCCTTTGTTACTCAATGCACCAGATAACAGAATACTCTGTAGAGAACCGTTCCCAGTTAATAGTGCCTATCTTCTTTATGGTTAAGTAAACAAAGTTATTATGCTTCTCAGTATTTATCTTGCATAATCATGAAAGCACTTTTTTCTCAGCAGAAAACCGAAAGTGCTCCCTGTCTCTCTGAGCTATACCCTGTAAGCTATGGCCTAGATTTACTTATTCAATGAGCAAGCAGTTATTGGAAAACCTCCATCAGCCAGATAATATGCTACATTCTAGGGAAACAGAGATGGCCAAGTCATAGACCTCACTCCCAGGAAGGTTCAAAATGAGACCCTTTCTACCATCTAAAATGATCTCCAGTACAATTCATCTTGATTTCACTTCCACCACTTCTGTTAAGATTTTAGTCACTTCTCTCCTATGTTATCATAAGATCTTTTTACTCTGGTTCCCTGCCCTTGTCCTGCATCACAAGTGATACTTCTACATGTAAGTGGAATCGTGTTTAGCCTCCATTAAAAAACCCGACAAACTCTTAGGAAGACCAAAAAGACTGTCTAACCTTGGTCTTGCCTACCTCTACTACCTCTGCTCTGATTTTTAAGATTCCCAAATCTTCCTGTTGTTCTGAAAGTGTTCCGTGCCCACTCATCCTTGCAGGTATAAATATATGTTTTTACTTCTACAGGGGCATTGCTCCTTCCTCTTTACGTCCCTTTAAATTTTCTCACTTTTCATGTTTAGAACTACAATCTGCCTGATAATGATTTCTGTGGATGGTGTGAGTTCGGGTTGGCGAGTCATTGTCTTCTCCATGAAGACAGGCAATTTACCCAACATGCTTTATTGAAAAGTCTTTCATTTGCCCACTCCTCCTCAGTGTTTCCTTGTAAATCAGACGTCTATACATGAGTCCCTATATCAGCAGCTTGTATCTGAACTTACCATTTGGTTCCTTTGATTTTCTTGTTTATCTTCTTGATGAACCCCCTCTATTGTGATGCTATAATACTTGATGTCAGGTAGAGTAAGTACTCCTACTCTATTCTTTTCTTCAAGATTTTCTTAGATAAATTTTTCCTTTATCATTTCCGTAAGAATTGTATCAAGTGTAATTTCCACAGAACGGGTCAGCATTTTAGCTGCAATTTTGTGGAAGCTGTAGATTAATTTGGACAGTTTTGATATCTGTTGACATTTGAGTCTGTTCAGTCACGAACTTGGTTTATCCCTCCACTTCTTTCAGTCTTCCTCTATTTTTCTAAATGCTGTTCTACAAATTTATGGACAGAAATCTTTTGAAAGTCTCATTAAAGTTATTTCTATGTACTTCATACTTTAAGATGTTGTAAAAGTCATTTTTTAAAATTTAAATTTTGGATGACTTATGACGGGTAGATGGAAGCAAAATTTTCTATATTAACCTTGTATTCAGCCACCACTAAACTCAATAAATACGTTAATTTACATAGATTTTACATTTATACCATAATATCATCTGAAGATAACATCAATTTTACTTCTTCCTTTGAAGTAAATTACTCCTTTTATTTCTTTTCCTGCCAATATTGTATCAAGCAGGACCTCCAGTGTAACGTCTAATAGAGGCAGTGATGTTGAACATTCTTCTCTTATCCTTCCTTTCAACAGTGCACCTTAAATTTCCATTCTGTGACTACTGTGTATGGGAGTAAGAGAGTTTCCTTCTGTTCCTGATTTAGTAAGGGTTGTTCTGTTGTTATTGTTTGTTTTAAAATATGAATAGGTGTTTAATTTTACTAGTTTTTCTTACAGTTATTGCGATTATTATTTCTCTTTTTTCAGAGATTAGTGTACTGAATTACATTGCATGAACCTAATTTGGTCATGATATGTCCTTCTTATAAAATATAGCTAGATTTGGAACATTGATATGATTTTGATTTTTTTAGGATAAATGAATTTAATCCAAGAAAGAGAATGGCCTGTAATTTCCTTTCCTGCAATGAATTTGTTAGATTTTGGTACCAAGGTTAAGCTAGTCTCTAATAGTGAGTCAAAATTTTTCTGTTTTTCCTATTCTCTGGAAGAGTTTGAGTAGATGTATATTATTTCTTTCTTGAATATTTGGGAAGATTCATCAGCTTTGTACCAAATAAATAGCCTACAATAAAATTTTGTAGAAATGTTTTAAAGGATGGTCTCAATTTCTCTAATAGGTATGGCAATATTCAGATTTTTCATTTTTTCGTGAGACGGTTTGGTAACTTTTATTTGCCTGGAAATTTGTGAGTTTCCTCTAAATTTTCATTGTATCAACATGATGTTATTTATGTTTTCTTCATGTTAAAAATTTTCCATATGATATGCACAGATTACTCCTTTTCAGCCTTGGTATGTTTTTGTTGCCATTTTTCTCTTTTGTTGAACACTAGGACTAGGATTTTATTGAGTATATTTGTCATTTATTGGAATCTAATTTAGTTTTATTTATCCTTTTGATGTTTGTCTTTTATTTTGTTAACACTTCCTTTAATATTTATCATTTTGTGTTTTCTATTTTCCCTGTGTTTAATTTTCTCCTCTTTTTCTAGCTTGTGATGAATGCTTACAACTTAGAAATTCAACCTTTCTTTATTTAAATATACAAAATAATATATAAATATATATAATCTAGGATTATACATTTCTCTCTAAGGATAGTTTTAACTCCACCCCATAAGATTTGATGAATAGTATTTTTAATTGGAAATACATTCTAATTTCCATGATAGTTTACTCATTAATCATCGGTTGTTTACAAGTGTATTTATTAATCTCCAAGCAAGTAGGAATTGAAGTTAGTGGACGTAGTGTTCTTTAGATGTGCATATGGAACATATACCAAAACTTACCACACGACAAATATGCACGTGGAAGCTTTATCCAAATTGACTATATGCCAGACTATATCATCAATCTCAGTACATTTCAAAATATTGAAATTATACAAAAGATGTTGTGAAATTAAGCCTCATATCAATCACAAAAATAAAATTAGATAATGCCACCATTGAGGGGATTCCAGCATTGCACCATTTAATATCATAAGTCTGAGTAATTCCAAGATGTTAATTATGGTATGAAAAATCTTCAGTGTTGGTTCTCTGTCCCTCTTCTACTTCATGACCCAACTCCCAAACCCACATTGTCTGGGTTCTAGTCATGTTGAACCATTACTCAGTTCCCTAGAATAGTAAATGCAGGGCTAATTTGCCAGTTTCTGCCATTTCTAAGAATTCCACCAAGAATTTAATCTGCCTTCATTAGTCTGATATAATACTAATGCTACTGCCTCTATGAAGAAGTCCATGACAGTTCTCTCCCCACAAATATATATACTATCACTTATTGCATCCCATGGGTCTCTGCTTACCTATATTGCAGCCCTATGTCACCATCTTGAATTCACTTCACTGCATGTTGTCTCCCCTACTCACCTTCGGACTCTAGGACATCACAGAAAAGATGTATGTACTCATTGAAGGAAGCTGGACCCTAAGCCCGTTGCATACCATGTAAATACTTACCCCTTAAATCAAACACAACCATTCTGAGCTCCTGCTCTGTGCCAAGAACAGCACCAGACTCTGGAAAAATAAGGATGTGTTCAATGTGATCAAATGTAGATTTAAAGAAGATGAAAAGTAAGGACTTATGATACCATGTGTTAGATGCCATGAGAGAGATTTAAGTTAAGTTCCTGTAGAGTGGTCAAAAAGGGTTTCCTTGAGATGATAATGCCTGCAGTGATGCTAAAATGAGTCAAGCAAGCTAGTTCAATCTAGAGAGAGAGTGTATCTTTTTGGCTGGAAATGATAAATATGTTGGCTTTTTTGGCTATAAAAGTTAAATTACTAAATGGATGAAGGAAACATTTGGACCCTGCAGTCCTCAGCCAGAGCTTTTCCGTTTCTTTGGGAGAACCGTGCATACAAAAGAGCGGTGGAGAGCCAGCCCTGATGGTCTAGTGATGAAAGTTCAGTGCTGACCACTTTGGTGGCTCCGGTTGGTTTCCTGGTCATGGAACTACACCATCTCTCTGTGAATTGCCATGCTGTAATGATGGCTCACATAGAAGAACTAGAATGATTTACAACTAGGATATACAACTATGTACTAGGGTTTTGGGGACAATAATAAAAAAGGAAGATTGGCAACAGATGTTAGCTCAGGACAAATGTTTCCCTTCAAAAAAAATAGAAGTGGAGAAGGTTGCTGCAAGGCATATCCTCACCTATCTCATTGGAAATCTCATTCTGTGGGCAAGGAATGCAATCAAAACAACAGGCAGCCTTGCTCTCCTGAGGGCTCTTCCTGAATCCCGGACTGCAACTCTCACTGAATACAGAGTGTGGAGTCTGGAGAAAATCAGATAACACTTGGTAACAGCTGTGACTTTTACCTAATTTTCAAATAACTAGAGTGCTTTAGAGTATTGGGCCTTAACAAACTGAAGCTTGAAATATCTAAATCCAATTCATTGGTTGGATGCCATGTTTATTGTATGATATAAAAGACTGGTACGCCTCAGACTTATTGTGGGTTTGTTTCCGGAGCACCGCAACAAATCAAATATTGCAATAAAGTGAGTCACACCAATTTTTTGATTTCCTAGTGCATAAAGAAGCTATGTTTACACTATACTCTAGTGTACTAAGTGTGCGATATCATTATCTCTAGAAAACATGTACATAACTTAATTTTTAAAAAACAATTTTTCGTGAAAATTACTAACCACCTTCTGAACCTTCAGCAAGTTGCAATCTTTTGCTTATGAATGTCTTGCTTCCATCTTGGATTGTTGGTAAATGAAAAAATTACTTCAGTTTTAAGTGAATTGTTAAATTCCCATATGTGGCCCTTTATGAAGCTCTGAGGGGACACGAAACCCCAACAAGATTTTGGTTATTCATATGTGGTGTAAGTAATTGTGATTGGGTTCAACCCACCTCAGTAATTCCCGTCTCCCACTCAATCACCTTCTCAGATAAAAACAATTCTTGACCAAGTGGAGCATGTGGGGAATATTCACCTTAAGTCTAAGACCTTCGGGAAATTTCCAAAAGTTGAGAATGGTGTACTCTGAATCTGATTTTCCTTTTTCAGCCAAATTCACTGAGTCACCATCAGGATTGTTAAATTCTATGTTCCTCAGAAAGTGGTGCAGCCAAAAGAGACACATCATCCTGTGGTGAAGTGGGCCCGGGTTTTAAAGAGAAAAACCCTGAATTGGGGACAGCCTTTCATTGTCTGTAATCCTTGCTACATAATGTACCTTTATTACAAGTATCCAATGAAGTAAAGCAAATGAAATCATATGGAGAACTAAATTATCATAATGTTTCTAAAATATCAGTTAGTTTCAAGAGAAAATGCCTAAAGACAAAAATATCAAGATGATCAGTGGTGATAGGATTCAGACAAATCTCGAGTACAAAGTCCAATCTAGCCACCCTCATGCACTCTCTGAATTTTCCCAGACCATCAATCTGCAAAATGATGTTAGCAATACCTAAAGTTGTTGCAGAATTAAATGAGATCATTTATGTAAAGTATTCACTATGATGTTCAGCACAAGATAGGCACATAAAGGACAAGTTCTCTTCTTGTCATTGAGGAGCTTCATGGGAGAAGACAGGATATTCCCTATTGAAACGTTAGGCAGGCAGGATGTTGGGATCCTTTGTAACACAAAGCATTGATATTGACTCATAGCTCACTTCCTTGTTGTCACTAGAACCTTCTTGTAGATGACATACTACCCAGGACTAGTTATACCTCCTAGAGAGTGAAACAAGTATAGAAACTCTTGTGCTTTTCTTGGAGAAAGAATCCTAACTGTTTGGTTTGAGCACCTGTGGAACCATAAGAAAGTCACTTTTACGAGTGTACATTCTGTTAAGTCGAAGAGACTTTACCTGCCAGGGACAAAACACCAGACCTTCCCCACTTCACATTGACTGCATTTCTTCATGTTGAAGAAGCATCTTGTGAAGGTTCCAGGCCACAGCATACACAGCATTTTACATACTGTAACTCGATACAGTCATGCTGGTGTCAAAAATCTGCCAAGGCAGCCATCCTAAGGAGGCATTAGGTGGAAAATTCTCCAGTGTTTTACAGTAAGACTCAGAAATCGTGCAAGGAATAAAGGGAAACCACAACATAGTGAGGTAAATGTCTTCTGGATATTTGGAAGGGTTAACTGTCTGGATAAAATTTTAACAGCCAGGGACCTCACTACGGAGGTGTGAAAAAATGAGAGTCCCATGGAAAGAGTCAAGGATGAAATCTCTCTCACTGTGGATAAAATCCCACTCTGATGTCGTGACCCAGACTTTCCATATCACTAAATACTCCCAAGTAGAAAAGCTCAAGCTTATGAGAGAGTTGGCATCACCATAAATGATAACCACATTCCCTTCTGTTTCCTCTACTTGCAAATCGTATGGCTATGTCCTTGAGTAATATGACGTTTCAGTCACAGGAATCATTTCCACAAAGGCTGCACAGATTCCATTCCTGTCCATCTCTCCTCTCAAGTCTGAGAGAAACTCAACACCTTTCTTGTCTTCCGAGGTGACCAGCCCCACCCAGCTCCAACTGAAGTGAAGCAGCAAAGAGTCCATGCCAATGGCTAGAGATGTGTCCCTGGGGGCCATCTAATAGAGAGATGGAAATTGCTCATCATCATTCAGGGTAAGATTAAAAGAACCATAGGTAAGCTAAAACGAAAAGACAATTGGAAGCAATATGAGGAAGGGGATTGTCAAAAATCATGCTCTCAGTCCTAAAGTCTGTTCAGCAACACCTGGAGTGGTAGAAGGGGACAATTGCTCATTTCATTTTCTAATCATTTTCCACTCCCTGAAAGCTTTCTATAAAATAAGATCAGTCACAGTTTCAGGAAACTGTTTTGTCTCCTTCCCCCTCAACCTTCTCTCTACTCCAAATAAAGGAAATGTCATACTCGATCTAGGTCCTGTACACGGACCCTTTGAGATCATATCCTTTGAGAGATGCACAAACCCAGTCTCCTCCTCTCTTCCTTTTTAGGCCCCTGAGAATGGCACCAAAGGAGACGTGGTTTCATCTCTCCCCATCCCACCCAGTCTTACCTGTGGAAATTTGTACAATCCCAGCAGTGTTATAATCTGGGCAGAAATTGCCCAGGTGGGTCCTGTAAGGACCGCTAGAGACTTACTCTCTCTCCTGCAGTCGTAATTAGGGATGTCCTTGCCCAACCCTGAGAGCCAAATCAGGGAACTCTCCAATGTCCTCCTTTCACTGGACAGGGCATTATAGAGATCAAATCCCAGAGACATGTTGGACAAGATATGAGGGTTCCTGTTGATTTCCTCAATGGCAAAAACCAAGGACAGAACATACTGGTAGTTCTTGTACTGAAACCTGCATAGAGGGATAAGGATCCTTAGGGAAAATACTCAAAATGATTTCCTTCAAATGCAATACAATGACTTTATTAAAATGAATTTGCTATTGACTCGAATGTCTGTGGCAACAGATGGCACTCCTGAAGCCTTGGAATTTATAACTAAAGAAAATAACATGACTTCAGCTGTGGAACGTCCTTACTGAATTCCACACTCATGAAAGAAACTGGTTAAATACACAGAAGAAAGTACAATGAATGGAAAAACAGATCACATTCAGAGTAGACTTGTAAATGACTCTTTGGTTCAGGATCCAAAATGCTTGTTTATATGAGCACACCATTAAATCCTTCCTAGAAGAGCAACAATATTAGCATGAGATTGGAGAAAGCCCTGGGGAGGAAGAGTAATTGCAACTGAAAGATACGTGACAAGAATAGATGCATGACATGTGCACGTTGAGAATGGTGCAACAGAAGGCTGTCAATCAAATTGCCTAAACCTCTGTCCCCTCAAACTTGTGCTTCTGCCACCATCAAAACCAGGATACTAAGGTGAACTTCAGAGATCCAATGAAGTAGGAATCATCAACAGACAGGAACATTTGAAAGATTCAAGAAGTACCAAAGGGACTAGAAACACTTAGGAATCTAAGAAAGAGAGCATTGTAAAGTTTAAAAAGCTTCTCATCCATTTCTTATTTTAAAAATATAAAATTAAAATTAATTATTAACATCTTTAATGGTACCTATTCCTGATAGCCCATATTGTCTTCATCTTTTCTACAGATTTTCTAAACACAAATAACACCTAAGCCAAAGAAAATTCTCTGCATTTCTATTGCCTGGGATTTGTAATAGCACCAAGAATACAATAGAGCAGTCACTTGTGCTTATTTCAATTGTTCTATTATTTGAGGATTGATTAGAACCCTAGTTCATGCTCACTGCTTGTTAATGTTCCCCATGTCCCTGTGAAGAATAGGTGTTCTTCACTTGTTGGGTATAGGGTGCCATGTGTATCTATTAAATCAAGCTTGGAATTTGTTTTTCAAATACTCTATTATTAGATATATGTTATTCTTTGTCTCAGAGGAAAGTTCAAATTCTTCACTATGATGATATATTATGTCTACCTCTCCTCTTCCTCTGCCTCCTTCTCCTGTACTTCCTCCTCCTCCTCCGACTTTTTCCTCTTGTCTTCTCCTTCTTCTCCTTCTCCTCCTCTTCCTTGTCCTCCTTCCTTTCCTAGTTGAGGCTATATTATCTTCACATGACATCTTGTGTAGTATAACGACTATATTTTCATGATAAGTTGAACTTATATACCATTGGGGATTAACCACTTAATTCCTAATGATGCTTTTTTCCTCATCTGTTTTATCTCATATTATTATAGCTACCCTGGGTTGATTTTTGATTGATATTTTCCTAGAATATCTTTATATCTTCTATTCTGTTTTGAATTTCTATTTTTCCATGTTTGTTAGTTTTCACAAGTCTTGTAAACAAGATACAGCTAAATTTATCATTGTCGCATCAAATTCAACAATCTGTATTTAACTGGAGAATTTATTCCATTTACATTTGTTGTGATTATTTATATCCTTGTTTTGCTCCCACTATCTATATGTTTTCCTTCTATTTTTTCCACAAGTTTTATTATGTTATTTCCCTTTAAAATTTATTGATTTATACTTGTTTTCCATATTCTATTTTGTCTCCTCTATTTCGGTGAGAGTTATATTCTCTACTTCTATTTTACCACCAGTCCACATTGCCTGAAGTGGATATAGTTTCTCATCTCCTGAGAAATTTATAGACCCTTTAACTTTCAGTTTTACCCTCATGACTCACTTGTTTTTGTTGTACAGTACTTTATTTCTCCTTTTTCTTTACTCTTTCTTCATCTCCATATCTAAATTATCTTTCATGTTTTTTAGTTCCTTGTCTTTCTATACTGCATTCTATTTCCTTCAGAATTCAAATTTGGTTTTCTATTCTCTCTTCTGTTGTAGAACCCATCTATGAAGTTTTAAAACTCAACAGTTATGTATTTTTTATTTCTTAAAGTTCTATAAAGCCCTTTGCCAAATATGTCAGATGATTTCTAGAGTCTCCTGTTTGATTTTGTTATTCCATTTCTTGTTGTTCCATTTTTTATACACAGTTATTTTATATCTTGACGGTGGTAAGTCTAATAGTGAAGGTTTTAGTGTTTAAATCTATGGTTTTATTTTTAATTTTCTTATGTCTTATGACTCTTATCGACAACGGCATGTATTCCTTATTTGTTTGGAGAACTTTGATTAGGAGCTCAAATTTGTCTGATTTTAATGTGTACAGAATGTAAGGCTTTCATTTAGATTCTTTCCTCCAGAGAAGAATGTCACTGGTTTCTGCTCACAGTCATGTGAGATGACACCAAGCTAAGTGCCTTTTTTGTGTGACTCACAACTAATCTGTGACTCCCAGATTCATTCCCTCAAGTCACTGGAGACTCAAAGACAAATCCTTTCATTAGAGGATCATACGGGCCTTTGACCACTGGGTGAATCCAAATTTGTCTAGTGCTTACAATTTCCTTCTTCTGTCCTTTGAGACTTGGCTTACATCATGTGGACTCAAGAATGCAATAACTTTATATTTTATGGAAGATAGTGTTATGTGGAGGGAAACCCCTTTCAGGTATCTTGTCCTCCATACTCCTGGTATTTCATTCTTTTAGATACTTCTTCGCATTTCTTTCTTTTAATAAAAATTCTTTCTTTAACTTGAAAAGAAAATAAATTTTAAATCAAACGTGTGAGCTTGGGGTATAGAAATAATTCACACGCTATTCAACAAAATAAGTTTAAGATATAGAAAATTTTACAGTAATGTATGTATGGATTATGTATATTTAACTGAAACTAAGAACCTCTATTAAGAACATATTTAGTCAAATTTTAGGAGAAGAATCATTGAGATGCACACTCCAGGAACATTCTGTTTCTCTGAGCTGCACACATACTACACATATACCTGATCGTCATGTGACAAGCCATGATATGGCCAACTTTAGTTCAACTTAGTTCAGGTGTGGTATGATCAATTAAACTTGAAGAAGGGAGAGTGTTCAGAATTCCAAAAGCCCCATGTCTTACCAATGTTAAAGCATTAAATACTGAGAACAAGGAAGAATGGTGCAGGTGTTGTATAAGTAAATTTCAATATCTAAAGAGCAGACAACAGCATCCACATTAAACTTATTGCAGACTGTGTCACATTTCTGAAAATAAAGCACCCCTTTCAGAGGAAAAATGAAGAACGCTTTTGTGTCAGTTGGGGCCTCCAAATGCTGAGGTGGAGTTAGGAGTACAAGAAGATTATTGTGGCATAACACCTGTGAAGAGTCAAAGGATTGGGTAGGGACAGCCCTCACACTCAGATACAGAATTAACTGCCTCTGAAATGAAAAAAATAAGGAATGTTAGGCAGAGGAGCTTTGAATCACAATGTGGAGATGCTAGTCTCCACCCGAGACCTACTGAATCAGAATGTTTGGGGTGGGGTACAGCAAACCTTCTGTGTTTTAACAAGCCTTCCAGATAATTCAGATCCATAATCAAGTTTGAGGTTGACTGGTTTCAAAAAAAATGCACCATACCAAAGAAGTGAACACTGAAAAATTAAAACAATTGTCTCAGTACTTTGTGTTAATGTGATTTTTATAAAATGCAAAACACAAACTACTTTAAAGAATGTGCATAAAATTTAAAACCATCTTGAAGCAAGAGCTTAATCTATACCTAGAGACACTGGATTTGGAGAAAAAGAAAAGAAGTAAAATACTAATTAATTTTTCATCTAACATTGAGGAGGCAGTGAGGCAAGACTTCAGATTCTGGGGTCTTCTTATTTCTCAAATTAAAAATATTGTAAAATAGGGGCCACCCTGGTGGCATAGTGGTTAAGTTTGCACGCTCTGCTTTGGTGATCTAGCGTTCATGGCTTCGGATCCTGGGTGAGGACCTCTACACTGCTCATCAAGCCATGCTGTGGTGGTGTCCCATATAAAGTAGAGGAAGATGGTCATGGATGTTAGCCCAGGGCCAATTTTCCTCAGCAGAAAAAAAATATTCTAAAATAGAATGTGAAAAAGATGTATATATCCAACATGGTGGAGAAAAGTTTAATAAGGAAAATTACTTTAAATGGAGCAAAACAAAGAAAAAGAAAAAAAGCAAAGTACAAAATTTAAAAATAGAACCACACAGATAATGCTACATATAGCAGTTATACTATAATGAAGTTATTTAAATCACTTTTTCAATATTGAATGTTACTCTACATTCCACGAAGACATAAGAAACTAACACTGAACATAGATGCTGAAAGAAAGGGGATTGTCAGTGATATTCCATACACGTGCTCACAAAAGTAAAGCCACAACTAATATGAAACTTTTATATATGAATGTGTATAATGGTACACATATCTGAAGGCAAAATATTTGGGGACTAAAAGGTGGTTAGCAGTCAAAATGTATATGTTCAATTATAGTATCATATATTTAAAAAAGGATTTTAAAAATATGACGTAAAGTGAACCTAACTACAACCAAAGTAAGAGTATTCAATGAACTTCTCAGTATTTGTCCAAAAAAAGTCAATATAGGAATCATATATATTGTTAATCTTTATTTATCATTAAATATGTTTGGAGCATACACACACATGTGCCTGCATATAAATATCAAACTCCCTACTCCAAAGCAAAGAAAACATATTATTATAAAATTAGGTCCTATCCTTGACCAGTAAGCAATTTCGACATAGCAATCAATTCGTGAAGCCGCCAGAAGAGAGATACATGGCCAACCACAGAAATTCTGACTCAGTAGCTCATCAGAGGAACGGCAAGATTTGAAATCCAGTTCCTTAACCAACTTGCACACAAAAATGCTCATTAACTGCCAACATAACTTAAACAAATCAGACAATTTATAAGCCAATAAACACTCTGATGAATAACTGTTTGGTCAAACAGGAAATCAAACCAATGATTAGAAAGGAGTGTTGATGGTTTGTAATTGATATTTGAGTGGTGAACACGATATAATCTATGCAGATATAGAAGAATAATGATATACAACTAAAATTTACACAGTGTTATAAACCAATGTTACTGCAATAAACAAAAATTAAAAATAAATAAATAAATAAATGAAGGAGTAGCAAGGAACCCTGGAGAGAGAGGAGAGAGAAAGGAAGAAGAGAAGAAAACTGTCTGTTCTAAGAGAAAATATCTGAGCAAGAGATGGGGAGGGGGAATCCCCACCCCATCACCTGGAGGGGGAGAGAGGCGGGGAGGAAAGGGGGAGAGAGAATCCCCCTCCGCCCTTTCCCTCCAGGTTCTTGGTGCTGGCCAAGTCGTTAACAAGACAGGTTGGCTGAAGAAAATCAGACCCAGCTGAAGAACATGTGTCCATGGGAGAACCCGGGAAACTGAATCTCTCGCCACAATGGCAGAGATTCTCATCTTGCATCCTCTCCTGAGCTAATGACAAAGGTGGATGTCATGGGTGGGCCTGTTGGATGGGAGAGGGGATGAAGATTATTATCATGCAGAGAGACATGTAAAGGATTGTCCGACCAGTTTCCCCTGCACTGGGGTCAGGTCCGGAAGGGAAGGCACAGAGGTGACCAGGAACCGGCATCTCTGTGGTGGGGCTGGCCATGGGGCGGGCGTGGGGATGGTGGGTGCAACTGTGATGGCGTGTGAGTTGGCACAAGCCAGCTGTGGAGGCAGAGACTCAGAGGTGAGGGATCTCTCTCTCTCTCCCTCTCTCTCTCTCTGTCTCTGTCTCTTTCTCTGTTTCTCTCTCTCTCTCTCTCCCTCGGGGACCTGAGGAGAGTAAGGTGGCGCCACCTGCCCACCTGACCTACATCTCCCATGGGCCCTTCTTTCTCTGGCCACTCCGGGAGCCCTGCGGGCTGTGGTTCAACCCCCCACACCCCTGCACAGGCCAAGGGCGCATGCGCGACCGCCGGGGCCTAGGGCTGGCCTCTTGGGTCCTCAGTGAAGACCCAGCTCTCCTGCCAGACTCTGACCGGCTGCCGCAACACATCTGCAGCTGTTCCATAGCCGCCTTTCTTGACTTGGCTTCAGCTGTTGTCTCCCTCCCCTCCCCCATTCCCACTCAGCTTGAAAGCCGCTTCCCTGCCTTGGAAACATTGCTCTGGCCCTGATGGCCACAGGTGTACTGGGCTTCCAGCTCAAGACTCTGCCTGGGCCAGCTGCTTCAACCAGGGGCTCATTTCTTCCTGGAAAGGCAGAGCCATGGACTCACCCCACGCCTGCACTTTTCGTCTGCAGCCAGGCCAGGTGTAGGAAAGGCTCTGTGGATTCAGAAGTGCCAAGACAGGCAGATGGCACTGCAGAGCTTGGGGGCCAGGACCCTTCCGGCCACAGGTCCCAGCCTCCTCCCTGAAGTCAGGAAGGCCTGGTCTTCCTAGTGCCCAGGCCATGGCTCTGGGGAGAAATCCGCCATGGAGGACACGCAGGAGGCCCTCTGCCTGAGGTAGCAGGTGTCTCGCCAGGACCACTGCAAGCCTGGCTCAGCTTGCCTGCTTTCTCCAAAGGAGGCTGGCCAACCAGCCGAACCTGGCACCTGGGCCAGGCCCCTTCCAAGGGGACGAGTTCCGGAGGATATAGACTGGGAATGGCTGCCAAGTATCCTGGGGTGTGTCCCGGGCCCCCGTCAGAGGAGGAATCAGCCTGGCAGGCGGTGGGCCAGACCTGAGATCTGGAGGCCTCCCACAACCTGGTCTCTGTCCTGCCCAGGACTCCCGAGGGAGGATGATGGTAGTGGCAGTGGCGAGCGGGGTGGGGTTGGCGCCAAGCCTGCCCTTGGATGCCCCGGGAGAGGGCACCGGGGGATGGGCAGCCCCTGGCCAGGACTGAGGGACAGAACCAGCTCAGGGCTGTCGGGGGCAGAGAGAGAATGCCCCTCCGCCCTTTCCCTTCAGGTTCTTATGGCTGGCCAAATCCTTAACAAGACAGGTTGTCTGGAGAAAATCAGACCCAGCTGAAGAACATGTGTCCATGGGAGAAAGCTGGGAAACTGAGTCTCTCCACACAATAGCAGAGATTCTCATCTTGCATCCTCTCCTGAGCTAATGACAAATGTGGATGTTGTGGGTGGGCCTGTGGAATGGGAGAGGGGAGGAAGACTATTGTCATGCAGAGGGACACGTAAAGACTTGTCTCAACCTTTTCTCCTTCACTGGGGTCAGGTCTGGAAGGGATGGCACAGAGGTGACAATGCACCGGCCTCTCTGTGGTGGGGCTGGCCCCATGGCAGGCATGGGGGTGATGGGTGGAAATGATATGGCGTGTGAGTTGGCACCAGCCAGCGGTGGAGGCAGAGACTCAGAGGTCAGGGATCTCTCTCTCTCCCTCTTTCTCTCTCTGTCTCTGTCTCTCCCTGTCTCTCTGTCTCTCTGTCTCCCCCTCAGGGACCTGAGGAGAATAAGGTGGCACCACTGTCCACCTCACCTAACTCTCCCATGGACCCTTCTCTCTCTGGCCGCCCCGGGAGCCCTGTGGGGTTTGGTTCAACCCCCCACAACCCCACAAAGGCCAAGGGTGCATGCGCGACCGCCAGGGCCTAGGGCTGGCCTCAGGGATCCTCAGTGAGGGCTCCGCCCTCGGGCCAGTCTCTGACCATAGCACGGAAGTCTGGTGCCACCCAGCTGTAGCTGTTCCATCGCTGTCCTTCTTGACTTGGCTTCAGCAGTTGTCTTCCTCCTCTCCCCCACTCCCACTCAGCTTGAAGCCCACTTCCCTTTCTTGGAAACATTGTTCTCGTCCTGATGGCCACAGGCATATTGGGCTTCAAGCTCAAGGCTCTCCCTGGGCCAGCTGCTTCTCCCCGGGGCTCATTCCTTCCTGAAAAGACAAAGTATGGCTTCACCTCATGCCTTCACTTTGCGACTGCAGCCAGGCTAGGTGTAGGAAAGGCTCTGTGGAGTCAGAAGAGCCGAGACCGGGGTATGGCCCCCTAGGGCTAGGGATCCAGGGCCAAACTGGGCAAGTCCTTCCCGTGACAGTTCTCTGCCTCCTCTCTGGTGTAGGTTAGGCCTGGCCTTCCTAGTGTCCAGGCCATGGTCTGGTGAGAAATCCGCCAAGGAGGGCAGGCGTCAGGCCCTCTGCCTGAGGGCTCATGTGCCACGCCCAGGGCGATAGGAAGGCTGGTGCAGATCGCCTGCTTATTTCAAAGGAGTCTGGTCTATTCTCTCATCCTCCTGCTCCAGGCCCATTTCGTGGTGGACCAGTTCTGAAGGAAAGAGCCTTGGTGCCAGCTGCCAAGATTTTTTGGGTGTGTTCTCACCCCTGTCAGAAGAGGAAGTCACTTGGCAACTGCTGTACCACACCTCGGGTGATTTAGCCTCCCTCAGCCGGGTCCCTGCCATGCCCATGCCTACCTGCATGGAGGGACTACTAAGGTTTTGCCAGTTGCCAGTGGAGATACTCATTAGAGACTTAACTTGGAGTTGTAGTAAAAGAGCATAAAATAACAGCATTGAGCTTGGGCTCTGCCATTTATGAGCTGTGTAACCCGGATGAGTTTTCTAGGCACTGTACCCAGTCTCTTCATCTATATAATTGTGAAAAGACCAACATCTACTACGTCGGGATATTTTGAGGATTATGTGTGTTAATGTATGTTCAGGCACAGAATTAACATTCAAAGTGTAGTGCTTGGCTCAGTAGAAGTGTTTTCTGCTGTTATTATAATTATCATTATTTCATGTCCTTCACTTCCTCGTGAGCTCCGTGTAAAACCAACCATGATCCATGGTGTCAACAGTTTTATTCCAGGTTCCTGCTTAATGGCCTGCAGAGGGAGCCTCGGTCTCATAACTTCCTCTTTTTATCCCAGTCTCTGGAGGGATGCATTTACCTCTTTCTTCTTTGAACTGAGGCACTGAATGGGGTCCCACACCCAACCCTGCATGTCCTCCTTTTAATATCCCATGCTATTGAAACACTGTTTAGTGTTTACTTGGTGGAATATACTCCCTGACATGAACAACGCACGGGAGATAGGATTTAGGAAACATTGTTCCATGTAGGGCTCTGATTTTATCATAGAGTACAGTTGATCAAGGGCCAAGGTAGAGTTCCTTATTGCAAAAATCTTCAGAGATGAGGGTGTTCTAATGTGATACCACCTGAAAATAAATCTAGCACATAAAAGCAGATGTAGTTTTAAAAAGAAAAGCACACAACTGAAAGAATTGATCCCATTAAATACACTATTCTGTTCGTTTATGTATCAAATTACTGATAGGTAATAAGCAGGTGTACAGATAGTAGAATTATCAATTTCATAGAGAATTTTTTTTAACAGTTGTTCATATCTTGTGTTTTACATCATTTATTAGGGTAATATTTTCATCTGTACTTTTCCTTGTGTCTCTATCTTTCTCAACTTTTCCAAGAGATATATTTATATTATCTTCTAAAATTTTAGGGAAAGTTATAAAAAGTTATGAAACATTTGAAGTTGTTGATTTTGTATATTGGAGGAGGACTAGATTGCAAGTGAATTAGTGATAATTACAGTTTTATTTTGGTAAAAGATGGTAGTCAGAATTGATACCAGGATGTTTGTAACCTAGTTTTTACTTCATTACTTGATGTAGTTTCTAAAATGCCAGAACCGGTAATTTTAAATATAATAACTTGTCTCATTTTAAAATATGTGTTCTTGGAGAGGGTGACTGAGGTAGGAAGACAGTAATTTACTGTAGTAACTTGTTTTTCTCCAATTAATCTGTTATTAACCCAAGAGCCATATAGCATTCTTTTGTCCAAATAACCTAATGTCACTTTCTTGACTTGCTGTGACTCTAGCAATCTGGGGTCACACCACCCTCTCGCTCCTAGTCATGCTTTCAGTTGTAAGAGTAACATCGTCAATAATATGGTGACAGATTTGCACACAGTCTACTATTTACTAAAATATATATATCAATTGCAAACTTTGATAACATAATTGTTAAGGAATGAACAATTTTCAGTGCACTTAACAGCTGATTGCTACACATTATTGTGTACTGATATCATGGTTAAAACCATTATTTGCAACATGTGGCCCCTTTCAATTTTATTTTAAAGTAAATGGTTCAATGACTTTTTTCTTTTGGAAGAAGAAAGACTTGCATTTCCATCTTAGAAAATTGAGAACTTGTTTTTAGCCCTTTTTCTTGTCTTCAGCTCTTCTTTATATTGGTTACTAATTCACATGTCCAGTTACTTCAGATTCATGGTGCTATGTCCTCTGCCTTTTACATGGCTCTCACATTAAATTTTCCATAATCTATTCTGTGAAAGAAGTTCATCTACACCTTCATATATTGAGGAAGAAACCGACCCTCCTCTATGTGAACTTGGAAAGTAAGGCAAAGGTGACGCCTCGGTGTCCCTCCCCACCAGTGAGCTGCAGATGGGCTGCAGAGTCCTGTGAATCTTTTGCTCACCTCCTGGCTCCCTACATACTTGACATTGTCTGCGCGGAGAACCCCAGCTTGTTACAATCAAATTTTTGGGGTCTATAGATGCCGCCTGAAGGATAAGACTGGCTAGAAAGGACATCAGCAAGCAGTGTACTCAAAAAATTTGTGGCAGAAACGTTAACAAGAACAAAACCTTTCTGTTTATATTTTTTTCTCTTTAACTTCTCTTTCTTCATTTTCCTTTACTTATATGGTATAAACCCTATTCACCCCCCATGGTGTGTTTTTTTTTTTTCCTCAAAGCCCCAGTACATTGCTATATATCTTAGTTGTAGGTCAACCTATGGTGGTTCTTTTTCCTGGAGTCCCATGGCATTTTATTCATATCTCTTTAAATCAAATTATTTCTATAGCGTAATTTATCTGTTTATACATATCTGTCTTCCTTGCAGACCCACAACATCTCAATACCTTTGGGTACATAATATATACTTAAGTATTTGAGTGAATCAATGAAGATCTTTTGTTGAATAAGATCTAAATAAATACAATACCTACTCAGCACATGAATGCAAGCATTTGAGAGAGAGTTTTGTGTCTGCTGAAGCAAGCAGTGGACCAGTTTAGGGGCTGACTGCCAAGGTTACTCAATAGATTGAGACAAAATGAAAGAGAAAATTAACTTTAGTTTTAAAATTCATGGAGAACAGGAGCAGGATATCTAGGTGTGAATCAGCACTTGATCATTCTTGTTGCATCTTTGGATAATCCAGTCCTTTATTTTGTATGAATATGTGACTGGCCAAGAGAGTGAACAGAAGACTGGCTTTTAGAAGGGCAATTTTGTCGCAGGAAATCCTTGAGGAAAATATATGGAAGGAGAGCTGGTAGAAACATGGCAGAAACTTTTTGTGTACAAACCCTAAAAATTGAGTTTACATGCTGTCTGAAAAATTTGTAACCCAAAATTTCTCCAATATAAGTTAGAGCAGATTTTAAAGATCTAGGTATACAAAAGGAATACAAGGAACATAGATCAAACCGAAAGTAGTTTAGGATAGAACAAAGAAATGAAGCTAAAATAAACCAGCACATTAAAATGTGTTTCAGAAGGACCTGTAGTTTTTAAAGGTAGTTGGAAATTTATCACTCAGGTTTAAAGTAGAAAGGGAATTGGGAACAATTCTCTATCATTTCATGTCCATGAGATTAAAAGCTACAGCCTGTCAGAGAAGCAAAACTTTTCTGGCCTCTAATGTTCAAAAAAGTGTTTTGAATAGTGCCTAAAGAAAGAGAGTCTGTGTGATGTAATGCAAATACAGTATCATCAACACATTTCCAAGTTTATTACAAACACTTTAGCACACTTTTAATTGAGATAATGCAGAATTCTATAAGGGGCCAAGGACGAGGCTGATAGCATTCTCTCTTTCAGCTTCTCACTTGACCAAGGGAGAAAATGTTCTTGAACAGATTGACCACGTCTCCTAAAGGCAGTGCTCATTTTCAATTTTTCTTTTTATAAACTCATCCTGCATTTCCCCTTACATATGCAAGCTAAAGCGTGTGTGTAGACATCCTTTATTGGCAATGAGGACAGATCCATACTATTAAATAATCAAATAAGCGGAACATACGTTTGGT
Organism: Diceros bicornis minor; assembly: GCF_020826845.1. Classification (NCBI taxonomy): domain Eukaryota; kingdom Metazoa; phylum Chordata; class Mammalia; order Perissodactyla; family Rhinocerotidae; genus Diceros; species Diceros bicornis. The sequence continues at coordinate 3,407,957 of NW_026690902.1, read as the reverse complement.
GCCTTTTAGGGAAATTACAGGTTTAAGCCCACCCTCATTGGTGGAAGAACATGGTGATGGTGCTCAGGGCAAGCTACCCCAGGAAGCACCACTCTGGTATGCGGATTAATTTGAGCTGAAGACAATAAAGACTCAGAGAACTCAGGAAGAATATTTGAGTTCCCCTCCCAAACTGCCTAAAGAATTTAAAACAAAACATCTGTTACAGGAAGGAGTTATTATCATGACGGCTATAAAGATAATGTAGGATAGAGGTGACAGTAGAAAAGGCACCAACAAGCCCATCTTATCGGAAGTTCTGTGTCTCTGGCCACATGCTCTGGATGGCCCTGTGAGGAGTTACCAAACAATCATTTACAAGGGAAGTCTCCATTTGTAAAGGTATCTCCCTCTCTGTATTGGGAAGAGGGGGGGATGACCTCATTTCTAGATACTTATCAATGCAGAAGGTGAGGCTTTAAAACTACATAATAAACATTTCTCTTGTTTACAGGACTTTAGTGATGATCTCCTGTAACTGACACCCCCACCCCCAACACCCTCTTTGTCTTTGTTTGGACATGGTATTTAAGAAGAGAATTTCTGCTATTGTGTTGAGAAACGCAGTGTCCCTGCTTTCTCCAATGTATATATGATATTAAATTTGGTATTATTTTCTCCTTCTAACCTGTCATGTTAATTATTTGGCCAGCCATAAGAACCTTAAGGAAAAGGACAGAGGGAGATTCTCCCTCTTCCCCCGACAATGGTATACCCGAATTAAAATATCTACCATTTATTATGCAGCTAATCATGTCATGCTATTTAAATGAAACTTAATGAATTCTTCTTCTATAAAATTGATTATATTTTAGACAAACTGATGTATAATTTTATGTAAGTGCATTTTTACTTAAAATGTAAAACTTTTTAGAGTCTGCTTCATTCAGTTTTAGAGGCATATTTTGTATATTTTGGTGTGATTTTATTAATTATCCTTCATAGCAGAGAGGCACATCCTACTCTTTTTCCTGCTGCCCTCTCTCTACAAGATAAAACTCATCCAAGTTTATTTTGCTTCATAAGGCATAGGCTTACATTGTGATGAAGAGGAGATCATTTCTGAAACATATTTGGAACAGTAGGGAGCCCAGAATTTCAGACTATGCTCAGAATTTTGTGAGGTAACTTCAAAAAAGATGGAACATTTAAAGTTTGCCAGGAAAGTTTTCTGCTACTTCGCTTAACAGTAGTTTTTTTTTTTTTTAAACAGCTTAGTTCTTAATTCTTTGGAAAGATTAGTGAAGGAGTTGGCAGGTTTAAGTGTACCCTTGATAGAGCTCTCTCTATGTTACTCTTTCAAAACAACCATCCCAGTTGATGAATATTTAATGGGGACTCTGTCAGTCCCAGAGCTGAGAGAGGCAGTTCTCAAAGCTCCAGCAGGTCCTGGGAGAAGAGAACGCTGGTAACCAGTGTCGTCCGAGTTTGGATGAGGCGTGGTCATTCTCAGGATGTTAGAACTGAGTGGATTTCTCAGATGCAGCCCAGTGACTCCAGACCTGAGCCTTGCTCAGAAGCCAGCTGACTTGTCATTCGCTCTGAGCCTGGTGTCTTCCCTCTGTTCGTGCCCCTTTCTGCCATTTCTCATGCTTTTCCTGACTCTCTCTCTTTCCTACACCTTCTTTCTTCTTTTATCTCTTTTTCTTACTTTTACTCTCTATTGTATTCCTTATCATTTTTTTCTGTCTCTTATTGTTCTCATTCATTTTCTTTTAATTTTGTAGTACAGTTACTCTGTACATGACTTTCCTCTTAAAATCTTGACCCTCTACAACTCCTATAATTCAGCTAGCTATGTTTTTTGAAGATTTTATCTATTTTTTATTTTTCCCCCCAAAGCCCCAGTAGATAGTTGTATGTCACAGCTGCACATCCTTCCAGTCGCTGCACGTGGGACACAGACCCAGCATGGCCAATGAAGCAGTGCGTCGGTGTGCGCCCGGGATCCGAACCCAGGCTGACAGCAGCGGAGCTTGCGCACTTAACTGCCAAGCCACGGGGCTGGCCCTCAGCTAGCTATTTTGAAGAGAGTATTTTGATAAATTTCTCTTAGATGTTATAACATGCTGATTCAAGTAAATAAAAACTGTCACAAATGGGATAGGGATGAAGAGTGAATTCAGTTCAGGTAGACACGGAATTAGACAGAGTGAAACAGACCTTAGGTGTAGGTGTTCAAAATATTTCCTGATACATCTTTGTAGTTCATTGTTGTGGTAAACTGCACAGAGTCTTATTTACTGCTGGAGCCCATATGTTTGCTCCTTGGGGCAGCTCATCAGACCTCGGCCTATAGAAAAGAAGCTAGGAAACATTGCATGCATTTCTAATGTGAAGAACTGTTAGTGTTCCACCAGCAGACACCTTGGGATCTTCCCTGCACTATCTGAATAGAAAAAGAGGAAGAGAAGCTTTTCTCCATCTACACAAAGCCGGGACCTTATCTTGAGTTTGAGAGGATTGGAGGTGACTGAAAACAAAATTGTTCCCGAGTTTGGATTTGCTTTAACAAAAACTATTGGCTGGCTTTGATGTTAAAGGTCTTTATTCAAAATTGACTACATCTAATGCTAAGTTCAGAGTGGAGATTTGTCAGTATAAGAGAGAAGAATCCCTTTTTGATTAAGTCAGTGAAATACAGTATTTGGGAGAATGGTTATATTTGAAGGCGACTTGTTCATATTCTGTTGCCACAGTGACATTTGTTGGTAAGTGACTACTTCATGCTATTCTCGATGATTTCTGTTTGAAAGACATAGTGAGCTTGATAAATAAATGGCAAGCAATAGGATATAACGGAACACATGAGGAAGCCATTTGGGGTAAAGCTAATTCAGCCTGAATTTGTTTTTCCAAAAGGGTCTGCCACCTGTACTGTGTATCTGCTTTACCATGTCCCAAAGAGAAGAGTAAATGCCCTTAAGATAAGAATGTAACTTCCCCCTCATTGGCATTTCCTTAAGGATAAGCATTTCTCCCTAGGCTAGGATTTGATTGCTGCAGTCATCCTGTGACCACCCAGCTCCAGACAACAGACGTGACACCAGCCATGACCATCGAGACACCAGATCTACTCCCCTGCTGTGTCCATCAATAGCTGCTCTGGCAGGGCAATCTGGCAGGGCTGATCTCGTGGCTATTGTAAAAGGGACATTGCAATCACTTGCGATATGTGCGCTTTGAAGGTATATAACCGCTCTGTACACCCCACTTCTTCGGTGCCCTTCCTTCCTTAGGGAAGGAAGGCCACAGGCCATGGTCCTCAAAAGTTGTTTCATAATAAACTCTCCCCTATTTTGATTTATAGATTGATTATGGATTATTTACGTCGACAAGCTGATGTGCAGGAAGTAGTAAAGGCACAGTGGTACCCGTGTTGCCAGATATAAAATCTTTGCTCCCTCTTTCCCTTCCCAGGATGCCCACTCTTCATGGTGGCACCTACTTCCACGGTGTGATCATTCTTCTGATGACTCCTTTCATTCCCTCTTACAATTACTCAACAAATATTTAAACACCTACTGTATGCCAGGTTTGGGATACACTAAGGAAAAAATTTTCTACGAAATCTCTGTCTTCACAGAACTTGTTTTTGTTGGCTAAGTGAGATAATGGATACGTAGGCAGACAAGTGAATTACATAGTCTATCGTGTGATGATCTGTGTCAAGAAAAAGGTAAGTGACAGGCAATGGGGAGAGCTAGAGATTGAATGGGTTGCTACTTTAATTAGAGAGACCAGGGAGGCTGGAGCAAGGCTCAGAGGGAAGGGACAGAGCAGGAGGACATGTAGATATCTCAGGGCTGCAGAGAAGCTGTGGAGGAAATGTGACTCGGATGTTGTTGGGCAGCAAGAAGCCAGTGTGGCTGGAGCACAGTGAGCAAGAGGGGAAAGGCAGAGAAGGTTTGAGATGCCGGGGAGGGTGAGCAGATGAAAGAAGGCCCCTGGGCCCACCAAATTTTGCTGTAAGTGAAATGAAAACTTTCAATGTCATTTAACTATACATTATACAATTTAAGTAGTAAATACCTTTTGTTTTTCTATAGTCTTGTCAAGTACATCAACTAAAATGCTGCTGAATTGGGAATGTCTAAATTATCCCCAGGAGTGACTGCTGTATCTTGTCAGGCATCTGCTCTGCACAGCAGTCGGGGTTGGGAGTGAGGTGACAGTCAGGAGACGAACTCTAGTCTTCAGGTTGTCACCAACTGTTTGTGTTATGTTTCATCTGTAAAATGCGGAGGACGGAAAAGATGAGTGGTTTTCAGACTCCGATCCATGGAGCACTGGATATTCCTGAAGGCTCTTGGTTTTTGTTTGTTTGTTTGTTTGATTTTGTGAGGAAGATCGGTCCTGAGCTAACATCTCTCACTCCTCTTTTTGCTGAGAAAGACTGGCGTTGGGCTCACACCTATGCACATCTTCCTCCACTTTATATGGGATGTCACCACACCATGGTCTTACAAGTGGTGCGTCGGTGTGCACCCAGGATCCGAACCGACGAAGCCTGGGCCGCTGCAGCAGAATGCGCGCACATATCCGCTTGCCCCACCCAGCTGGCCCTGAATGCTCTTTGTTTTTTTTCTTATGTTTATAAACTTCGATGCAAGCTTCACGTAGAAGAAAGTGTCCCCTAGCTTTAAAAAGATTCCTGGACTTGGTCCTCACTTAGGTTTTCCAGTATGAAGAATTTGCAGTCTCACAGACGCCCAAAGGCTAGACAAAAGGAGCCAGATCCCTTTTTTCGAGTGTCTCTTGTGACAGTGCTCATTGTCTCTCATTCAAACCAAAAGGTGATTTGTCAATAGTGAGATATAGCATTTGAGACCCCATCCTTCAAGATGGCTGAGTTGTCGTCCATCATTTTACAGACTTATGCTAAGTGAATAATATAAAAAGTGAATGTCTCAGCAGGTACATTCTGACACAAAATAGAAACTAGGAATTGAGAAAAGTAATTATGATTGATGTCAGTCAATAAGGGCATAGGGCTAGTCTAATTTCAAAAGTAATTAATGGCATGAGTGTTAGTCACTGTACATATTAAATATATTGAAAAGTATTCATGTTCTCATAACACAGAATTATAACTGGAAGATAAACTGGAGGTTTTCGGCACTTATGGTTAAAGATGTATTTTATTTAGTTTTGTTTTGTGATTGAGGAAATTATAAAATTTATTTTTTAATATATTGCCTATCTTCTTCCTTTCCAACCTAGAATCTCAATCTGCTATTTTGCAAACTCTGAAAAATATGTTCAGATGCTGTTCAACAGGTAAGAAAATCTTGTTAGGATGTCAAATCCTTTTCTCTCTTATTTATCATAAAATTGTGACAGACTCTCATTTATCTTCCTGTCTGCCCATCTGCTGAGGCCACCTTGTTTCTCTAAGCCTGCAGGGAAATCCAGTCATGTGGAAGGGGATGTTTTCTTCCACTTAGACTTTGCAGAGAAAATCAGCCTTGAAGTGGAACTGAGCACATGATTTTCAGAAGCTGCATCATTCTGTACCCAGCCAGAACATTGGGCCTGACAACAGCTGGATCCAGCAGAAAACTGGACACACTAGGAGATGTCATGTGGAGATGTGCCTGGCTGGACTAATAGTCACATGGATATGAGTTTTAAAAAAATCTCTCAGAACTTTACCAAAATCAAATGATATTCTTAAGTTGCTGTAGTAGATGAAACATTAGTTAGTGTCTTTTTAATTTCAACAGAAGCTTTTTTTTTGTTACTAAAAAGCCAAATTTTATGTCTTTTTTCTTGTTACCAAAATGGACTTACTATTAAAAAAAAGAAACCTGCAAGAAAGGAAACACTCATATGGAATAGAAATTGTGGGTAGCAATAGCTACTTTTTTATATAAAATCATCTGTTTTATTTATTTACACTTTCTCCCAACTGTGCTTTTGAAAATAACTTAGTAATAGAAATTATCAGTAAGAACAGGGTGTGCTCCCTTGAGTGTGGTCCAGTAGAAGTCAGGTGACTCAGAGCTGAGTTCTAGGCCCAGGTCTGTTTCTGGTTAGTGTGTGACAACGTACTTAGGCTCTCTAGAACGTAGTATTCCTTTCTGTAAAATTAAAGAATTTGATGATTTTTGAGAACTTTCCCAAATATTAAATGACTTCTCTTTTAAAAAGTAGAAAGATCCTTCTCAAACTTATAAATTAACAAAAATTTTTGTGACCTTTCACTTACCAAGAACAACTGATGTCCCTTCAAATATATTGATTGAATATAAAGATCATAAAAGTATATATTTGATAATCTAATAAATGAATTAGCATAAAAATGAACCAGGAAAAAATTAATGATCAATCAAGATAGTACATTATGAAAGTGTTACTGTTTGTTACAGTATATAAAATTATGACTCTAAAATAATATCTTTTTTGCTGTCTGTAAGTTTATATTGTTACTCATAAATCACTATTAACGCTATTATGTTTTACAAGTAATAAAATGTCTTGAAAGGGAAAAACAATAAAGCAGCAGCCCTGCATTACACATGAAAGTTGTGCTCCCCCTGGAAGGAAAATGAGGATACAACATTGGTCAAGTACTTCATTTTGTAATCCACTGGTGACTTTCAAAAATATAGGTATTATTGTAATAGTAAAGATATTCTTAAGAATAGTGCCACAAATCTGGTTTTCCACCTTCTTTTTGTCACAGCTGAGACCTACATCAGGCTGGGGCACTTGAAGAGGCATGGGGGACTCAGCTGAGGGTGCTTTAATTACTATGAGATGATTAGCCAATAGCATATAAGCCAGAGAAAGATTAAAAAGAGGTAAAGGGAAATAAAGTTGGAAATAATTAAGAAAAATAGTGCCTTCAAAATATCCTCTCATTATTTTTATAGCTTTTTATTTATTTATTTTTTTTTTTTTTTGAGGCATGACTAGGATAGTATGTTAGATTTTTCTAAACCCTTATTTCCAGGGCATATATTACTGAGTTCTTCATTATAAATGATAATGCCAAAGAAAACCTAGACAAAAGTATTCTGTACTATCCACAAGGACAAAACATGTACAACATTGCTCTATATATTAAGAGTCCAGCTGTAATAGTCAAGATATATATTCATGTGTGTAAAATTATAATGATTTTTTAATTTTCTCGGGCTGTGAACCATGGTCAAATATGCAGTAATAAGCAGGAAACCTGAAAAACTAGGTAATTTAAAACACCTGATGTTACAACTAGACCATTCAAGGGTGAAATCAATTTAAATTTCACACCTTCTCCGTTCCTTGTAGCCAGTGAAGTGTCTGGAAGACAGAAAACTCATAAAATTAATTGAGAGTCAACAGTATTTGGAGGCAGTTGAGGTTAAGCACTCAACAATGATGTCCCTTACTTCAGGAGTCATTGACTTTTTGTCATAAGTTTACTTTATACACAGGTTCTCTTCTTAGATTATTTCTGTATGTTTCTTAGAAGAGAGACAGGGAAGGAGAATTAACTATCAATCTACTGTGCGCCAGTTCCTTTACTGTATTACCTTATGCAATTCTTACAGTAATCCTTTAAAGTAACTGTTATAATTCATATTTAATAAAGAAAACCATGTTTACAAAATTGATCAAGGGTAAGAGGGAAGATCTGAACATCAGTCCGTTGAGCTTATGCCTCATATTCTCTCTACTGTGATAAAAAGGGTGCTTCAACATGGGTACTCACCATCTGGCTATTTAATACCGGCTCCTGCAAACAGCATTGGATGAGATGAGATGCGAAGTTATTTCCAAAGATATTCTATTATAGTTAAACTGTACTATTTATGAGTCAGATGTCAAGACATGTTTTAGAGGCATAGAGAGCAACTGATTAGTTCACCTACACATTATTAATGTTTACTATAACTTTCGTGTGCCACATCGTGTCAACTTTACCAACTTTAGTGCTTCACTGATCTTTTTGAAAAAACTCAGAATGTCACTTTTCGTGTCAAACACCTTGCTGTTTTCTTTTTATTCACTAGATGACAGTTCTGTATCTCTGTAAATTACCACTGCAGCAGGAAACGAGAGGTTTCAAGCCAGTTTGCTCTGCACAAATGATGGACATAGGAGGACTTCTGGTCCATCAAGGCTGCCTGTGTTATTCCGTGGCCGTAACGGGGATGTCCAGGACTGCTTAGTCAGAGGCACGAAGCAGAGTCAGAAAGCATCCTCTAAATTCTTCTTCAGATGTGAGTTCAGGCACCTGTCCTCTCACCTGAGCACACTGGAGTTTATTGAATGTGTTCTGACTCGTACTCTCTCCCTGTAGTTAATAAGTCTGGGAGATCCATACCCCTAGAAAAAACACAAGACTCATAAAGCCTTTTCTCAACTAAACGGAGTTGAGGGCTACGGTGTTGCCCGAGAGTCTGATGCTTAAAGAAAATACAACTTGTGCTCAGGCGGAAGGGAAGAGTGTCAGCCACTCCCAGAGGGCTTTTATGGATGCTCCCATGGAATGAGCAAGTTTAAAAGAAAACCACATTGCTTAAATCTCACTAACTGATTGTTTTATTTTCCAGTAATATGCTCTGAAATCTGCTATGTCTAAAAAACCATTTCAAGACGGCCCCATGGCTTAGCGGTTAAGTGCGTGCGCTCTGCTGCTGGTGGCCCAGGTTCGGATCCCGGGATGGCACCGACACACCCCTTCTCTGGCCATGCTGAGGCCACGTCCCACGTACAGCAACTAGAAGGATGTGCACCTGTGACAGACAACTATCTACTGGGGCTTTGGGGGAAAAATAAATAAATAAAATCTTTAAAAAATATATAAATAAATAACCATTTCATAAAATTTAACTTCTGTTTTTTATTCTCTGGTATTTGAAATTATTATTAAGACTGTAAATCCTTTAACATTATACAATATACAAATAGGCAAATATCAATTATATTCTCTAAAATGGTTTGCTCCCATGTTAAAGATTAATATATAGTAGCAAAACTGGTTACCATCCAGTTTTTAACTCATTTTTTGCTTTTGAAATTACATATAAAATTTGTGTTTTGAAGTATTTTCCTAAAACTCCACAACTTTCTGATATAAATGGACTAGATGAGAGGTAACTAAAATGAGTTTTGATCTTTAAAACTCAAGCTTTGTGTAAGAATTGAGAATATCAGACTGTTGATAGTTGGGTCTCTCCACATTATGATATTTATTAATTGTGAATAGCCACATCTATTACAAAGTGCTGAAAAATAAAAAGAAATTGAACAATATCAACACTCTCTTACCCCACATGTAGAGTTTATATGCAAATAAATTCTCAAAGGTCAGAAAAATGTTTATGATTTCAGATAACTGTTAAAATACTATCTCATTCCAGTTTTAACCTCATTTGAAATGGACTGAAAACTTTCTCTTAGGATTTTGCTCTGATCAGTGCCCCCAGGTCTCCTCAATGCCTCATTTGATTGTAAACTTATCTGAGGAATTGAATATTCCTTTCCATTTGTTCTCTTTAAGGTATCTGTGATAGTGCTTTTTATGCAATGACCACTTGGTACAATTTATTATTAGTTTCAGAAACATGCTTACTTAGGAACAAATCAAGAAAACAGATGTGAGGAATGTGGGATCACCTAGCTGATGGTGTTCGAGGGATTCCTCATGTGAGTCTTGGCATAGAAAAGTTCAAAGGGTAAAGCAGCATTGGTCAGATCAAAAGTGTGGGGTAAACATAATTCTGAAGGAATAATGATGGAGACTTAAAAACAAGAAACCCCTTGAATTGCGTTAGAAGTTATTGGACACATCAAAGAGCTGGGAGAAAACATTGTTTAATGTAAGTTCATTCTAAACTCTAAGGCAAAATGTAACATGAATTTACATGGTAATTATAAAGCACAAAACAACAATTCCAAAGACAAGTACACAACTAAAGTAGAAACCAGAGTGAGAAAAATAGAGGTTAAAGGAGAGATGGAAAAAGATGGTTGGGGTCAGAAAATATGGCTTAGTCATCCTTGAGGTCTCCCTCAGACTCTGATCATTCCTAGTGCTCAGTAAACACTTTGACCCCATGAGCCTGGGGAGGAGCAAAGTGACACGTATTTGGGAGGGAAGATAATGCAAAGATACCCTTGTGGAGGCACTGACATTGAAAATCAGTGACATTTTGCAAAGGTGTTTACCATACTATATTAAGGATTATTCTGGAAAGTTAAGGATTTTTCTGGAATGTACGTTTTCATTTTATGGAAGCTCCAACAAGCCCAGTGAAAGATTTAGACATTTCAGCTTTAGAAATAAAGAGAGGTGCCAGCCCTGTGTGGAGCGGTTAAGTGAACGCACTCCAGTGTGGTGGCCTCAAGTTCACAGGTTCGGATCCTGGGCGCGCACAGACACACCGCTTGTCAAGCCATGTTGTGGTGGCATCCCATATAAAGTAGAGGAAAATGGGCACAGTTGTTAGCCCAGGGCTAATCTTCCTCAGCAAAAAGAGGAGGATTGGCATCAAAAGTTACCTCAGGGCTGATCTTCCTCACACAAAAAAAGAAAGAAACAAAGCCAGAATGGGAAATTTTTTCTGTCAGTTTTAACAATGAAAACCAGTTAGCATTTGGAAATCGGTTGCAATTTGAGATGAGAATGTGAAGAAAGAATTAGATGTCACATGTTCTTTTTCCCTTTCTCTGAGGCATTAAGGCTTGCAGGGGGAATGAAATTCCACCTTTGCTCTATTGAGTTTGAGAAGGTGTAAAATTCATTTGTGCTGGGCAACACTGTTGACCTGTGAAGAAAAACAAATGGTTTAAACAGCTGATCTAAAGGAATAACTGAGCTCATAAAAGTTCTTAGTTTATAAAGGGTGCTTCTACTTTGCTCAACTTAACTGGACGTCCATTGACCTATATGTGCAAGGTATTTGTGGTAGCTATTGAAGGAAATACAAAGAATTATAGGGTTCCAAGTTCCTCCACATACATGACATGGTTTGCAAGATGTAATTTGATTCTTCCAAGCTATTTAGTGTAAGTTGCATTACAGAAAGTAAAAAAAATGGCAATGTTATTGAGAAATTGTAATTAAAGACAGCTTCTTAGGAGAGATGGACTAGATCAAGTCCTCAAAGGGACCACTTTTGGGTAGGTGGAGGGAAGAAAGAGTGAGGATTTCAGATGGGGGAAGAGAGGAAAGGTACAGAAGTGGAAAGAAACATGGCATTTGGGCATGGGGGTGGGGAGGCCATGAGAGGCACAGTATTCCTGTGACTGAGAGGCAGCTCAGTTTCCTCCTGCAGGAGCCCAGCACTGCTTGCCACCTCCTGGCCTCCTCCACCTGCAGGCCCCACACCTGAGCCAAGGCCTATCTTATCTGGATTGCTGCCTAGTCTCTCAACAGGTCCCTTTACTTCCAGTCTTAATTTCTTCTAATCTTTCCTCCACCATGCCTCCAGAGTTACATTATAGAATCCAAGTTTGCTTAAATCTGATATCTGCTTCGACTCCTTCAATGACTGTTCAGAGTAGCCTAGAGAACATTCAGACTCCTGAGCTGAATACGCAGGCTTTCCCTTGCTGTCCTCATCTTTACCCTCATCACCCACTCTGTCTTACATGTTTGCTTTGTTCCAGCCTTAAAAATATCACAGATTTTCTGAAAGACTTAGATCCTTTATATCTGTCTTTTTATATGTGCTTCTTCTGTCCTCCTACCCAGTTTTTTAATCAACTTAATTCCTATTTCTTAATCTAAACTCATGTCAAATGTTCCTTTCTCTTGGAGACGTTTCCTGAGAGGTCTCCACCTGGAGATCCATTTTGATTTCCCTACTCTGGGACCATATACTTATCTACTTTTCCATAACTGTTGTTTTATTCATGTCTCATAGACCGTGAGCTCCTTAAAGCTGAGACTATCCTTCTTCTTAATAAATAAATGACCAGCAATAGGATACATTGGGGCATATGAGGAAGCCATTTGGTGTAAAACTAATTGGGCCTGACATTGTTTTTTTTTCCCCCAAAAGGGGCCTGTAGCCTCTGTTCATCCATTGTATATCCGCCCTAAGCAATTAACATGTCCCAAAGACAAAAGCAATGTCCTTAAGGTGTAAATGCAACTTCCCCCACATTGGCATTTCCTTAAGTATAATCATTTCTCCCTAGGCTAGAATTTGATTGCTGTGCTCATCCTGTGACCACCCAACTCGAGACAACAGCCACGCCCATGGAGACAGCAGACCTGATACCCACTGTGTCCATCAGTGGAGGTGCTGACAGGTCAAGGTTGCGGATATTGTAAAAAGGACATTGCAATCACATGTGGTCCATGCTCTTTGATGGCATATAACCATGCTGTACACCCCACTTCTTTGGAGTGCTCCATTTCTTTGTGAAAGGACTCTCCTGGGCTATATGGTCCTCAAAGTTTGGCTCATAGTAAACTCACCCCAAGTTTGTTTTATAGATTTTTTTATGGATTATTTGCGTCGACATTCTATTTGTCCCTCCACTGTCTGAACACAGTACATGACACCTTGCGGGCAATCAGAAAATATTTGATGAGTGAATAAGTATGTGGGAGACCACACTGGCTGGAGCAGAAAGGGCATTTTGGGGAGAAGTAGAAAATTCGCTCACGTTCCTACCATAGTGGTTGAGGCTGTGGGCTTTGGACCAGTTTGTCTCGGCACCAATCCCAGTTATCCTGCTTTTAACTGGAGAACCTGTGCAAATTATTTAGTCTCTGAGCCTTAGTTTCCTCATCTATAAAATGGGGTTACTGAGAACTCCTGTCTCATAGGGTTTTAGTGAGATTTAAATGCATTAACTTATGTAAAGTGTTTAGAAGAGCTCCTGGCACATAGTAGGCATTAACATGTTAGCTGTTGTGTTATCATTATTGCTCTTATATCTTAACGATACTCTGGTTTTGAAAAGATGTTTTCATAATATAGTTGATCCTCATTATTTGTGGATTCCGTGTCTGCACACTTGCCAACTAGCTAAAATGTACTGGCAGCCCCCAAATCAACACTCTCAGGGCTTTCCTGTCCATTTGCAGATAAGCGCAAAGTGGTGAAAATTTTGATTCACTCGAAGTGCATGTTCCCGGCTGAGGGGAACAAGGTGACGCTCTGCCCTGTTGTTTCAGCCCATGCTGTAAACAAGTGTCCTTCTTGCAGTCTATTTAGTGCCTCATTTATTCTCTTTTTGTGCCTTGTGTTGGTGACTCGTCTGTTTAATATGTCCCCCATGTGTAGTGCTGCAATGCTGCCCCGTGTTCCTCAGGGCAAGAGGCTGTGACGTGCCTTCACAGAGAAAGAATTTGTGTTTGACAAGCGTCTTTCAGACACGAGGTACGGTGCTGTTAGTCTAAGTTCAATGTTAATATATCCACAATATATATTAAATAAGGTGACTTTAAAGAGAAACACACAGAGAAAAAGGTTATGTATTGATCAGTTGAATAAAATTTGGCTAAGGTTTGCAGGAACCTAACCCTGCATTTCCTGTAGGAGCAGTAGGTCATATTCACTGATTCAGTGTTCACAGTCACTTTGTAGAATGTCATACTGTGCATAACGAGAACTGACTGTATCTTATATAATCTTCACATACTCCTTTATAACAGGCAGGGTAGGGAACAGGGTGTCCACATTCTACGGGCTATTACAGACCTTATGAACCAAGTAGAGAATTTAAAAAGTCTTGTGTTCAGCATAAGAGCCATGAGATTTGGACAAAGAAGATCTATGATGAACTGATGTTTAAGGAAAAATTACCTGGCAAGACACTGTAGGTTTGAGAGGAAGAGGGAGAACTGAGCTAGAAAGAAGGACCAGCTGTTAAACTCCCCAAGTATTCCCATTGCTTGGTGAGGAGATTCGGAGCTAAGGTGCTGATGTGATAAAGGAAAAGTAGCAACCAAGGGATGAAATAATGGATTTGGTAACCATATATAGGGTGTAAGTTAAGCTGTGGTTCTCAAAGTGGGGTCCCTGAACCAGCAGCAAGAGCATCACCTGGGAACTGGGAAGAAATGCAAATTGTCTGGTGCTGCTGCAGACCTGCTGAACTGCAAATTCTGGGGTGGGCCCTGGCAATCTGGGTTTCAACAAGGCTTCCAGGTGCTTCTGGTGCCCATCAAGTTTATGAGCCAATGAAATAGAAAAATGATTACAACACGTCACCATGCCCAGGTAAGCCACAGGGCAGGGAGGTGGTATTTTTTGGAGGATAAGACACATTTTAAATTTTAGGAAAAAGTAATTCAGTGTCTGTTTCATCGTGAGGATTCCAAAGATTCCATTTTAGCTCTCTGCATGTGAAGCTCTTTTTTCCACAATATGTTTTCCTTTAGAGAGACCTTGGTAAGTTATTTACCACTTACCACATGTTCTGAGAGTCCTTCATTTCTTGAAATCCCCTTTCAGACGTCAAAATGTACTTTATTTTTGTGCACAATCTGCTATCTTTAAAATCTGAAATTCTCTTCCTATAAGATCATGTATAGCTCATACAGCCTTACTGTCAATTTGGAATGCCATTGGTTTCTTCCAAAAGCCTAGAATGTTTTACAATTTAGAACCTGATGAATAAAGAATTTACATGCTTCTGTGTAGGATTCCTATTTTTCAGATGTCCAGAGGTATCCCAACTTGCCAGTAATGTGGCCTTAAGATTTAGCAGAACTTGAAAATCTGAATATAGTAGAAAATGAATTCCATCTGTAATATTAACATTTACAAAATAAATGATCATATTGTTAACGTACCAATAAGCATTTTCTATATTCTAGGCTCTGAAAGTATCTTGCTTACATAGTAAACCTGATAAATTTTCAAAGATGAGCCAATTAACTTTTCAGCAAATGCTTTACTTGAGTGTATCTTGGCTTCCTTTTTGACAGTTGTAGCCTTAATGTCACAGTAATGTTTTATTTTTCTGGGAATCAGATAATCTTGTATTTGGTGAACACTTTAATTTTTAATGGTCACTTGTATTTTGTGATATGCACGTGTTCAAATAATCTATAAGAACTAACCATTACCACCCACATATAAGATTATACAGGAATGGAATAATTTTGGCTGACTTACTGTATATAATTGTTCGGCCAAAGCAGATGGTAAACTCTACTACATACAATGATTTAGGGGTTTGAAGCAGTATCTTTAAATACAAATAATCTCAAAAATGCTAATATATAAAGCATATTACTTACAGTGTTAACTAACCAAAATAGTTAAATTTTTTATCTTTCCTCCCTTTATAAGGATGCATCCATTATATAGATTCTGTACAAAGCTACAAAGATCACTTTTTTCCTTTTCAAAATTTATTTATTTTAATTTTTAATAGTGAGAACTTTAGTGTTGGGTAAATTGCTGCACAATTACAGGAAATGCTGAGAGTCTTTTGATAAAGTGTAGAAGTCTAAAGATAAAGAAATGTACATTTCTCCAATGTCAAGTCTTTTGAGCTTCTGTCTAGTTGTACTATGAAGAGATGGAAGATTAAGTACCAGCACAAGACACAAGGGAACAGGCTGCCAACTTGAGGGTTTCCCATGGACAACAGAGTGCCTGGCAGACACTTGGAGATTGAATCTGGGCTTTGTCCATGGCTGGGCCCTGAGAGGATAATTTTGCTTAAATGATCAGAGAATAGACCACCTTTTTTCTCGTCAATAAGTAATATTTACCATGTAAATTTCTTTATATATCTCTGAATAAAATAAAATTATAACCCGTATAGAAATCAACTCTTACTGACAAGCCCCACAGCCTTCTTTAGAGAGCTCAACAGAAAATGTCTGAGCTGACTGTGAATTTGTCTTCTCTGAAAGCCAACCAGCCCTTCATTGATAGCCCTGGATAAGGAAGGACAGATACAATTCTTTGAAGATGTTAAGCTGAATTGAGAACCCAAAATCCTACCTCCAGTTGGCTCCTCTGTGAGAATGGATGGTCGGCCTTATTTCACAGGCTGGGCAGTTGAGGTTTCAGATGTGCTTAATTGCTCTGTTACACAGGGAAGGAAAAGGAGGAATGTGACATTGATTCAGTGCTCAGATTTTGCAGGTAAAGATAGGGTCATAGAAGGGAATAAAGATTTTAGCAAATTGTTTTTTTGTTCTCTACAGTAGAAGTAATTTAAGAAACAGATTGTGTCTCACTCCAACTTCTCTTCCCTGTTATCTTCTGTAATATGGCTGTAAAAATTCTCTCTTTAAAGATTTCAGTCTTGGGCCAGCACCGTGGCTTAGTGGTTAAGTGCGTGCGGTCCATTACTGACGGCCCGGCTTCGGATCCCAGGTGCACATGGATGCACCGCTTCTCTGGCCATGCTGAGGCCGCCTCCCACATACAGCAACTAAAAGGAGTGCAAATATGACATACAACTCTCTATTGGGGCTTTGAGGAAAAAAAAGAGGAAGATTGGCAATAGAACTTAGCTCAGAGCCAGTCTTCCTCAGCAAAAAGAGGAGGATTAGCACAGATGTTAGCTCAGGGCTGATCTTCCTGACACACACACACACAAAAATTTCAGTCTTTTTTCTTTGCTGTCTGTTTATTATCATCTTTACGAATGCTTTGATTTCACCATCTTCTTGGCACCACAATGGTAGCCATTGAGATGGTATTATAGATTCAGTTTTGAAATTTTATCATCTTATCTCTATTTCCTCTGCCATTTCTTAGTTTTAGTTCTTACTGCATCTTATGCTTGAAAATATTTGAAGCTTATAGTGTGTATCAGTTTCTTATTGTCTCAACTTTTTATTATCCAAGTGCCCTCAACTATCACGTTTTTAAAAAAAGAATTGAAATACGTAAAAGAACAATACACTGTAATAAATTGACCAATTATAAAATTAAGTTCAACCTGAAATCCCTCCTCACTTAACAGAGACCATCTTTCATAATTCACCATGATTTAGTTTGGGCAGGGTCAGTTTATCAATGATTTTTGGATGTTTTAAACCACACGAGATGAATACAATATGGTAAAATTGTTAATCTTGCAGAAGTTGTAGAATGTACTGATGGTTAGAGAAGTTGATGGTGGAGAACCTGAATCATATGAAAAGTAGTTTATTAATTAGCACCTGACAGAGTTTGTTAATTTTTTAAAGATGATGATAAGACATACATGTTGAAAAGATAACTTTGCATATCAGAGTATTGTCAGAGGCCACTGGGAAAATTCATAATGTTCTCAAATACTACAAAAAATGACCATTTTTTCATAAAAGATGTCATACATGATGGCATCAAATACTTACGTCAGAAAATTTGCAATGAAGAAAATTAACACTGGAGTCATTTTAATTCTAACCATGTGTTCATGCTTACTATTAGGTTAAAAACAATTTTTAGAAATAAAGTGATAAATGATGTACTTGCTTAATTTTTAATTATTTTAGGAAAAGACTTTTTCACATTTAAAAAAATGTTTATTTGTATTTATTTTATGCTGAATTTATTCCTAGGTCTAAAGACTTTTTTTAAATTAACTAACAACAATTCTTTTCAAACTCTTTCAAAAAGTTGAAGAGGATAGAATACTTCTAAAGTCATCTTATGGGTTAGTAATACCCTGATATCAAAGCCAAAGACACTAAGAGAAAGGAAAACTACAGGTCAATACCTTTCATGAATATTGATACAAAAATCCTCAATAAAATAGTAACAAAGCAAATTCAGCAGCATATTAAAAGGATTATACATCATTTTTAAGTGGGATTTATTCCTGGAATACCAGGATGTTTCAATATATGAAAAGGAATCAATGTAATTAACCACATTAACAGAATGAAGGAAAAAAAGTGATCATCTCAATGGATGCAGAAAAGGCGTTTGACAAAACTAAACATGATTTCATGTTAAAAACACAAAAAAACTCTCAGAGTAAAGGGAAGCTATTTCAACATAATAAAAGCCATATAGAGAAATCCACAGAGAACATCTTATTCAAGGGTGAAAGACTGAAATCTTTTTATCTAAGATCAGGAGAAAGGCAAGAAGGCCTACTTTCACCACTTCTATTCAACATGGTATTAGAAGTTCTAACCAAAGCAATTAGATAAGAAAAAGAAAGAAATAGCATTCAAATTGGAAAGGAAGTAGTAAAATTATATTTGTTTACACATAATATCTTATATGTTGAAACCCCTAAAATTCCACAAAAAAATTTTAGACCTAATAAATTATGCTAAGTAGTGGGACACAAAATTAACCTGCAAAAATTAGTTGTTCTTCTATACATTAATAAAAAGTAATCTGAAAAAGAAATTGAAAAACTTTACATTTTTATCTACAATAGCATAAAAAGAGTAAAATACTTAAGAATCAACTTACTTATGGAGGTAAAAATTCCAATGATTTTTTTGCAAAAATAGAAAAATCTATCCTAAAATTCATATGGACTCTCAAGGGACACTGAATAGCCATAACAATCTAGAAAAAGAAGAACAAAGTTAGAGAACACACACTTCCTGATTTCAAAACTTACTACAAAGTAATCAAAACAGTGCGGTACTGGCATAAATACACACAATATACTTATGAATTATTATAAATAACCCTGAAATAAAACTTTGCATATATGGTCAAATGATTTTTGACAAGGGTGCAAAGATCGTTCATTGGAGAAAGGATAAGTTTTTCAACAAATGGTGCTGGAAAACTGGATACCCACATGCAACAGAATGATGTTGGACCCTTACATTACACCATACACAAAAATTAACTCAAAATACATCCAAGATATAAATGTTAGAGTTGAAGCTATAAAATCCTTAGAAGAAAACACAGGGTAAAATCTGCATGTCATTGGGTCCAAATGCCATTGCCAACAATGATTTCTTTACTATGACACCAAAGACATAAGCAACAAAAAAAATAACAAATTGGACTTCATCAAAATGAAACGTTTTCTGTATCACAAGATACTAGCAACAGAGTGAAAAAGCAATGGTTGAAAAGATTTTCAAATCACATAACTAATAAGGGATTAATATTTAGCATATATAAAGAACTCCTACAACTCAAAAATAATAAAACAACCCAATTTAAAAATGCACAAAGGACTTGAATAGACATTTCTCCAAACAAAATATAAAATAGCCAGTAAACACATGAAAAGATGTTCAACATCACTAAGTATCAGGAAAATGCAAAATAAAACCACAATGAGATACATGTTCACACCCATTAGCATAGTTACTATCACAAAATCAGAAAATAACAAGTGTTGGCAATGATGTTGAGAAATTAGAACACTTGTGCAATGAAGGTGAGAACATAAAACTGGAAAACAGTATGGCAGTTCCTTCAAAAATTAAAACTAAAATTCACCATATGATCTAGCAATTCCACTCCTGGGTTCTGAAATAATAGAAAATGCATTTCTCAGTCTCTGCCTCCAGTTCCTGGCACAGAGCTCCTAAAACTTTGTAATTTCCTAAATGATAAGAACACTAGGAGCAACTCTTATTCTAATATTTGTCTTTGACACCATCCCTGACACAGAGACCCTAAAACCCTTGAAATTTCCTTTTTTTTTTTTTTTAGGAAGATCAGCCCTGAGCTAACATTCGTGATAATCCTCCTCTTTTTGCTGATGAAGACCGGCTCTGAGCTAACATCTATTGCCAATCCTCCTCCTTTGTTCTCCCCAAAGCCACAGTGGATAGTTGTATGTCATACTTGCATATCCTTCTAGTTGCTGTATGTGGGATGTGGCCTCAGCATGGCCAGAGAAGCGGTGCGTCAGTGCATGCCCGGGATCCGAACCTGGGCCGCCAGTAGCAGAGCGTGTGCACTTAACTGCTAAGCCATGGGGCTGACTTCCTTGTAATTTTCTAATTGATAAGAACACTAGGAGAAGCTTTTGTTCTATTGAGGCAACTCTGGGTGTGCTTCTGGATGGCTCCTGGATGGGGGCTGGTCACCAGGAAGACCAAGCCCTGATTAGAAGCTTCGAATTTTCAGCCCTACCTCTTATCTTGCAGAGAGGGGAGGGGGGCTGGAAACTGAGTTAATAATTAATCATGCCTACTTGACAGAGTCTCCATTAAAATCCCAATAGAAGGAGGCTCAGAGAGGTTCCAAGTTGGCAATGAAAAGGAGTGCTTGGAGTGTGGTGCACTTGGATATGGCGTGAAAGCTTTGTTCCCCTTCTCACATACCTTTCCCTATGCACCACTTCCAACACGCTGTTCTTGAGTCATATCCTTTTTTAATAAACTGGTGATCTAGTAAATGTTTCTCTGAGTTTTGTGAGCCACTCTAGTAAATTAATCAAACACAATGAGGAGGATGTGGGAACCTCTGGTTTATAGCCAGTCAGTCAGAAGTACAGGTAACAGCCTGGGCTTGTAACTGGCATCTGAAGTTGAGGTGAGGTTGGGTGGGTGTGCAGTCTTATAGGACTAAGCCCTCAACCTGTGGAATCTGATGTATCTCTGGGTTGACAGCATCAAATTGAGTTGAATTATCTGACGACTAGCTGGCATTCCAAGAATTGCTTCTTGGAGGTGTGGGGAACCCTCCCACGTGTGAAAAAAATGAATCTCAGAACACCATTTATGGGCATACACCCAAAATGATTGAATGCAGAGGTATAAAGACATAAAAGTACACCCGTGTTCTTGACAGCATTATTCAAAATAGCCAGAAGCTGGAAGCAAACCAGGTGTCCATCAACAGATGAAATGACAAAAAAAATGTGGTGTATACACACAGTGGAATACCATTCACCCTTAAAAAGGAAGAAATTCTGACACATGTTATTACAAGGAAGAACCTTGAGGACTTTATGCTAAGTGAAATAAAGCCATCCACAAAAGGAAAAGTACTGTATGATTCCACTCATATAAGGTACTTAGAGTACTCAAATTCATAGGAATAGAAAGGAGAATGGTGTTTCCCAAGGGCAAGAGGGAGGGATAACAGGGAGTTGTTGCTTAATGAGCACAGAGTTTCAGTGCAAGGTGAAAATAGTTCTGTGGATGGTTGGAGGTTATGGCTACACAATAATGTGAATGTACTGCATGTCACTGAACTGTACACTTAAAAATGGTTAAAATGGTCAATTTTAGGTTATGTATATTTTATGATCATTTAAAAAATTAATTATTTTCAACAAATGAACAAACACTAACTACATGCAATAGCATAGATCAATATCACAACCAAAATGCTGCATAAAAGAAATTATAGTCAAAAGGCTATAGATTTTTTAATTCCATACATATAAAATCTAAAAAAGAAACAAAACCGAGGTCTGGCTTCCAGTAATGGTGGAGTGGCTTGTTGAACTAACACTCTCACAGATAACAATGATAAAATCTGAATACATATTATATGTATTTATATAGAATCATGTATTTATATGTAATATACATATAATAAATGTGTATATGTGTTTATGTATAAATGTCTTCCGAAAGCAAGCAGAACAGACAGGGAATCTTCACTTAAATGATGGGAATTGTACCAGGATATATTTACAAGCTTGAGTCTTTTGTCTCAAAGCATTCCAAAATCTGTACATGGCCCAGACAGGGGAAAAACTACAGTCTTACTTGTAATGTTAGAGGATGTATTTTGGGGCTGAGAGAGTAGCTGGAAAGTTAAGGGAGAAATTCTGGAAGGGAGGGAGACACACAGAGGAAAATCTCAAAATATGTATGTAAGTCTCCCCCACACACACACCAAATTCGCAGATCTTTGAACAACACACATGCAGGGTAGACACCAGAGGGCTTAGTGTAAAAACAGCAGTTAGTAGATGAAAGAAGTGAATGAGGATTTCAGCTATGCTCACTGTAAAGGAGAGAAGATTGGAGTTTCAGTCCAGGTAAGTTAAGTCCCTGCTAGAAAAATAACAACACTCTTCAAAGGAATACAAGAGAATCCAGAGTCTCTATAACTATCATTCATGGTTTCCAGTACACAGTTTAATTTTTTTTAAATTTATTTTTCCCCCAAAGCACCAGTAGATAGTTGTGTGTTATAGCTGCACCTCCTTCTAGTTGCTGTATGAGGGACGCGGCCTCAGCATGGCCGGAGAAGCAGTGCTTCGGTGCATGCCTGGGATCCTAACCCAGGCCACCAGTAGCAGAGCACGCACACTTAACCGCTAAGCCACGGGGCCGGTCCTCCAGTACACAGTTTAAAAAATCATGAGATTTGAAGAGATGGGAAAATGTAATCCATATATGACCAAAAGCAGGCAGTAGAAACTCTCCCCAAGGTGTTGCAATTAGCTGACAAGGATAAGATAGCAGCTATTATAAAGATGATCAAGGTCGTATGAAAAATATTCTCATAATGAATGAACATATCTGGAAACTCAGCAGAGAAATGGAAATTACAAAAAAGAACCAAATAGGAAGATTAAATAAAAAAAATACTTTTGAGGTTGCATGTACATTAGAAACAGTAGATGAGGGCCGGCCCTGAGGCTTAGGGGTTAAGTGTGCATGCTCCACTGTTGGCGGCCCCGGGTTCGGAACCCGGGCGTGCACCGATGCACTGCTTCTCTGGCCATGCTGAGGCTGCGTCCCACATACAGCAACTAGAAGGATGTGCAGCTATGACATAGAACTATCTACTGGGGCTTTGGGGTGAAAAATAAATAAATAAATAAAATTAAAAATAAAAAGGAACAGTAGAAGAGACATGAAGATACAGCAATAGAAATTATCCAGTCTGAACAAAAGAATGTAAAAGTTTTGAAGAAAAATGAACAAAGCCTTATCTGTGAGAGGATTGAGTCCCCAGCCGAGAGGGGAGAGACAGAAAAATTAAATGAGGCAGAAAGGCAAATCAATAAGTAATAGCATAAAACTTCCAAAATTTGCTGGAAAATGTAAAATTTTAGATCCAAGTAAGTCAGCAAACCCAGAAAATAAAATACAAATTAAAACCATACCTGGGCACATGATAGTCAAGCTGCTAAAATCCAAAGATAAAAAGAAAATCTTGAAAGCCATCAGGGAAATACATATATACAAGGGAAGACATTACATACAGGGAGAAATAATGTCAATGATGGACGATATATTATCAAAAACAAAAGAGATAAATCAACAACAAAATGGCATCCTTCAAGTGCAGAAAGAAAACCCAAAAGTCAACACAGGATTCTATATTTAGCAGATCTCACTTTCAAAAAGGAGGCAGAAGCCACAATAATATTCTGCATACCTATTAGGTGGCTGAAATAAAAAATAAAATTGTAAATATCAAGTGCTAGTGAGGACAAGAAGCAACTAGAACTGGGAATGCAACATGATAGTTGCATTCGGATAACGGTTTAGCAGGTTCTTATAAAGTTAAACATACACTTATAATATGACTCAGATATCCCACTCCTAGGGATTTACTCAAGCAAATTGAAAACTAATGTTTAAACAAAATCTTTGAGTGAATCTTCATAACCATGTTATTCATAATTGCCACAAGCTGAAAATAAACTAAATGTCCTTCATCAGGTGAATGGAGAGAGAAACTGTGGTGAATTGGGACATTAGAATACTACTTGGCAATAAAAAGGATAAACTCTTGATTCACACAACAACATGGATGACTCTTGGCTGCATTTCTCTAAGTGAAGGAAGCCTGATTCAAAGGCTGTACAGTATGTGGTTTCATTTGTATGACTTTCTAGAAAAGTCAGCATTACAGAGATTAAAAATGATCAGTGGTTGCCAAGGGATGGAATGGGGGAAGGGGTTGACTACACAGGGACAGTATGAGAGAATTTTGGGGAGTGAAAAAAACAGCTCTGTATGGTGCTGTGGAGGTGGATACATGACCATAAAGTTGTCAAAACCCACAGAACTGTACACTACAAAGAGTGAATTTTACTCTGCAAATTTTAAAAATCAATCAGGATGCTGGGGAACTCAGATGAAATGCAGTGACAAACGAATCTCACTGTATTACCAGTATGTGACATAGCCACACATAATGGGTGGGGATGAAAGATCCTGACCTAAGCTACTTTGGAAGACAGTGTTTTGATGGGATACTCTAAAACTAAAGTACTGTACACAAACACTGTACTCTAGGTGGTATATTTGTTTTTCATAAGGGTATGGATTAGAAATTCTGAAACAAGTTGGCACATTAGGAAATATATTGTAGCTAACTGGAGTTAAGTTTCTCACTGTTGGGGAAAGAAATTAAAAATAAACAAAAGGAGAATGCTAGAATAAACTCTGTGGTGCTGGATAGGTGTTGGAAGTATCAGTATGAATCCATGTCCCTTCTAATATATTTATCCAGATAGATGGGTAGATTTATAGATCAATAGATAGATGTGTATACCTGAATTTATATTCATACATACATTTCCAGGCTCTGCTGAGAGGGTCCAGAAGGAGTGACACCCTAGTAACAATGAGCACACTTAGCTCCCAGATCTTGGTTTCTAAATATAATTCTCCAATAAAAAGAACCAGGTTTTCTTGGAGAAATGGCTAATTCTAGGGTCTGAGATGGAAAATACAATATGAGCCTGGACCATCTTGTAGTGCCAGAAAATAGGAAAGTGCTTTAAATAAAACACAGCAAATGATGAGATGTGTCAAAAGGAATCAATCTGAAAGACTTCTCAATGGCTCAAGCTGGAAAACTGTGAGCAACATAATAAATAATGGTAGCGTTGGATTATTACACAGAAAATAAAATAAATATCCATGAGTCTATACTGACATAAAATAGATTAAATAAGAAAGGAAGAATGAAAGAGGAATAAAAAAGAATAAGAGAAAGAAAGGAAGAAGGAAGGGAGAGGGAGGGAGGGAATCTTCCTCACAGAATTCCAAATAATAAATGTGGCTGGATAGCATGAAATAGAAAATCGCCACTAGAACACTGCAGTAATAATTATTGTGGGTAAGGCTGACTGATGAATGCAAAAACTGTGGGTGAAACTTAAAAAAAATAAATACATTTTCAGAGCCTCAAATCAGCTGCCTCAAAATACATAACTTTTTTATGTTAATTACTTTAAAAGACCTATGACTATTGAAAGCAAAAATTAAAACACTGTATTGTGGGATTTATAACAAGGGAAGATGTAAAATTTATGACAACAATAGCACAAAGGACAGACAGAGGTAAATGGAACTGTTCTGTAGCAAGTCTTCCATATTTTACATTGATTAAACTGGTGCACTATTAAATCTAGGTAGGCTGTGATATGTTAAAGATGCATATTGTAATCTGGACCAACCACTAAAAAATGCAAAGGTGTGTCACTTAAATGCTAATAAAGGAATTAAACAGCATACCAAAAAACGTTTGTACAAGGCTGTTCACAGGAGATGACCTGCACGTCCCCAGGAGGAAGATGAGCCCACTGCGGCGCATCCACAGAGCAGAACGCCCTCAGCCGTGCCGAGGAGCAAACACTGACACACACATGCTGGGAGAGACTCATCAACCTCGTGCCAAGGGAAGCAAGCTAGACAGAAAACAATACACGTGGGATGATTTCAGCCAAGATGAACCTATGCTGAAAAAAACAGAACAGTGGTTGCTTCGGGTGAAGGATAAAATTGCCTAGGAAGGAACAGGAAGGGGTTTTCTGGGGGTGATGGAAATATCCTATTTTTAAAGGGGTGAAGGTTATATGGGCATGTTTATTTGCCAAAAATGTAAGGTTGAGATTTGTGCCTTTCAGTGTGCGTACTTCTTACCCCACCACACACACAAAGGACTAAAAGAAGAATAAAGTGAGGTGGGAATGGGATGGAGTGTGGAAGAAACAAAAATGGCAGATGATTAATAGTTGTTGAAGCTGGGTGACGAGCCTACTATGCTGTTTTGTTTATTTTGTATATTGTTTAAATTGTTCTGTAATAAAACACTTGTATAAGAAGACAAACTCCATATATAGTGTTTGCAGGTAAGATGTCAGTTACCTTTGGGGAGGAAGGAGGGAAAAAGGGATTGTCGGGACCTGAGTGAAGCTGGTGATAGTTCTTGGTCACACAAGTGTGTTCACTTTGTAATAATTCTTTGAGGTTTACATGGATGACTTCTGCGTATATTTCTATACACATGTTATACATCAATAAACATTTTAAATCTGGCATATTATCAAAAAGATCCTAACTCAATAACTCAGAATAACAGCAGTGTTTTGTTTTAAAGTGGAACACGTTCACTCATGATTTAATCAGATGGATTTTAATACTCCCAAGTATCTAGTAATGATCTCACCCTTGAGTGGCCACCCGGGTCGTTCCATTTTATCCTCAATTTGGCAAGTGGCATGGCTTTGAGTGTTTATGATGGGTATGGGCCCTTAAGGTGGGTGGGTTCCAAGGGGAGGATCTCTGTAGCAACCCTGATCACAGGGTCCAGAGGGAGGATCATGGCAGGCTGGATGGATGGAGGGGATGGTAGGACAGATGGCCTTGAAAACCAAATTCCAGGATCCCATGCACCCGGTATTTCCATTTTAGATATTGAATTTACATTTCAAATACTGGCCAGGGACCTTCCACCAGGGCTGCAAGCATCCTCAGCAATAGCCAGGCTGGTGAGCCCCACCCCTACCTGAGTACTGGCCTCAAAGTATGCAGCCCAACCACACTGCACGACTCTGGGGGATGGGCAAGGCATGGAGAGATGGCATCGTATAGAGAAGAGTCGTGGTAGAAGGTGGGGTGTAGAAGCAGAGGGGCGTGGGCCAGGGGTGGAGGGACAGGTGGGAGTTCAGTCCCCTAGCTATCCATGCTTGGTGCTTTTGTCTCTTAACCATTCCCAGCTGGGAGCTTGCAGGACTGCAGGACTACAACTCCTAAGATGCTCTGGGCACGGGGCGGTGCCTAGCTCTGTGGGGAGGGGCAGGGCTGTGAAGGTTTGCCTGAGGGACAAACCGCCTTTGACTCAGGACTCTGGTCCTGTACCAGCTCCAACTGGACTGAGTCCCGGAGGGATGTGACGGGACGAGAGGGACCAGGGAGTTAGGAGGGTGTGGCAGCTGCATGGGCAGCCGCGGGCCTGCAGCGTGCAACTGCTTTTGTCCAAAATTGAAGCTGGACTCGTGCCTCTTCCCCATCATCTCCATCCATTGCTTGATTCCTCCTCCCCACAGTGTGCCTGTGGGTCTTTCCACAACCTCCTAGCTAGTCCAGGGCCAAGTGCTTCTCTAAACTGCTTATGGGAACTGGTTTGACACCCTAGAAAAGTTCCAGTTTGCCTGCTGCCTCCTGCCTTCTCCAGCCAAAGTGCCATCATTTCATCAGCTTTTGGGAGACATTCGCTCTTGTGGCCCCTCTTGCAAGCACAACTTAAGAGTTTGCAGGGTGGTAACACTGGCTGTTGCTTGCCTTTTTTGCAGATGTGGAAGTTGAGGCATCTGTGAGGTTAATCACTGGTTTCCCCAGGATCCACTAAGAGCAGAGGAGAACAAATCAATTCCCAGGCAAGTATCTAGTAGGCCGTTTTCACAATCCCATTCCAGTTCAGAGGCCTCCGAAACAACATCATTAAATGAGAATAGTTTAAGTATTTTGCCCTTTAGATTGATCACCTAATCTCAGCTCAGGCCTGAGTGGCCAGTCTCTCAGGGACATGGGTAGTGATTCTGATCCCTCAGGAAGAGACCGGTGGTCGAGCTTTGGGAGAGGGATGTTCATGGTAGACAGCACCTGGGCAGCATTTGAAACCCGTCAGCTTTAACATCTCTGCTTTGGATTCAGGCAAGGTTCCCAGATAAACACGCCTTGGGATAGTCAGATGTACCATATTCTTTAAAAATTGATTACATCAGTGAAAAGAACAGAACATAAAATATTCTGCTCTTTTGCAAAAGATAAAATGCAAGCAAGACTTTCTTGTTAATTTTTTTCTGCTCATTCTCTTGGCTGTACTGTATGCTTGAATGCAGAAACAAAAAACTTGAATTGCCATATTCTCTTTTCCTGAGATTGGTAAATTAACTTAAAAGTCTTATTGAAACCTGTGGAGGAATGATAGCAATTTTTCTGATTTATGTCATCCTTAAAAGTCTGAGAGTTGATCTAAATGAAAACAAGTCCTTGTTTATATTATACACCCCAATAGGTTACATTTCCAATTCCTGAATGTGGAATATTATCAAAACAACTGGCAAACCTGGTCTTGGAAACTAGACCCTGTCACTTTGTCAAGAATTTGCCTCTTTATGAATTAATGACACATGAATTCTTCAACAT
Organism: Diceros bicornis minor; assembly: GCF_020826845.1. Classification (NCBI taxonomy): domain Eukaryota; kingdom Metazoa; phylum Chordata; class Mammalia; order Perissodactyla; family Rhinocerotidae; genus Diceros; species Diceros bicornis. Next base: position 3,379,711 of record NW_026690902.1, on the reverse strand, counting down.
TTTTGTAAAGAATGGATGAGAATCTCTGCAGTGTGTCTGAATGTGGCAAGACGGTGAATTCTCATCAAACCATATCCTCGGGTTCTTCTCTCATGTTCAACAGGCACAGGTGATAGTCCATGTTGTCAGGTGCAGCGCTGCTCCCCAGCCCCCAGTGTTCCATCCTACTCTGGCCTGTGACCTCTTCAGGGGGTTCTGATGACACTCGTCCACAAGTGTTAGAAGGAGACATTGTAACGTGAGGCTATTCCTCATCTTGTAACAAAGATTAATTGGGAGGAAAGTCTCTGAGTCTGTGTGCTCCGATGCACTGCTGTTGGGGTGTGGCTGCAGTGACCACTGTGCTCCCAGCAGTCCCCACAATGGCTGCCTCAGACATTTGATCTCCTGGTGCAACCACAGCAGCTGTTGACAGAGCTGGGAGCTCGTCGTGGTTAAGTGTCTTCCGTCAGATTTTGTGGCTCTGACCCTCCTTTCTTCAGCCCCTTCCCATACCTAACTGCTACATCGATTGCTTTGTAGTTGTTTCCTAGGAGCCACTGTGTGTAACTGGATTTCACAGTGTCTTTAGGGACCCAGCTTCACTACACGAGTCACTGTACAACAGCCACTTATCCTGGTGTAACCCAGGTTCGTCCTCTAAAGTGGAGCTGTGAAGAACCCTGCTTACTCGGAGCTCCTCTCATTCTCATGCTGCTGGGGCTGCTTATGAAGCTGGGCATCTCGTCTTTGGTCTCATCATATTATTCTTTTCATCGATTTTTCTGAAGTCAGATGCGACTTTGTTAATAATGTGACACTGGCTGTCACAGGCACTTCTATGTATCTTCCCCAACAGCTCTGTGAAGTAGTCCTGTGATCCCCATTTTACAGGGGGGACACTGAGGCTCAGAGAGGTCGAGTAGCTTCCTTCACACAGTTCTTGGTGCATTTTGAGTCTCCACCTGGAACTCCGCCTCTCAGGTGTGTGCCCTTAGCTGGTGTTCCACTTTGTCCCTCTCAGCCAGCCGCCCCAAATTCACATGCCCCATCCTGAGTCCATTGTCTGCTAGTTGGCAGTCACTCTGCACAAACAGGCCCTGGGTGGGGAGTGGACTAGCAGGGAGTGGTCCTCAGGCTTACCCTGGGCAGGTTCTAGGTTTATTGCAATAGCTGGAGCAGTGGGAGATACTGACCATCACTCATCTGCAAGGTTTCTTATGTAGAAATACTTCACTGACTTTTTGCAGGTGTCATGTCTTTTTGTCTTCATTGCTCCTCTGGGCTTTCTCCTACAGTCCGTGTTGTGCAGTAACATAGAGAACAGAGACTGGTGAACATCATACTGTTGCCCTGAACCAAACGGTCACATCACTCATTTTTCTAATTAAGAAAGAATTACATACTTTGTAAAAAAAGTCAAATTACACAGATCTATGTAGAGTAAAGTGAAACCTTCCACTTCCATCCCCTTCCCTGCAAACTCACTCCCCTACTCAGAAGGAACTATTGTTAAGAGGTTGCAGCTTATTCTTCTGGACATTTCCTATGAATTTATAAATACACATAAAAATTTTTTAACATAAATTACATAACTACATCGTTTTGCAACTTGCTGTTTCCCAAAACATATATCATAGACTTCTCTCCTTATCAGTGCATGTCACTCTAACTTAGCTTTTTAGAAGTTTTAGAGCTACTCCAAAGAACTGGAATACCACGATCTGTTTATTTCTTCTTTGATAGAGATGGGGTTATTTCCAGTTTCACTATTATACACAATGCTGCAATAAGATCCTTGTATGGAATTTATTACACTGTTATTCAACTGCTTAATTTGCTTTGTTCCCTTTTAGTCAGAGACTAGGATATATTTTTAACAATTTTATGGGAATTATTTTATAGGGAAATTAATTTTATCTCTGAATCAAGACATTTATGGGGAAACTGGACTTCAAGGTCATCCATCTCAATATTCCGGAGAAAAACCATGAAACATAGAAGATATTATGCTTGCTGCATCACATTCTAACAAGTCACGTTAAGAATTTAAAGTTGACTGTTTGGGCTGGCCCGGTGGTGCAAGCGGTTAAGTGCGCATGCTCCGCTGCGGCGGCCAGGGGTTTGCGGCGGCCCGAGGTTCGCGGGTTCGGATCCCAGGCACTCACCGATGCACTGCTTGTCAAGCCATGCTGTGGGGGCGTCCCATATAAAGTGGAGGAAGATGGGCATGGATGTTAGCCCACAGCCAGTCTTCCTCAGCAAAAAGAGGAGGATTGGCAGATGTTAGCTCAGGGCCCATCTTCCTCACAAAGCAAAAATAAAAAACAAAATAAATAAAGTTGAATGTTAGTACAGCCTCTACAGTCTATGTTCAGAAGAAGGATGACTTTTTCTTGTCTTGAAAACTTCTGACTCCAGGGGCTCCCATTTGGGCTTCAGAGAGGATAAGATGTTGGTGTTGTATCTGTTTCTCTTCAGCTGTAGGCTGCATCTTCTAAAGATCATAGAATTGAACATGGTCCAATCTATATATATGATTTGGGTCAAAAATTCAAAGTAATGAACCCAAGATAGGAATCTATAACTTTGGTTCATTTTTAAAGTTTTTATTTATTTATTTATTTTTCCCCCCAAAGCTCCAGTAGATAGTTGTATGTTATAGCTGCACATTCTTCTAGTTGCTGTATGTGGGACGCGGCCTCAGCATAGTAGGAGAAGCGGTGCATTGGTGCGCACCCGGGATCCGAACCCGGGCCACCAGCAGCGGAGCGCGTGCACTTTACCGCTAAGCCACTGGGCCGGCCCTATAACTTTGGTTCTTAATGAAGAATTTCCTTTGATATCCTCAAGTCTCTGTGATTACTAGTAAAAACTCACCTATGGATGAAGAGATGTGGTTCTGCTGACAATGTCTGGCTTGAACATCCATAGTTAAGGCTGCCACATCCCTAGGTAGATTAGACTTGACCTTTCTATGACCTCTGTTCTTGTTCTTTTACATGGGAAAAAATAAGAATATAAAAAACTCTTGTTACTAGCACTGAATGCTAGAAATGCCCATTAAAGAGTGAGTTTGATTTGGTAAACCAAAGGGAGTATAAGCAGAACAAAATATTTAATATCTATGAAATTTCAAAAAGTTCTAATTTTTTTTAAAGTAACTCTATTTTTGCAACAATGTCAAAGGTATATAATTGAAAGAAATACCCACTTGTCCATTTTTTATGCTATTTCCATTGATTTGATGGATTTATCCTCTAATCAGGATTCCAAGTGTGAAAGAACATCTTGGTATTTCAAAGAAAAGAAGCCATTGATATTTGATTTTCTTTTAGCTTGGCATCCTACAGGTTTGAGGAATAAATTATCATGTAATGATACAATGATTCTGAAATCTAATTGTTAATTAGAGGGGTGTAAGGGATGATTGAATGGTGGTTCATACCCATAGTCAGGGGTATTGTACACATGGACGTGTAAACACAATTCAGGAAGCTGCTTTAGCCCCGTGACATCCTTGAGAACCACAGTGCAGGAGGATCTAGGGGCACAACCTTTTGCTTCGATCTCCTGGGTTACATGTAGATCAAGAGGTCATGACAGTGGCTTCAGAGCAGCTGACTTTTGTCTATTTCTCCCCTTCCTTCTCTCCAGCTTATCTCAAACAGTCCTGACTATCATGTTTTAAAGTAAGACCAATTATAGTTATTTACATGAGCTTCTTGTTCATTATCGAAGAGTAACAATCAGGCATAACATTAAATATCATTTAATCTACCTAAATAAATTTGTTGTACCTTTTAATTGATTAGAACACTAAAGTTGGTTCAGAGTTTGATATTCACCAAGTGTGTTAATCTGCTTACAACTGCCATGTGTCTCACTCCTCTTAGAAGTGTATCTTTGGCCCATCACAAGATTTTAATAACTCAAATCATCATAAATTAAGCTAATGCACTGTCTTTTTGATGACCGGGAAACACATGGGTCCATTTTGGAAATATGCCCATCTGTCTTTGCTGCCCATGGGAAGTTTCTTGTCACTAGGTCTCCAGGTGGCTTGCACAAGCCCTAGGTCTGTAATAGCTTGGTGCCTCTCCTTCTACTTGGGGTAGAAATAAAAGAGGTCAGAGAGACTTATTAAAGTTTTGGTTGCATGAAGTCTTCTATGAAGACCATCCATGCATATTGTTCTGGATAGCTCTCGGTTCCTAAGACTACTAGTTATTTTAAGGGCTCGTCAGAAACTGTGAAAGGTTTGATGTTTTACCCTACATGCATACCAATAAGTTAGCCTACAATGGTCTTACAGGTGCTGACAACAGTCAAGAGACCCATGCGTCAGAGACAAAGGACTTAATGACACAACAATAACAGTGGCCAGAGTATCAGCATTTGCACCGGTTCACTAAATCTCACTTCCTACAGGGTGATACAGAGTGGGCCAGGTGACATGGAGAGGGTTGCAAGATCTCAGAGCCTAAGGAACTCAAATCTTTGATAACGGGCAGGATGTCTGCTAACCTTTGCCCTGGGGGCGGTGTTAGTTTTATTATAGTGGGCAGTAAGCAAGGCTGCCCTTTGCTCCAGAGGAGGCCCCTATTTCTATATTCCAAGGCTGACAGCTCTACACACATCCTTGAAAAGACAGCCTGGTTTTACTGGCTTTCAAAGATAACCTTTAATGAGACTTGATCCTCATTCAGTTCTTCTGTTTACTGTATTGAGATTGTGCAAATATGCTCTTTTCTCTGTAAAGTTCACTAACTTTATTCACACATAAGAGATGCTTTTGGTTTTATTTATGAAGTTGAAATTTTCCTGTTAGAGAAAATGATGAAACTATTATGGGTTGGATGTGAAAGTATGTTTTTTCAGGAAAAATGTGAAACTAGATCGGTGCTCGCAGAACTTTGCCACAAGGAGCTGATAACAACTTAAATGATTTTAATTTGAATACTGTTTTGTACAACTTTCTTCCATCTTACATCATCCTCTCTGCTTCCTGTAATTCCCATATTGGAATTGGGCAGTTTCAGGGATTCACTGAACTCATATACAGTATTCAAATGGTTTTGTCTGTTGTGTTTTTTTATTGAGATAAAGTTCACATACAACATTAAATTAGTTTCAGCTGTAGGATATAATGATTCAATGTTTGTATATATGTTGAAATGATCACCAAAATAAGTCCAGTTAACATCCGATCCCGTATAGAGTTACAAATTTTTTCTCTTGTGATGAGGACATGGCATATTTCAAGGTGCAGAAGAATCAACGATGATGTCATACTTTTCCATATACAGTTTGATGAATTTGAACATAAGCATACACCCTTGAGACTGTCACCACCGTCAAGGCCACAAACATATCCATCATCTCCCAAAGTTTTCTCTCACCTCTTTTATTACTATTATTCTGTTGTAAGAACTCTTAATATCTACTCTATTAGCAAATGTAACGTATGCAATACAGTCTTGTTAGCTGTAGGCACTATGCCGTATCCTAGATTTCCAGAACTTATTTATCTTGATAACTGAAACTTTTTATCTTTGAACATCAGCTCCCCATTTCTCCATCTCCCCAGCCCCTGGCAACCACCATTCCAACCTCTGCTTGTGTGAGTTTGACTATTTTAGATTCCACAAATAAGGAAATATTTGCCTTTCTCTGTCTGCCTTATTTCACTTAGCACAATGTCTTCTAGGTGCATTCATGTTGTCAAAAATAGCAGCAATTCCTTCTTTTATCAATGTTGAAGAATATGTCATTTCTTTATCCATTCATCCATCAGTGACGTTTAGGTTACGTCCATATCTTGGCTATTGTGAATTTGCCGTAATGAACATTAGAGGGCAGATATCTCTTTGAGACCCTGATTTCAATTCCTGTGGGTGTATACCAGATGTGAGATTGCTGGATCATAGGCTAGTTTTCCTTTGCTGAGAAAATTCCATACTGTTTTCCTTAAGGGTTGTACTAGTTTACATTCCCACGAGGGTTCCTTTTCTCCACATCCTCACCAACATTTGTCATCTTTTGTTTTTTTGATAATCGCCATCATAACAGGTGTGAAATGATAGCTCATTGTGGTTTTGATTTGCATTCCCTGATTTGTGATGCTGAACACCTTTTCATACACCTGCTGGCCACTTGTATGTCTTCACTGGAATAATTTTACTCTGGTCCCTTGCCCATTTTTTAAATTGATTTGCGTTTTTGTTTTTGAGCTAAACAAAAAAATAGAAAAAAATTTCCAGGCATTATGGGTGCTTCCCAGTTGATGCAGATGGCCTTGTGTTTACAGTGGTACAAAAAGATCATGTTTCGTGCTTTATCTTCAGCCTGTCATAAGACCAGCAGTAGCTGCGGCACAGCACATAATCGGGATCTTCTGGATTTGGAGGTTTACAAAATAAATGAGCGGTAAGGAATTTTTTATTTTTCCAAGGAAATTATTGTGCTCATATTCCATGAAATCCAGGATTGATAGGTGTAGGAGGAAATTAAGGTGAGAACCGTTGATCTGGCATTACTACTGATCTTGAGGGACAGATATCTATTGTATGAATGTTTGAATAAAAATATTAGAGATCAGGAATTTGTGGTCGGTGAATATGTTTTCTGAATTATTTACTTTTGAACATAACCATTTGGATTATGTGAACATCTGGGATATGGGTGTAAGTTGCTAACAGAGGGTGGTTGATAACGTTACTATTGATTTAATCTCTATGAACACCAAGTGGTCAATGGATTAAGCAAACGAGTAGACAGAAAACACAGAAATGGTAAGATTTGGGATTTAGTAAAGGACTGGGGGCCAACTGTGCTGAGAGGGAGTGCCAGGACTTGTGCTGTTGAGAGTGACAAGGAAAAGAAAAGAATAGACTAACACTCAAAAAAGGAGGGCGTGTTAACAGGATGGAGGGGGGAAATGATCTGGAGGAGCCTTGATCCAAGGTTTGACCTTGAGTTTTCTGTTCTTGATGCAAATCTGCCTGATGACATCCCAGGACACTGGTCAGATATATCCCGAGAGCGTAGAGGGAGGGTAGAAGTACAAAACAGCCAGGATAATTGTCCTAAAAAGACAGGCCTCCTTTATCATTTGACCCAGTTTCATGATTTGTTTTTATAGGGTATGAGGTAAAGAAGGATGGTAAGTCACGTCTTCACAGAAGAAGCAGCGTAACTGTGGGAACCAGTCCAAACCAAAACCAGGTTTAAGCATTTCCATTCTTTTGAGGATGTCCAGTGACATATTCAAGAGGCCAGTTACTAGAATCCCATCCCATTCTGGCAATGACTGGTCTCTGAGAGGACAACTTGGACCAGCCCCACCAGATCTGCTGGCCCGAGAGACCGCAAGGACTCCAGGCCTGCAGCAGTGTAGGAAAACTCGTAAGTCCTTTCAATCTTGCCAAAACGTTGTAAAAACTTGCACTTAGTCACACAGGTCAATCCCTGCCAGGTGTGCTCGCAGGTGGTCTGCATTCCAGGTCCCATGCCCACTCCTGCTGGTCTTCAGATTTGGCAGAGATGATTTCAGGAACTGATCTGTGCATTCCACAGCTCCACTGTGGAGGTGTCAGGAAGGAGTAAAGGGCAGTGAAGAGCACAGGAGCAAGATTGGTGATAGCACTGATGGCGGACAGACTTGCTAGCGAGGCAGATAAAGTGAGGGTCTAAGAAGGCCTTCCTGACAACAGATGAAATGGAGCAGACACCTCAGTGAGGTCTCTTGGCAGCGTCCCTAATATTTCCTTGCTTTGAGCTCTTGAAACTTTAAAATATATTGATACTTTTCTTTTATTAAACTCTGCTTCGAGACATAGAAAATATAGACAACAGTTTCTTTCTGAGGTGAGAGGTTTAGTTTCAGGTGAGGAGAGAAAGAGGTTCTTTTTTTATGCTGTTCTCTCATTTTCCTTTACTATGTATATTATTTATTTGTACTTTAAAGTCAGCAGCGAGTTATCAATGTCACGGGATGATTCCGTTTTTCCCCTCACAGTCACAGCAAAACCTACTGAAAATGGATTATTCTTTATGTATAATATTCCAATAGATTCCAAAATATTATTTCAAACACACTTTTGTGTCTATGTTCTCAAATTAGATATTTACTTCTAGGTCTCCATTTTTCTGTTCTCTGTTGCATGCTAATTCAGAGTTGCATCTAAGGAAATAACAGATTTCCCTCAGTTTTTTAAATCCATATGTGTTGGAAATGTGATTCATGGAGTTGAACATGGCAGTTGGGGGATCGTGCTATTATCAAAAGAGATCTTTTCAGCATCAGTAATGCTGAAAGAAACCACTGCTTGTTGGGATTTAATTGTCTATTTGAGGGATCAAGCTTTCACCATTGGCACTTCTCTTTCTCTTTGGAGGGAAAGTACAACCTTCCTAGTCTTTCCGTTACCAAATCACGTTCCTGGGTGGCTGTGCCGTGTCAGGAAGGGCTTGGGATGCCGGCAACCAGGATTCATTTTCAACTTCTGGTTGTCCTGAGAAGGCTTCCCTGGCAGAGTGCAGCCTGTGTGTCTGGGTGACACTTGCAGCCATCAGAAAGGAGGGGACAATTCACAAGTGCGAAGCGATTCATCTGGTCCTTGTCTTACAGGGTGTTCCCAAGGGATGAGGTTCAAAATGCCACTGGGTATCCCTTTTAAAGCTCCTAGTCATGGGGTGGGTTCTTGGTGCGAGCTCAGAGCAGTGTCTGTTCACACCAGATAGGAAGCATTTCAGTATTTTAATTGGTAAGGCTGTGTTCATGCATGTCCATGGACCATCAGTTCCGTGGCATTCCCTGCTGGAGCCCCCCACACCACTGTCATGCTTCATCTTTCAAAGCTTCAAACAGTGTTCACATTCCAGCAGGTGGTGGTAATGTAACCACAGCACAGGACTGGGGACAAGAACACAACCGAGGGGCGACACAGTTTAAGGGCTTTGGCCCAATTGCTCCATTTGGACGAGTTGGTAACACCAACACTTAGTGTGTAAACTGGAGGATTGTCCAAGACCATAGACCTCAGAATGACACGGGCTCAGAAGTCACTTTGGACAGCAAGGGACAGTGTGAGGTCACTCACTGGCCAGAATTATGGTCCCTTTTACTGGCAAAGTAGATCTCACCCAGGATCCATCAGGCCAAGCGAGGGAGGAGGCTTGGGGTCTTCTGGGGAATTTCTGCCCTAAAGGGAATTGCATAAGGAAGGCAGGGGTGCTGAAAATCCTAGTTCACAGGGAGCAGTCATGTTTATGGAACAAAGCCCAGCAATAGCCTTAAAAGCTGCATCACAAATCTTTCCTCCTGGATACAGAACAAGCAAGAAAAGGAATTCAGAGTCCTGGACAAGGATCCCAGAGGGATTCAAATCTAGGTCAGGGGTGAACATGGAGCCCCTAGAGGGGCCTCAGGAGCGAGGTCCTGCCTGCCTTTAGTTCACTTGCAAATGAGCTTCCTTGGGCCTTGTTCTCTCAACGTGCACGTTTTGATTTTTTTACATTGTTTTCCCCACTTAGAGCTGATGCAATTCCAGAGATTGAACCAGAAAACTTCAAGTTCCTAAAATTTAGTCAAAAGAAATCTCAAAAAGAGAAGCAGAAAACTTTCCCTGTTCCTCAAGAATGGAGAAAGGCAGCCCCTGTCTGTGGCACGACATGGTCCTGGGTAGTGCTGTTTTAAAGACACCCACATTTCAGTGGTTGTTGCTCTGCCTGTGAAAGTACCTTCAACCTTAAAATCCCAAGAGAACGGGCGGGGGCCATGTCTGCTCTTGGAGGAGCTGAATGATACTGAAATGAACTAATCTTCAGAATTAGGGGGACTTGGATGAGTCCCCACTAACCAGGGAAGGGGCTGACCCTTCTCCCTTCGCCCACATACAATAAGCTGACGACCCAGAAGAGTTCGTGATTCAAGGAGAAATGTGAGATTCAGTGTATCACTCACATGCCTAAAGAAAGCGACAGAACCACAGCACAACTCCCAGGCTCTAAAGGGAACAGGACTTTAATATAATATTGAAATATGGCATTTATAATTTACAACAAATAACTACTGTCCCGTCCCAATGTGTGAATAGGTGCTGGGGTAGAGACATCAGGGAGCTGGGGTGGGGTTGTCTCCTCTCACTTGGGTTTCAGGGGACCTCAGAGATCAGCTTACAATGCTCCACTTCCCGTCAGGTTGGAGGAGCTGGCCCAGTGCATCGAAAGCCTCCCAGCTGTGTCCCCGCAGCTGAGGATGGGGCTGTGATCAGCCGTTGGTACAGGGCTCGGTTTTGAGGCCTGGGGACTGAGTAGAAGAGTCGGGTTATCTTGGGGAGCCTCCCTCAGAACAATAGCCCCCACCCTGTCCCCACTGCACTGAGTGCTCCAGACTCTGTGCTCAGTGCTGTCAGCCACCAGTACCCCATTTGTCCCTGACACGCAAGAGATCATTTAGTATCACCTATTTCACAGAGGAGGAAACGGAGTCTCAGGAAGCTGAAGAGAGTCACCCCAGTCACAGGACTGCTCAGTAGTGGAGCTGGGATCCCAGTGCCAGCTGTCCAACTCCCCAAGGGCACGTTTAGCACAAAGCTTTACTGAACCCCTAAGAGTCAGTCACCACGGCCCAGACACTCACTCACCCCTGACCTTAATGATGGTGGGTTCTTCTTATCCTTGAGTATTCTGCTGGCCAACTAGGTCTGGGGGTCCAGCTGGCAGGACAGGCTGTATCTACAGGACAGAGAGGCACCTGTGCGTCTACCAGGAGCCACACCTCAGGTGTCCTCCCACTGCCTGAGCAGCAGCTGGAGTCTAGGTGTCCCAGAGGTCGCCATGCAATAAGGCCTGGGGCTGAGTGGGGGGCCACGGAGACAGGCTCTGTGGACTGGCCAACAGGGAGAGTCCACCCCTGCCCTCACCCAACTCCTGCCTGACCTCAGCTATCATTCTCGTTGAGCAGCTCCATGACCTGGAACCAGGGCCCAAATCGCTCCTCGGGCTCTAGGTTGTAATTCTTTGCGTCCACCTGGAGCACAAGTATCTGTCTCATGACTGAGTATTCCTGGGACCAGAGGGAAGGAGAGGATGCAGATAGGGCCTGGGTGGGGGATGCTTCATGGACCTTGTGGGTGGTGAGGAGTGGGGCAGGGGGCCAGTCCTGGGAACCCTCCTTCACTCCAGTTCCATCCAGGCTCTACCTGTTCACAGAATGGGAATACTCAGCCCCTCCTCCAGGAAGTTATCCTTGAAGCCATCTTCCACTCAACCCACCCGCCAATTGGTTGGGTCTCCCACTTCTCTGTTATCAAACTCTTCCACTCAATGTAAGATACAGGTGATGGAGCAAGGGACTGTTCTGCCCAGAGGGTCTCTGATTTCCTCCTCCTTCCCCTCCCCTGCAGGGGGTGCGGCAGCTGTTCACTTCAGTCCTCTTCTCAGGTTGATCGCATTCCCCTGGAAGGCAGACAGCAAGAGTCCATCAGACAGAGCCCCCTACGCTGACTAGCCCCCTATCCCCACCCCTTCTCAAGTTGCACTACTGCCAGGTCACCAGAGGGAGCCGGTCATGCACAGAAAACAGGACTTGGACCTAGGCCGGGCTCTGGGCTCCAGAGAAGCAGGACTTGGGGGAGAGGCTGAGGGACCTGGTAGCACAACCCTCTCTGATGACAGACTTGGAGGCTGAGGCCTCAGGCAGACAGGACTGCTCAGCCACTTATGTGCTGCCTGACTTAGAGGGGTCCGAAATGTCTCTCCCTCCATGGGCAGCATGGGAGGGAGATGCTGAGTCCAGCTCAGATAAAACCTCAAGCAGCTGTGCCGTCAGGCAGCTCTGAGCTTCCCCAGCCTGAGGAACCGGAATAGGTGTCTCAGGTGGAGCCTCTGTTCAGTCATCCCTAAGATGGGCCTGATGCTCCAGCTCCAAGGGGGGGCTGAGAGGCTCTTATGACAGGAGATGTGCCAAGTGCTGAGAGCACAGATCTCAGTTCGGGGGCTCCCCATCCCAAGGCTCAGGATCCTGGTCCTCCCTGCCTGGTCCTCAAGTGCACCCACCTCGAGATTATCGCCCATCAGCAGGTCTAGCAACAGCAGGTGACCAAGGAAAGTGCCAAGATACGGGATGACACTCTGTGACATCGGGGTGTGGGTGGGATGAGTCCTTGCTCTCAAGCCGGCCCCCTGCAGACCCTCCCCTGAAAAGTACTCACCCTCAGCCCCTGGCCCACCCCAGTGTTCCCAAGGGGAGCAGCCTAGGACGCTTAGCAGCCTCCCCTCAACTCCTCCTCCTTTCACAGCCCAAGAACACCACACTCCTCCTCCTCACCTCCCAGTGCCAGCTTCTGGCAAATCACAGGGTGTGCGGTCCCTGGCCCTCCCCACAACAAACCCATCCTGCACCAGCTCTTCCAGGCCCTCCTCCTGGTCACTTCTACTGGGGGATTCAGCCACTGTGGCACCAAGATGAAGGGGCCTCCTCTCTTGATTTGAGGGCCTCCAGCTGGGAGGGCAGAGCCCCTCCCCCACAGGCACACTCACCTGTTGCTTCTGCTTCTCCTGCACTATCTGGAGGCTGATCTGTGGGGGGGCCAACGTGGATGGCCCCTGCTGCCAGGGTCGAGGAGAGTGTCAGTAAGGCCATAGTCCCCTCACCGCATTTCTCTCCAGCACCACTGGCCTCTGACCCTGGACATCTGACTCCAGGCAACTGGTACCAATAGCTCTCCATCCTCCAAGGTGTTGTGATTCTAGAACAAGCCAAGCTCCAACTCTCACTCTGGGTGTGAGCTTGAGCTTTGGGCCAGGCCTCCCCGAGCCTGTTTCCTCATCTGGAATGTGTGAGAACTCAAGCTACCTCACAGGTTCTCCTGAGGACTCAGTGTCACATGACATTGTTCTCGCCCTCGCCCTTCCAGGTGGAGCAGGCAGAAAACTCCCACAGTCCTTTCTTCCCTCTTACCTCATCACCACCCTGTGTGGCCTGCAACTGAGGCTCAACTGGGGGAGGACTGGTCCCCAAGTTCACTCTCAGCTTTCAGGGTTCAGTTTGGACTGAGAGCCTGAGTTTCTTTCTGTCTGTTGGCCTGGGCAATCTCGTGCTTCTCTCCTCTCTAGCAGTCCACACTGGGCAGCCCGAAAACACTGGTATTTGATTCCTCAGTTACAGGGATTCGACAGAGTGAGAGAGAAAGAGAGAGAGATGGAACATGAAAGAGGGAGTAAGTGGAAGTGAAAGACTTTTTTAGTTAAAATTTAGACAAGACATCCCATCACTTTGGCTGTTATTATGTTAAGAAGCCAATTACTAACTACTTAGTGGTTCCACGGGGATGGCTATACCATGGGTGGGGCTTACTGGGTACCACTGTGGAGATTGCCCACCAAATAGGCCAAGGCAAGACACTTGGGTCGCATTCTCCATTAAACAGGAAACAATTGAATGGTTTTATGCCACAGGATGGCAGTATCTAAATTTCCATTAGTTTCAACCCCCTCATGATGCTGACCTGAAAATGAGGCGAAGTTGGAAGCCACTGTTCCAATATCACATTGCTAGAACCCAGGTCTGTTTTGAGTGGTGTTCTGTGCTACCTGTCACCCCTTCTTGTTATTCTTCCATCTGTAAGTTTGTGCCTTAGGTACATGTGACACCAGCCCACAGGGGTAATAGATATTGTGTCATATACACCGGGTGATATCCCTAGGAAGTAGATTCTAGCCTTATCGCCATGGTGCAGGTTTAGAGACTGTGGAGGACCTGAGAGGTACAGGGACATTCTCAGGATGAATAACTGGGAAGAAAAAAGAGATCTGCATTCATCTCTGTCTCCTCAAAGCTAAGAACCGACTTAGGTTTCCAGGGAGCTGTGGCTAGGGCTGTGTAGGTTCCCTGTGTACAGTTCAGGAGATGACATGGGGGAGGAGGGTTAGCAGCCAGGGCACAGGGGGCAGCTCTGGACTAGTCTGATTGAGGGAAGGGGCCCAGGTAAAGGAATCTTGAAAAAAGACCTCACTTCCTTGTTCATAGACCTCAACAGATCTTAGAACTCTGGTAACCAGGCACCCACAGCCCCCCATCCAGCTCACATGACTGGAGACAGTCAACAGGCAAAAATATTTTGTTGTTGTATCTCAACTTTTGGAGGATCTAGGCTCAAAAAAAACCAGAAAGAGAAACTTTTTGGTCATTGCCGACGTTGGCTCAACCCTCATCCCTGACGCCTCTGGGCGTCTGGCAGGAGGCAGTAAAGGGTAACACGGGGCAGCCCAGGAAAGGCTAGTGCAGGCCAGGACGCAACTGTGATGCCACTTGATCAGCCCCACACCCCTTACCCTTCATTATGTGTGTGTGTGTCTGTGTGTGTTTGTGTGGAGGGGAGAAGGCAGGGTATGAGGGGCAGGCCATTCCTGGGCAGGAGCTGGTTGTTATGTGTCGGAAGCATGGTGGGCCTGTCATGTTCATAGCCCAGGTCATGGCTGGCAGCATGAGAAAGTGAGCTCCTGTACTCTTATGTTACTGAGCCATAGAGGTTTCATCTCTTTTCCTGCCTGACCACAGTTCTTTGCAGTGATGTCCCTCTGTGACTGAACTGAGGAGAAGAATTTCTCTTGGGGGATGACCCCAGTGGCAGTGTGCAGGCAGCCCCTGATTCCTTCTGGCCCAGCTCCAGAGCTGTCTTTGCAGAACTCCAGTCAGAAGGTCATCGAGGAGCTGCCCAATGGTTTCAATTTCACCAACTCACTAGGCAAGGGGAAGGTGCCTGAGGCCACAAACACCATCCAGTGCTGCTCTGAGATGAGAGCAGGAGCAGAGGGTCTCCACACTCAGGACCTTCAGATGACCAGGTTGGACCAGAACTAGGGCATGACCAGACTGGGGCTGTCCCTTTTTCAAGCTAAAGGGGATGTACACGCAGGTAACCTTGCCTGGTTTGGAGCTGAACTGCCATGACCCTCTTACCCTTGCCCGGTGTGAGCTTCTGGAGGCCACTGAGGCAGAGGCAGAGGGTAACTGGGACTGCAGGCTGGATATTCCTGGAAGGGAAGTGGGATCTTTCCTGTGTTTAGAAGGACACATGGAAAGTCAGCTATATGAGTGAATCTTTCTCTTTATCCCACTGTAGCACCAGCTGCAGAGCTCCAGCCAGTGGCAGAAGCAGAGCAGTGGGCAGTGGTGGAGGTAGAGCTGGCTACAGCTCCGTTCACATCACCCTTTCTAGCGCTGGAGTCGGCGTCCCCTCCATCAGCAGTGTTGGAGCTGGAGCAAGGGCCGACATCAGCTCCAGCAGGAGTGGGAGCTGCATAGCTGGAGTCACCTGGACCATCATTTCTAGTGGGAAGTCCGTCTCCACCTGTGGCTGTTAAGGAGCATGAGAAGAAGCCCAACCTCACGGCCTTCTCTCCTAAGCTGGTGGTGGAGCAGTTGACCGTGATGCATGCAGTGAGCACCTGGGCTCTCAGGGCGGGGTGGAGCAGGCCTTCCCTCTGCCATCGTTGCCCCAGACCTGATCCAGACTCCCATGATCTGGGCCCAAATCCCAGCTCCACCCCTTACCAACCATATGACCTGGGCAACTTCCGGAACCCCCAAGCCTTTGCTGTCCACCTGCAAACCGTAGAGGTGGACACTAACAGCACCTGCTGCACAGAGTGGCTGTGCTGGCTCCATGAGGTAGAAGAGATGGAAAGCTGGGCAAGGCCTGGCCCATCAGTGGTGGAGGGGAACTCACTGTGTGCAGCCAGGTCTACGGTGGCCCAGCCGTCTCCTCAGGAGGCTCAACAGCCTCAGGACTTGAAACCTGATGTGTGCTTCACTACAAGGGAGACAGACAAGGCCAGTGGTTGTAGCTACCACGGGGGAATGTGCATCAGAATGGGGAGTGGGACCAGAACGGAGATCAGGGTGGTGGAAGATGCCCCCTTGGCATGAGCAGAGTTGAGCCACCGTCTGGAGTTTGGAGTTAGCCAGGATGTGCTGGGTGCAAATGCCCCTCTCCCTTCCCTGTCGGGATTGGGTCCTGGGTCATCCTGTGCTGGGTACCCTCGGTGGACAGAGAAGAAAACCCATGGACTCTCACAAGGCTCAGGCCACATCCCGAGCTTCCTGAGCTCCAGCTCTAAACTGTGACACCTGTGTCGGACTTTAGGTGCTGTGGACAGAGAAGTGGCCTGTGGCAGGGCTGGATGACACTCCCCCTGTTCCCCAGGGGCTCTTCAGGAAGGTGGTGCCCTCTCAGTGCCTGGGATCCACCTCGCACAAGAAGAATAAGCCTGGCAGTGAGCACTAGACACCCACCATCCAGGCCACCATCGACCAGTTCAGAAGTGTGGCCAGCCTCGTCATCACCACCTGCCTCGGGGACCCGATCATGACAGCCGAGGACAGGGCGAGGGTGGTAGAGCACTGGGTCCAGGTGGCCCAAGTGTGCCGTGGGTGGCCCAATGGAGCTCCTCTCTGGAGACTTGGGAACTGCCTCTCCACCTTTATCAGCTCCCAGGATTGAAGTGTGTGGTCTAAGTTCCTGCAAGTCCTTAGTCCCTTCCTGCCAGGGGCCCACTGACCTTGACATCAGGTCCCAGTGGGAGGATGCTCACTTCCTACCTGGTTAATTCCCTGAGTTGAGCTAAACTCCTCCTCCTTGTGAGTGTTTCTCTCTGGCTCATAAATGTCCTTCTGGGGCTCCCTGAGCATCTGTCTCATCCAGGAGGGGCGATTTAAATAGAAGGGGACTGAAGCTAGAGCAAGCGGGGCTCCAGTGCCCAACCTCACACCTCATTCTCTTCCCTTCCTCAAGAGTGCGAGATCTGGAAGAACTTCTCCTCACCCCGCACTGTCATCTCTGATCTGCAGAAAACCTCCACAAGCCACCTGAAGAACACATGGGGGGAAGTTTCCCCGTGGGTAGGCCTCTCTCCATAGGAAGACCAGGATGGATGGGGGATCTCCTGTATGACTGCCATTGGCGCCTCAGTCAGCCGGGAACTCCTGGGAGGCAGCAAATTCTAGGGACAGGGCCTGGGCTTCGGCAGTTGGTCTCTAAGTCTCCTGGTGTCCTTAGTGAACAAGTTCTGCTTCAGTACTCGCTTTCCCTAAATGTCAGCTACTGGGTTGAGCCACATTGGAGATTTTCAAGTGTTTATAACAACAGAACGTTATGGCCAGTTGAAACTCATAGTGGTAAGAACAGAGCTGCTCTGTAGAGCTGGGGAGTGGAGACCCCAGTGACCAACAGGAGAGTCCCCTCCCAGTCCCATGAGACCTTAGTGCTCAGAGGAGCCCAGTGAGAACACTCCTCCAGGCAGGTTCAATCTCTTGGTTTCTCAAAGAAAAGGGATTTGCACTCAGACCCCTCACATTATCCCTAAATTTATCCTTCCCTCTTTCCCCTCCCCTAGAGTAAAGCTCTCAAAAACTTAAGGAACTCTATAGCCAAGACGAGTACTTGAGCAGAGAACTGATGATCAAGATAGAGTGGAGGCTGTGGGTCTGGAAAGAGAGGAGGGGAGAGAGGGGCAAGTGTACTGGGCAGGCTGTGGGTTTGATAGTTTCTCACTTGAACTTTCTCTGAAACATTCCCCTCTATCTTGTCCAGGTTAACAAGCAGAGGAATCTGTTCCGCCCATGGGCAGCAGGGTGCCATTTTTGGGCAGGAGGCCCTGGTCATGGGACACAGTGTTGTTGGCTGGGCTGTTCCAAGAGGAGTTGCCGAGCTGGTACCATCAGCAGGTCTCTGACTTCCGTGCACGTCCATCCTGCTGGATGTAGCTTCTTCCAGGCTGTTGCGGTGGGTTTAGCCCTCAGCCTAAACCTATCCTTAGGAAACCAGGCCCCTGCTGCTCCTTCTGTGTTCACCATGTCTGCGAAGACGTGACTATCATCCTTCTTATCATCCTTCTTTTCCTCTTACCCTACAAAAAACAATCATGAAAGTGGGTCGAATGATAAAGGAAGCCTGCCTTTTTAGGACAATCATCCTGGCTGTTTTGTACTTCCACCTTCCCCCGATTCCCTGAGGGTAGATCTGACATGTGTCCTGGGATGTTAACAGGCAGATTTGCATCAAGAACAGAAAGTTCAAGGTCAAAACTCAAGGCCACGCCAGATCATTGCTCCCCCTCCATCCTGTTAACACTGCTCCTTGTTTGAGTGTGATTCTATTCTCTTCTTGTCCTTTTCACTCTCAACCTCACAAGTCCTGGCACTCCCACTCAGGACAGTAAGTCCCCAGTACTTTAATAACTCCCAATTCTTACCATTTCTGTGTTTTCTGTCTACTCATTTGCTTAATCCATTGACCACGTGGTGTTCATAGAGGTTAAATCAATAGTGATATTATCAACCACCCACTGCTAATGACTTACTCCCACATCCCAGAGTTCCACATAATCCAAGTGGTTGTGTTCAAAAGTAAATAATTCAGAAATCATATTCACCCACCAAAAATTCCTGATCTCTAATATTTTTCTTAAAACACTCATACAGTAAATACCTGTCCCTCAAGATCAGAAGTAATGCCAGATCACCAATCCTCACCTTAATTTTCTCCTCCACCTATGAAATCCTGTATTCCATGGACTATGATAACAATAACTTCCTTGGAAAAATAAAAAAATCCTTACCACTCATTTATTTTGTAAACCTCCAAATCCAGAAGATCCCGATTATCGGCCATGCTGCAGCTACTGCTGGTCTTATAACAAGTTGAAGAAAAAACATGAAACATGATCTTTTGGTACCACTGTAAACACAAAACCATCTGCATCAACTGGGAAGGATCCATAATGCCTGGAAATTTTGCTCTCCTTTTTTTTGTGTTGGCTTAATAACAAAAGACAAATCAATTTAAAAAATGGGCAAGGGACCACAATAGACTTTTTCCAATGAAGACATACAAGTGGCCAATAGGTCTATGAAAAGGTGTTTGGCATCGCTAATCATCAGGGAATACAAATCAAAACCACAGTGAGCTATCACTTCACACCTGTTAAGATGGTGATTATCAGAAAAACTAAAGATGAAGAATATTGGTGAAGATGTGAATAAAAGGAACCCTTATGGGAATGTAAACTAGTACAACCATTATGAAAAACAGTACGGAGGTTCCTCCAGAAAAGAAAACTAGCATATGATCCAGCAATCCCACTTCTGGTATACTCCCACAGGAATTGAAATCAGGGTCTCAAAAAGATACCTGTAATCTAATGTTCATTGCAGCTAATTCACAGTAGCGAAGATAAGGAAGTAACCTAAACGTCACTGATGATGAATGGATAAAGAAATGGAATATTCTTCAACTTTGAAAAAAGAAGGAATTCCTGCCATTTTTGACAACATGAGGGACCTAGAAGATATTATGCTAGGTGAAATAAGGCAGACAGAGAAAGACAAATACTTATATGTGGAATGTAAAATTGTCAAACTCATACAAGCAGAGGTTAGAATGGTGGTTGGCAGGGGCTGGGGAGATGGAGAAATGGGGAGCTGATTGTCAAAGGATACAAAGTTTAAGTTATCAAGATAAATAAGTTATGGAGATGTAGGATATGGCGTAGTGCCTTCAGCTAAGAAAACTCTATTGCATACGTCACATTTGCTACTAGAGTAGATACTAAGAGTTCTTACCACAGAATGATAGTAATAAAGGAGGTGAGAGAAAACTTTGGAAGATGATGGATATGTTTGTGGCCTTGATGGTGCTGACAGTCTCAAGGGTGTATACTTATGTCCAAATTCATCAAGCTGTATATAGAAAAGTATGACAGCATGGTTGATACTTCTGCACCCTGAAATATGTCATGTATTCATCACAAGACAAAAACATTAGTAACTATGTATGGGGACGGATGTTAACTGGAATTATTGTGGTGATCATTTCAATATATACTCAAACATTGAATCATTACGTTGTACCCCTGAAACTGATATAATATTGTATGTCAACTTTACCTCAATTAAAAAAACACAACAAACAAAACCATTTGAATATTGTAAATGAGTTCAGTGAATCCCTGAAAGTGCCCCATTCCCATATGAGAGTCACAGGAAGCAGAGAGGATGAAGTAAATGGAAGAAAGAGGTACAAAACACTATTCAAATTAAAATCACTTAAGTTTCTATCAGCTCCTTATGGCAAAGTTCTGTGAGCACTGATCTTCTTTCACATTTTTCCTGGAAAAGCATACTTTCAGATCCAACCCATAACAATTTCATCATTTCCTCTAAGAAGACAATTTCAACTTAATAAATAAAACCAAAAGCATCCCTTATGTACGAATAAATTTAGTGAACTTTACACAGAAAAGAGCATATTTGCACAATCTCAATAAAGGAAACAGAAGAACTGAATGATGATCAAGTCTCATTCAAGCTTATCTTTGAAAACAAGTAAGACCAGGTTATCTTTTCAAGGATGTGTGTAGAGCTGTGAGCCTTGGAAGATAGAAATAGTGGCCTCCTCTGGAGCAAAGGGCAGCCTTGCTTACTGCCCAGTTTAATAAAAATAATACCCCCCCCAGGGCAAAGGTTAGCAGACATCCTGCCTGTTATCAATATTTGAGTTCCTTAGGCTCTGAGATCTTGCAACCCTCTCCATGTCACCTGGCCCACTGTGTATCACCCCGTAGGAAGTGGGATTTAGTGAATCAGTGCAAATGCTGATACTCTGGCCACTGCTATTGCTGTGTCATTAAGTCCTTTGTCTCTGACCCATGTGTCTCATGTCTTTTGCCAGCATCTGTAAAACCATTGTAGGCTAACTTATTAGCTTGCAGGAAAGGTAAAATATCAGACCTTTCACAGTTCCTGACAAGCCCTTAAAGTAGCTAGTAGTCTTAGGAATCGAAAGCTATCCAGAACAATATGCATGGATGGTCTTCATAGAAGACTTCATGCAACCAAAACTTTAATAAATCTCTCTGATCTCTTTTATTTCTACCCCAATTAGAAGGAGAGACACCAAGCTATTACAGACCTAAGGCTTGTGCAGGCCACCTGGAGACCTAGTAACCAGCAACTTCCCATGGGCAGCAAAGACAGATGGGCATATTTCCAAAATGGACCCATATGCCTCTCTAGCATCCAAAAGACAGTACACTATCTTAATTTATGATGATTTGAGTCATTAAAATCTTGTGATGGGCCAAAGATACACTTATACGAAGAATCAGGCACGTAGCAGTTATAAGCAGATTAACACACTTGGTGAATATCAAACGCTGAACTAAACGTAGTGTTCTAATCAATTATAAGGTACATCAAATTTAATTAGGTCAATTAAATGATATTTGATAGTATCCTTGATTATCACTCTCTAATAATGAACAAGAAACTCACGTAGATAACTATAATTGGTCTTACTTTAAAATATAGTAGTCAGAATTGTTTGAGATAAACTGGAGATAAGGAAGGGGAGAAATAGATAAAAATTAGCTGCTCTGAAGCCACTGTCAAGACACCTGGATCTACATGTAACCCTGGAGATCAAGGCAGAAGGCTTTGTGTCTAGATCCCCCTGCACTGTGGTTCTCAGTGATGTCACGGTGCTGAAGCAGCTTCCTGAATCGTGTTTACATGTCCATGTGTACAATACCCTTCACCATGGTGATGAACAACCAGTCAATCATCTCTTAGAACCCTCTAATTAACAATTATATTTCAAAATCATTGCATCATTACATGATCATTTATTCCTCAAACCTTTGGGATGCCGAGCTAAAAGAAAATTAAATCTCAATGGTTTCTTTTTTGTGAAGGACCAAAATGTTCTTTCACACTCGGAATCCGGGTTAGAAGATAAATCCATAAAATCAGTGGAAACAACTTAAGAAATAGACAGAGGGATATTTCATTCATATATATACACAGTTTGCACTGTGGCAAAAATAGAGTTATATTTTTAAAAATTAGAATTTTTTGAAATTTTATAGATATTAATGACTTTGTTCTGCTTATACTCCCTTTGGTTTACCAAACCAAACTCACTCTTTAATGGACATTTCTAGCATTGAGTGCTAATAACAGTAGCTTTTTTAAATTCTTATTTCTCCCAGGTCCAAGACCAAGGGCAGAGATCATCAAGAGATCAAGTCTAATCTACCTACAGATGTGGCAGGCTTAACTAGGGATGTTCAAGCCAGACATTGCCAGCAGAACCACATCTCTTTACCCATAGGTGAGTTTTTACTAATAATCACAGAGACTTAAGGATATCAAAGGAAATTCTTTATTCAGAACAAAAGATATACATTCCTATGTTGAGTTCATTACTTTGAATTTTTGAACCAAATCACATATATCGATTGGACCATGTTCAATTCTATGATCTTTAGAAGACACAGCCTACAGCTGAAGAGAAATAGATACAACACCAATATCTTACCCTCTCTGAAGCCCAACTGAGAGCCCCTGGAGTCAGAAGTTTTCAAGACAAGAAAAAGTCATCCTTCATCTAAACAGAGAGAATAGAGGCTATTCAAAGATTCAACTCACATTATTAACATGACTTGTTAGAATGTGATGGAGCAAGCATAATAACTTCTAAATTTCATGACTTTTCTCCAGAATACTGAGATGGATGACCTTGAAGTCCAGCCTCCGCATAAATGTGGTTATTCGGTGATAAAATTAATTTCCCTATAAAATAATTCCCATAAAAGTGTTACAAATATATCATAGTCTCTGACTAAAAGGAAACAAAGCATATTGAGCAGTTGAAAGCAGTGTAATAAATTCCATACAGGGATCTTATAGCAGCATTATGTATAATAGTGAAACTGGATGTCATCCCTTTGCTATCAAAGAAGATATAAACAGATCATGGTATACCTATTCTTTGGAATACCTCTAAAACTTCTAAAAAGGTAAGTTAGAGTGATGTGCACTGATAAGGAGAGAGGTCTATGAGATAGGGTTTGGGAAACAGTAAATTTCAAAACTATGTAGTTATGTAATTTATGTTTAAAAATAAAGTTGTGTATTTATAAATTCATAAGAAATTTCCAGAAGAATAAGCCGCAACCTCTTAACAATAGTTCCTTCTGAGTAGGAGAGTGAGGGGAATGTTTCACTTTACTCTACATAGATCAGTGCAATTTGACTTTTTTTACAGTGTGTATTTGTTTCATAATTAGAAAAATGAGTGATGTGACCATTTGGTGCAGGGCAACAGTATTATGTTCACCAGTCTCTGTACTCTATGTTACTGCACAGCATGGACTGTACGAGAAAGCCCAGAGGAGCAATGAAGACAAAGAAGACATGACACCGGCAAAAAGTCAGTGGAGTATTTCTACATAAACCTTCCAGGTGAGTGACATTCAGTATCTTCCACTGCTCCAGCTCTCGCCATGAACCTAGTACCTTCCAGAGTAAGCCGGAGGAACACGCCCCACTATTCCAATCCCTGCCCGGAGACTGTTTGTGCAGGGTGACTGCCATCAAGCAGACAATGGACTCAGGGTGGGGCGTGTGCCTTTGGGGAGACTAGAAGAGAGGCATAAAGTGGAACACCAGCTAAGTGCTCACACCTGAGAAGCGGAGCTCCAGGTGGAGACACAAAATGTACTAAGAAACTGTGTCACGTGAAGGAAGCTACTCCATCTCTCTGAGCTTCAGTGTCCCCCCATGTAAAATGGGGATCACAGGACTACTTCACACAGCTGTTGGGGAAGATACATAAAAGTTCCTGTGACAGCCAGAGTCCACATTATTAACAAAGTCATATCCGACTTCAAAATAATTGATGAAAAGAGTAATGGCAATGAGACCAAAGACGGGATGCTCAACTTCATAAGCAGCCCCAGCAGCATGAGAATGAGAGAGGCTCCTAGTAAGCAGGCTTCTTCACAGCTCCACTGGAGATGATGAACACGGGCTACACCAGGATAAGTCACTGTTGTACAGTGACTCGTGTAGTGAGGGTGGGTCCCTAAATACACTGTGAAATCCAGTTACACACAGTGGATCCTAGGAAACAACTACAAAGCAATCAACTCAGCAGATAGGAATGGGAAGGGGGCGAGCATAGGAAGGTGAGAGCCACAAAATTTGACGGAAGACACTGAACCACGAGCGCTCAGCTCTGTCAACAGCTGCTGTGGTTGCACCAGGAGATCACATGTCTGAGACAGCCATTGTGGGGACTGCTGGGAGCACAGTGGTCACTGAAGCCACACCCCAACAGCAGATGCATCGGAGCACACAGAACCCGAGACTTTCCTCTCCATTATTCGTTGTTTTAAGATGATGAATATCCTCATGTTACAATGTCTCCTTCCAACCCTTGTGGATGAGTGTCATCAGAACCCCCTGAAGATGTCACAGGCCAGAGTAGGATGGACACTGGGGCTGGGGGAGTGGCGCTGCACGTGAACACACGGACTATCACCCGGGTCTATTGAACACGAGAGAAGAACTCGTGGATGTGGTCTAAAGAGAATTCCCCGTCTTCCCACATTCAGAGACACTGTAGAGTTTCTGGTCCGTTCTTTACAAAAATGTTAAAGAATTCGTCATTAATTCATAAAGAGGCAAATTCTTCACATAGTGACAGGCTCCATTTTCCATGACCAGCTTTTTCAGTTGGTTTGATAATATCCCACATTCAGGAATCGGAAATGTAACTTATTGGGATGTGTAATATAAACAAGGACTTTTTTTCATGTAGATCAACACCCAGGTATTTAGGGAGGACATGAATCATGAAAGTTGCTAAACATTCCTCCACAGGTTTCAATAAGACTTTTAAGTAAATTTACCAAGCTCAGGAAAATATAACTTGGCAATTCAACTTTTTTGTTTCTGCATTCAAGCGTATAGTACAGACAAGAGAATGAGGAGAAAAAAATTAACAAGAAGGTCTTGCTTGCATTTCATCTTTTGCAAATAATCAGTATATTTTATGCTCTGTTCATTTCATTACTCTAATCAATTTTTAAGGAATACGGTACATTTGACTATCCCTGGGCATATTTATCCTGGAAACTTGCCAGAATCTAAAGCAGAGATGTTAAAACTGACGGGTTTCAAATGCTGCCCAGGTGCTGTCTACCATGAACATGACTCTCCCAAAGCTGGACCACCAGTATCTTCCTGAAGGATCAGAGTCATCACTCATGTCCCTGAGAGACTGGCCACTCAGGCCCGAGCTGAGATTAGGTGATCAAATAATTAAGCTATTCTCATCTTAAGGATGCTGTTTCGGAGGCCTCTGCACTGGAATGGGTTAGTGAAAACGGCCTACTAGATACTTGCCTGGGAATTGTGTTGTTCCCCTCTGCTCTTAGCAGATCCTGGGGAAACCAATGATTAACCCCAAGGATGCCTCAACTTCCATATCTGTGAAAAAGGCAAGCAACAGCTAATGTTACCACCCAGCAAACTCTTAAATTGTGCTTGCAAGTGGGGCCACAAGGGCGAATGTCTCCCAAAAGCTGATGAAATGATGGCACTTTGGCTGGAGAAGGCAGAGGTCAGCAGGCAAACTGGAAAGTCTCTGGGATGTCAAACCAGTTCCCATAAGCACTTTAGAGCAGCACCTGACCTTGGACTAGGTAGGAGGCTGTAGAAAGACCCACATGCATGCAGGTGGGAGGAGGAATCAAGCAACAGAGGGAGGTGGTGGGGAAGAGGCGCGAGTCCAGCTTCAATTTTGGACAGAAGCAGTTGTACGCTGCAGGCCCGCGGCTGCCCATGCAGCCGCCACACCCTGCTAACTCCCTGGTCCCTCTCATCCCGTCACATCCCTCCGGGACTCAGTCCAGTTGGAGCGGGTGCAGGGCCAGAGTCCTGATTCAATGGGGGTTTGGCCTTCGGCCAAGCTCACATTGCCCTGTTCCTCCCCCCAGGGCTAGGCACAGCCCCGTGCACAGAGTCTCCTGGGAATTCTAGTCCTGCAGCTCTACGGGCTGCCAGCTGGGAGTGGTTAAGAGAGAAAAGCTCCCAGCATGCACAGCTCGTGACCCCGACTCGTGCCTTTTCTCTCGGACCCTGGGCCCCACGCCTCTGATTCTACATCCAACCCTCTTTTCTATACCACGCCCATTCTCTATGCCTTGCCCACCTCCCATAGTATGCGCAGTGTGGTTGGGCTGCATCCCTTGAGGCCGGTACTCAGGTAGGAGTGGGGTTCACCAGCATGGCTATTGCTGAGGTTGCTTGCAGCCCTGGTGGAAGCTCCCTGGCCAGTATTTGAAATGCAAATTCAATATCTAAAATGGAAATACCAGGTGCCTGGGATCCTGGAATTCGCCTTTTCAAGGCCACCTGTCCTACCATCCCCTCATCCCTTCAGGCTGCCATGATCCTCCCTCTGGACCCATGGTCAGGGTTGCTGCAGAGATCCTCCCTTTGGACCCAATCTGCTTGAACGGCCCATACCTTGGTCAGGAGTCTTAGAAGGACTGTCCTGAGCCATGTCATAAAAAGGAGAAAACATCACATTGGACAGCCCCAATTCCTGCATTATACAGTCAGGAAACTCAGGTGCACTGGTTAGTGGCCCCTAAGCCACTTCAGGGAACCACACACATGCCCCTTCTCCCACGCTACACACAGGCTGGTTCACTGGACTTCCTTATCCCTGTGTGGACCTCTTGGCCTCATTAACATAGGCAACAACACCGAAACTTCTCTTTGGTCCTTCCCACAGTGTTAGGCAAGTTTGTGCAGGAAAGTAATATACAATTTCTGCTCTACTATAGGGCTGGCTCCCTGGGAACTAATTTTAATATCCCTGTTTAAATATACCCTCAGAATCACAAAATAATTTGTTGCTGTGGGGGGTTATGGTGATAATTCTCTGAAGTCGTTTTTCCATTTAGCTTTCCTGATTGATTCCAAATACTACAGCACCACATGCTCCTCAGACTGGTGGATGCACAGCTCCACTTCTTTGCAGGGAGGACTCACAACAGCAGAATATCCGTGGGCTGACTTTCTGGAGCATCATTATTACTACAAGATTTGGAAGAAGCAAAGTTAGGTCATTTCCAAGGTAAGGAATTAAAAACTTAACACTAAGATGAGGTGAGAAAGTCATATGCCGTTAATAATTGTCAGTAATCTCTGCCTGAAATGTCAGACTTTCTCTGAGAAAGAACTCTGAGACCCTATTTCCCATTGTTTTAAATAGGAAAAATTAGAAGGCATAGCAAATCTATTGAAAAACTCTACCAATTTCCTAAGTCACAATATGGCACCTAGACATAATTTACGAACATCATGTACTCCTCATTTTGTTCCTCATTCAACCCAGTCCCACAGGTCTTGAGTGCATGCTGTGAACACGGCACTGTGCTAGGTGTCGAGGCTTTGGTGAGCATCGTGGTGGGGGTGAACCTTGCTGGAGAAAGATGGCCTCATAAAAACTCAAATCCATGCCACTTACAAAACTGAGGCAAAAATGGAAAGACCCAGGAGCCATGCAAAGATGAGGGCATTAATAGATACTTGGGAGTATTAAAATCCATCTAATGGTGTCATGAGTGAATGTGTTCCACTTTAAAACAAAACACTGCTGTTATTCTGAGATATTGAGTTAGGATCTTTTTGCAAATATGCAGGGTTTAAAATGTTTATTGATGAATAACATGCGTACAGAAATAAATGGAGAAGTCATCCACGTAAATCTCAAAGAATTATTACAAAGTGAACGCACTTCTGTGACCAAGAACTAGCACCAGCTTCACTCAGGCCCCGACAATCCCTTTCTCCCTATTTCCTCCCCAAAGGTAACTGATATCTTACCAGCGAACACTGTATATCGAGTTTGTCTTCTTATACAAGTGTTTTATTACAGAACAATTTAAACAATATACAAAATAAGCAAAATAGCATAGTAGGCCCGTCACCCAGCTTTAACAACTACTAATCATCTGCCATTTTTGTTTCTTCCGCACTCCATCCCATTCCCACCTCACTTTATTCTTCTTTTAAGCCTTTGTGCGTGTGTGGTGAGTAAGATGTATGCACACTGAAAAGCACAAATCTCAACCGTACAGTTTTGGCAAATAAACATGCTCATACAACTTTCATCCCTTTAAGAATAGGATAATTTCCATCACCCCCAGAAAACTCATTCCTGTTCCTTCCGAGGCAATATTTTCCTTTCCCCAATGCAACCCCTGTTCTGGGTTTTTCAGCATAGGTTCATGGTGGCTGAAATCATCCCATGTGTGTTTTTTTCTGTCCAGCTTGCCTCCCTTAGCACGAGGTTGATGAGTCTCTCTCAGCATGTGTGTGTCAGCGTTTGCTCCTTGGCACGGCTGAGGGCGTTCTGCTCTGTGGATGCCCCAAAGTGCGCTCATCTTCCTCCTGGGGACGTGCAGGTCATCTCCTGTGAACAGTCTTGTACAAAGGTTTTTTGGTATGCTGTTTAATTCCTTTATTAGCATTTAAGTGACACACCTTTGCATTTTTACTGGTTGATCCAGATTACAATATGCATCTTTAACATATCACAACCTACCTAGAATCAATAGTTCACCAGTTTAATCAATGTAAAATATGGAAGAATTGCTACAGAATAGTTTCATCTACATCTGTCTGTCCTTTGTGCTATTGTTGTCATAAATTTTACATGTACCCATGTTATAAATCCCACAATACAGTGTTATAATTTATGCTTTAAATAGTCATAGGTATTTTAAAGAAATAAGAGAAATAAGTTAAGTGTTTGGAAGGAAATGCTTTGAGACTCTGCAATTGTACTGTTTCTTCTTTAAGTTTCCTCCACAGTTTTTGCATTCATCAGTCAATCTTTCCAACAGTAATTATTACTGTAGCGTTCTAATGGCGATTTTCAATTTCCTGCTATCTAGCACATTTATTATTTGGAATTCTGTGAGGAAGATTCCCCACCCTCCCTATCCCTTCTTTCTTCCTTTCTTTCTCTCTATCTCTCATTCTTTTTTTTCCTTTTTTTCTTTCTTCCTTCCCTTCCTTTCTTATTTAATCTTTTTTATATCAGTATAGCCTCGTGGATATTTATTTTATTCTCTGGGTAATAATACAATGCTACCATTATTTATTTTGTTGCTCACAGTTTTCCAGCTTGAGTCATTGAGAAGTCTTTTAGACTGATTCATTTTGACACGTCCCATCATTTTCTGTGTGTGTGTGTGTGTGTGTGTGTGTGTGTGTGTTTAAAGCACTTTCCTACTTTCTGGCACTACAAGATGATCCAGGCTCATTTTGTATTTTCTATCTCCAACCATAGAATTAGCCATTTCTCCAAGAAAACCTGGTTCCTTTTATTGGAGTATGATATTTAGAAAACAAGATCTGGGAGCTAGATGTGCTCATTAATATTAGAGTGTCACTGCTTCTAGTCCCTCTCAGCAGAGCTTGGAAATGTATGTATGAATATAAACTCAAGTATATTCATCTGTCTATCGATCTATCAATCTGTCTATCTTTTTTGATAGATATATTAAAAGAAACATGGATTCATACTGATACTTCCAACTCCAAGCCAGCACCACAGGGTTTATTCTAGCATTCTTCTTTTGTTTATTTGTAACTTCTTTCACCAAGAGTGAGAAACTTAACTCCAGTTAGCTACAATATGTTTACTGTGTCAACTAGGTTCAGAATTGCTAATCCATACCCTTATGAAAAACAAATTTACCACCTAGAGTACAGTGTTTGTGTCCAGTACATTAGTTTTACAGTATCCCGTCAAAACACTGTCTTCCAAAGTAACTTAGGTCAGGATCTTTCATCCCCACTCCTTCTGTATGGTTATGTCACATGCTTGTAATACAGTGAGATTCATTTGTCACTGCATTCCATCTGGGTTCCCCAGCATCCTGATTGATTTTTAAAATTTGCAGAGTAAAATTCACTCTTTGCTGTGTACAGTTCTATGGTTTTTGACTTTATGGTCATGCATCCATGTCCACAGTACCATACAGAGCTGTGTTTTTCACCCCCAAAGTTCTCTCATGTTATCCCTTTGTATTCAACCCCTTCCCCTACTTCATCCCTTGGCAACCACTGATCATTTTCCATCCCTGTAATTTTGCCTTTTCTAGAAAGTCATATAAATGGAATTATATTCTATACAGCCTTTTGAATATGGTTTCCTTCACTTAGGGAAATGCAGCCAAGATTCATCCATGTTGTTGTGTGAATCAAGAGTTTATCCTGGGGCCGGCCCGTGGCTTAGCAGTTGAGTGTGTGCGCTCCCCTACTGGTGACCCAGGTTCAGATCCATGGTGCGCACTGACACATCGCTTCTCAGGCCATGCTGAGGTCGTGTTCCACATACATCAACTAGAAGGGTGTGCAAATATGACACACAATTATCTACTGGGGATTTGGGGGGGAAAAGGAGGAGGATTGACAATGGATATTAACTCAGGGCTTATCTTCTTCACACACAAAAAAAAGAGTTTATCCTTTTTATTGCCAAGTAGTATTATGATGTACCAATGCAACACAGTTTCTTTCTCCATTCACTTGATGAAGGACATTTAGTTTATTTCCAGCTTTTGGCAATTATGAATAAAATGGCTATAAAGATTCCCACAAAGATTTTTGTTTAAACATTAGTTTTCTTTTTTCTTCAGTAAATACCTAAGTGTGGGATATCTGAGTCATATAATAAGTGTATGTTTAGCTTTATAAGAACCTGCTCAACTGTTTTCTGAATGCAACTATCATGTTGCATTCCCAGTTCTAATTGCTCCTAGTCCTCACCAGCACATGGTATTTGCAATTTTATTTTTTATTTCAGCCATCTAATAAGCGTGCAGTATCTTATTGTGGCTTCTACTTCCTTTTTGAAAGTGAGTTCTGCTTAATATACAATTTTGTGTTGACTTTTGGGTTTTCTTTCTGCACTTGAATGATGCCATTTTGTTGTTGAGTTGTATCTTTTGTTTTTGATAGTACATCATCCACATTATTTCTCCCTGTATGTAATGTTTTCCACTGTATGTGTGTATTTCCCTGACTGCTTTCAAGATTTTCTTTTTATCTTTGGATTTTAGTAGCTTGACTATCATGTACCTAAGTATGCTTTTCTTTTATATTTTATTTTGTGGGTTTGCTGACTTTCTTGGATCTAAAATTTTAGATTTTCCACCAAATTTTGGAAGTTTTATGCTATTACTTATTGATTTGCCTTTCTGCCCCATTTAATTTTTCTGTCTCTCTCCTCTCTGCTTGGGACTCAATCATCTCACAGGTCATAAGGCTCTCTTCATTTTTCTTCAAAATTTTTATATTCTTTTCTTCAGACTGGATAGTTTCTATTGCTGTATCTTCATGTTTTTTCTACTATTTCTAATCTACTGGTAAACTCAAAAGTATTTTTTTATTTCATCTTCCTATTTGGTTCTTTTGTGTAATTTCCACTTCTCTACTGAATTCCCACATCTGTTCATTCATTATGGGAATATTTTTCTTTACCACTATGATCATCTTTATAATAACTGCTTTTGTATTCTTGAGTGCTAATTACAACACATTGGGGAGAGTTTCTACTGCCTGCTTTTGGTCACATATGGATTACATTTTCCTATTTCTTCAAATCTCATGCTTCTTTTAAGTTGTGTACTAGAAATCATGAAATATAAGTATGGAGGCTCTGGATTCTATTGTATTCCTTGGAAGAGTTTTGTTATTTTTCTAGAAGGGAATCAACTTGGCTAGACTGAAATTCCAATCCTATCTCATTTACAGTGGGCACAGCTGAAATCCTAGTTTACTTCTTTGATCTTCCAACTGCTGTTTTTACACTAGGCCTTCTGGGGCCTACCCTGCATGTGTGTTGTTCAACGATCTGCCAATTTGGAGTGTGAGGGGTGAGACTTACATATATATTTTGCGATTTTCCTCTTTGTGGCTCCCTCCCTTCCAGAATTTCTCCCCTATCTTTCCAGCTACTCTGCCAGCCCCAAAATACATCCTCTAACATTACAAGTAAGACTGTAGTTTTTCCCCTGTCTAGGCCAAGTACAGATTTTGGAATGCTTTGAGGCAAAAGACTCAAGCTTGCAAATATCTCCTGGTGCAATTCCCATCATTAAGGGAAGATTCCCTCTCAGTTCTGCTTGCTTTTGGAAGTGATTTATACATACACACAAATACACATTTACTATATGTGTATTACATATAGACACACGAGTCTGTATAAATATATATAATATTTTGTGCAGATTTTACCATTGTTATCTGTAAGAGTGTTAGTTCCACAGGCTACTCCACCATTAGTAGAAGCCAGACCTCGGTTTTGTTTCTTTCTTGGATTTTATATAAATGCAATTATAAAATATATAGCCTTTGGAATATAATTTCTTTTATGCAGCATTATGGTTGTGATATTCATCCATGCTATTACATGTACCTAGTGTTTGTTCATTTGTTGAAAATAATTTTTTAATGGTCATAAAATATGCATAACATAAAATTTTAACCATTTTTAAGTGTACAGTTCAGTGACATTCGATACATTCACATAAGTGTGTAAACATAACCTCCCACCATCCACAGAACTATTTTCACCTTGCACTGAAACTTTGTGCCCATTAAGCAACAACTCCTTGTTATCTCTCCCTCTTGCCCCTGGGAACCACCATTCTCCTTTGTATTCCTATAAATTTGACTACTCTAAGTACCTTATATGAGTGGAATCATACAGTATTTTTCCTTTTGTGACTGGCTTTATTTCACTTAACATAAATTCCTCAAGGTTCATCCATGTCATAGCATGTGTCAGAATTCCTTCCTTTTTAAGGGTGAAGAGTATTCCACTATGTGTATACACCACATTTTTTTGTCAGTTCGTCAGTGATGGACACCTGGCTTGATTCCAGCCTCTGGCTATTTTGAATAATGATGTTAAGAACACGGGTGTACACATATGTCTTTATACATCTGCGTTAAGTTCTTTTGGATGTATACCAATGAATGGTGTTCTCAGATTCACTTTTTCACATGTAGGAGGGTTCCCCACACATCCAACAAGCAATTCTTGGAATGCCAGCTGGTTGCCATGTAATTCAACTCAATTTGATGTTGACAACCCAGAGATACATCAGATTCCACAGGTTGATGGCTCCATCCTATAAGTCTACACACCCACCCAACCTCACATCAACTGCAGATGCCAGTTACAAGCCCAGGCTGTTACCTATACTTTTGACTTACTGGCTAAAAACCAAAGCTTCCCACAACCTTCTCCTTGGGTTTGATTAATTTGCTAAAGTGGCTCACAAAACTCAGAGAAACATTTACCTGATCACCAATTTATTATAAAAGGATATAATTCAAGAACAGCCTGTTGGAAGTGGTGCATAGGGAAAGGTAGGGAGATGGTACACAGAGCTTTCATGCCATCTCCAGGTGGACCACTCTCCAAGCAGTCCTTGTCATTGCCAACCTGGAAGCTCTCTGAACCGCCTTCTCTTGGGATTTTTATGGAGGCTCTCTCACATAGGCATGATCAATTATTAACTCAGTTTCCAGCCCCTCTCCTCTCTCTGGAGGATAAGGGGTAGGGCTAAAAATTCCAAGCTTCTAATCAGGGCTTGTTCTTTCTGGTGACCAGCCACCATTCAGGAGGCATCCAGGAGCCCACCCAGAGTTGTCTCAATAGAACAAAAGATTCTCTTAGTGTTCTTATCACTGGGGAAATTACAAAGGTTTTAGGAGCTCTGTGCCAAGAACTGGACGCAGAGGCCGATAAATATGTTTTTTATTATTTTACAACCCATAAGTGGAATTTCTAGATCATATAGTAATTCTACTTTTAATTTTTGAAGGAACTACCATACTGTTTTCTACAGTTTTATATTCTCACCATCAGAGCACAAGGGTTCCAATTTCTCAACATCCTTGCCAACACTTGTTATGTTCTGATTTTGTGATAGTAACTATCCTAATGGGTGTGAAAAGGTAGCTCATTGTGCTTTTATTTCACATTTTCCTGATACTTAGTGATGTTGAGCATCTTTTCTTGTGTTTCCTGTTCATTTTATGTCTTCTTTGGAGAAATGTCTATTCAAGCATTTTGTGCCTTTTTAAATTGAGTTTTTTTTTATTGTTGAGTTGTAGAAGTTCTTTATTTATTCTAGATATTAATCCCTTATCAGATTTGTGATTTCCAAATATTTTCAACCATTCCATGGTTTGCCTTTTTACTCTCCTGATAGTATCTTGTGATACAGAAAACTTTTTCATTTTGATGAAGTCCAATTTGTTATTTTTTTTGTTACTTATGTCTTTGGTGTCATATTAAAGAAATCATTGTTACAATGGCATTTGGACCCAATGACACACAAATTTTACCATGTGTTTTCTTCTAAGGATTTTATAGCTTCAACCCTAACATTTATATCTTTGATTCATTTTGAGTTAATTTTTGTATACGGTGTTAAGTAAGGGTCCAACCTCATTCTTTTGCATGTGGATATCCAGTTTTCCCAACAACATTTGTTGAAAAACTGATCTTTTCTCCAATGTATGGTCTTTGTACCTTTGTCAAAAATCATTGGATCATATATGCAAAGGTTTATTTCTGGGGTCTCTGTGCTATTTCATTAGTATAATGTGTGTATTTATGCCAATACCACACTGTTTTGATTACTTTATAGCAAGTTTTGAAATCAGGAAGTGTGAGTTCTCTAACTTTGTTCTTCTTTTTCTAGATTGTTTTGGCTATTCAGTGTCCCTTGAGAGTCCATATGAATTTTAGGATAGATTTTTCTAACTTTGCCACACCATCACTGGAATTTTTACCTCTTTGAGTATGTTAATTCTTAAGTATTTTACTCTTTTTGATGCTATTGTAAATAAAAATGTAAAGTTTTTAAATTTCTCTTTTAGATTACTTATTATTAATGTATAGAAGAACAACTAGTTTTTGCATGTTGATTTTGTGTCCCACTACTCTGCAGAATTTTCTATTTCTAACAAATTTTTGATGGAATTTTTAGGGGTTTCAACATATAAGATACTGTTTGTAAGCAAATATAATATTACCTCTTCCTTTCCAATTTGGATGCTATTTCTTTCTTTTTCTTGTCTACTTGCCTTGGCTAGAACTTCTAATACCATGTTGAATAGAAGTGGTGAAAATGGGCCTTCTTGCCTTGTTCCTGATCTTAAAAAAAAAGCTTTCCTTCCTTCACCCTTGAATATGATGTTCTCTGTTGATTTCTATATATGGCTTTTATTATGTTGAAGTAGCTTCTTTTTACTCTGAGGGGTTTTTTAGTGTTTTTAGCATGAAAGCATGTTTAGTTTTGTCAAACGCCTTGTCTGCATCCGTTGAGATGATCATGTGTTTTTTTTTCCTTCATTCTGTTAATGTGGTTTTTCACATTGATTCATTTTCATATATTGAAACATCCTTGTATTCCAGGAATAAATCCCACATAAAAATGTTGTATAATCCCTTTAATATGCTGATGAATTTAGTTTATTACTATTTTATGGAGGATTTTTATATCAATATTCATCTAGGATTTTGACCTATAGATTTGTTTTCTCTTAGTGTCTTTGGCTTTGATATCAGGGTAGTGCTAATCCCATAGGATGACTTTAGAGGTATTCTCTCCTCTTCAACTTTTTGAAATAGTTTGAAAAGAATTGGTGTTAGTTAATTGAAAAAAAAAGTCTTTGGCCCAGGAATAAATTCAGCATAAAATAAATACAAATAAATATTTTTTAAAAATATGAAAAAGATTTCTTACTAAAAAAAATTAAAAATTAAGCAAGTACATCACTTATCACTTTATTTCTAAAAAGTTTTTAACCTACTAGTAAGCATGAACCAAGTATTAGAATTAAAATGACTGAAGTGTTAATTTTCTTCATTGCAAATTTTCTGAG
Source organism: Diceros bicornis minor (assembly GCF_020826845.1). Lineage (NCBI taxonomy): Eukaryota > Metazoa > Chordata > Mammalia > Perissodactyla > Rhinocerotidae > Diceros > Diceros bicornis. The sequence continues at coordinate 3,343,887 of NW_026690902.1, read as the reverse complement.
ACAAGTATATGCTGTCATCATTTATGACATCTTTTATGAAAAAATGGTCATTTTTTGTAGTATTTGAGAATATTATGAATTTTCCCAGTGGCCTCTGACAATACTCTGATATGCAAAGTTATCTTTTCAACATGTATGTCTCATCATCATCCTTACCAAATTAACAAACTCAGGTGCTAATTAATCAACTACTTTTCATATGATTCAGGTTCTCCACCATCAACTTCCCTGAGCATCAGGAAATTCTACAACTTCTGCAAGATTAACAATTTTGCCTTATATTGTATTCATCTCATGTGGTTTAAAACAGCCAAAAATCATTGATAAACTGACCCTACCTACATTAAGCATTGTGAATTATAAAAGGTGGTCTCTGTTAAGTGAGGAGGGATTTCAGCTTGAACTTAATTTTGTAAGTGGTCAATTTATTACAGTGTATTGTTCTGTTATGTATTTCACTTCTTTTCTAAAAAAAAGTGATAGCTGAGGGCACTTAGACAAAAATTTGAGAAATTAAGGAACTGTTACACACTGTAAGCATCAAATGTTTTCAAGCATAAGATACAATAAGAACTAAAACTACGAAATGGCACAGGAAATAGAGATAAGAGGATGAAATTGCAAAACCGAATCTATAATAATATCTCATTGGCTAATGTTGTGGTGCCAGGAAGGTGGTGAAGTCAAAGAATTCGTAAAGATGATAATAAACACACTACAAAGAAAAAAGATTGAAATTTTCATAGAGAGAATTTTTACAGTGATATGACAGATAGAGAACAGGGAAGAGAAGTTGGAGTAAGAGACTATCTGCTTCTAAAATTATTTCCACTGTTGAGAACAAAACTCCAATTTGCTGAAATCTTTATTCGCCTCTATGACCCTATGTTTACCTGCAAAATCTCAGCATTGAAATGATGTCACAGTCCAGCTTTTCCATGCCTGGGGAACAGAACAATTTATCCCATCTGAAACCTCAATTGCTCAGGCTGTGAAAGAAGGCCGGCCATCCATTCTCACAGAGGAGCCAACTGGAGGTAGGATTTTTGGTTCTGAATTCAGCTAAACATCTTCAAAGAATTGTATCTGGCCTTCCTTATCCAGGGCTATCAGTGAAGTGCTGGCTGGCTTTCAGAGAAGAGCAATTTACAATCAGTGGAGATATTTTCTGTTGAGCTCTCTAGAAAAGGCTGTGGTGCTTGTCAGTAAGAGTTGATTTCTATGCGGGTTATATTTTTTAATTTTATTCAGAGATTTACAAAGAAATTTACATGGTAAGTATTATTATCAACATAAAACGTTGTCTAGTCTCTGGTCATTAAAGCAAAATATTCCTCTCAGGGTCCACCCATGGACAAAGCCCAGATTTAATCTCCAAGAGTCAGCCAGGTACTCTTTGGTCCATGGGAAGCCCTCAAGTTTGCAGCCTGTTTCCTTGTGTGCTTTGCTGGTGTTTAATCTTCCTTCTCTTCCTGGTACAACTAGACAGATGCCTATCAAATCATCAAGGGAGTTGACATTCGAGAAATGTACTTTTCATTATCTTTAGACTTCTACACTTTTCAAAAAGACTCTCAGCATGTCCAGTAATTGTGCAGCAGTTTAACCAACACTAAGGTTCTCACTATTAAAAGTTAAAATAAATAAATTTTGAAAAGGAAGAAGTGATCTTTGCAATTTTGTACAGAATTTATATAATGGGTGCATCCTTATAAATGGAGGTGATGGTGTTCAGCGCAAGCTAACCCAGGAGGCACCACTCTTCTATGCAGATTATTTTGAGCTGGAGACAATAAGAACTCAGAGAACTCAGGGCGAATATTTGAGTTTCCCTTCCCAAACTGCCTAAAGAATTTAAAACAAAAGATCTGTTTCAGGAAGGAGTTATTATCATGATGGCTGTAAAGATAATGTAAGATAGAGGTTACAACAGGAAAGGCACCAAGCCCCTTTTATCAAAAACTCTATCTCTCCCTGACCACATTATCTATAGATGACCCTGAGAAGAGTTGTCAGGCAAACATTTGCATTTCTGTCTCCATGTGAGTTGCCTTCTTGCCCTCTGAGGTCCCAAACCACTACCCATCCCCAACACCTTCCTCGTCTTTAGCTACAATACTTAAGCGGGCAGCTTAGACAGAGGGAACAGTTGTTCATTTCAGAGTTTCTCCCATGTATACATGTTATTAAACTTGGTTTTATTTTCTCCTGCTAACCTGGCTTGTTAATTATTTGGCAAGCCATAAGAACCTTAAGATAGGGCAGAGGCAGATACTCTCTCTCCCGCAACAGTTTACAGTTTTTGCGCCCAACGTAGGGCTACACTGGCTGGCAAGTTGCATTCTGTGGCTGGAAGAACTGTCTTCTCCCTGGATTACTGCAAATGATGAGATACGGGAACGCCTGACAAAAGCTGGCAAAATGTAAGACTTCTTACCACGTCAGCCCCCCAGAATCTCTACCTGTGGAGTCCGGTGGAAGGAAGTGGTGAGAATTTTTTTCTCTTTCTAAATTTAGATTGGCAGAAGAAAATATTTGGGAAACTAGTTTCTTGTGCTTTTAGTGACGCTGGTAAATTTGGTAGAGTACCCTTGGTTTTGATCTTGATCCCTTTTCTCCCCTGAGATAGTCTCTGTTTTTCTCTTTTGTCTCTGTCTTTTGTATCGTGTGTCATAAGAAGGAAATACCATAGGGTAGGACGCAAGCATAGGCCCTATAAGCCTACGGTCCGGGCCGGCCCCACAGACTGGTGAGTTTGCGGGTCTCACCAGACTGGCGTCTATTTAGACAAACTTTGCTGTGGGTTAATAGGCACATGAAGTGAAGGCCATTGCCAAGGGAATCTTGGAAGCCAAAAAGGCCACAAATTTGGTGGGCACGGGTCGAGCAGTTAAGAGCCATTAGGGCGCTCGCCACTTTCAGGAGACTCCCGTGACAGGATAAGTTGGGTTACGGAACGGGGTAGATGACACAGGTCCCCCGCAAACTGCAAGAAAATGTCCATGCAATGACGAGGTACTCTGTAAAGCACACAGTCTCCAACCCCGCAGCACCTCCCCCTCTAGGTATTATTCTGACTCCAAGAGACCTAATGTGTGGCTAAAGCTGTCATTGTGCACATAAGAAAAAAACTGGAGGAGGTTTTTCCTTCTGTCTTGTTCTGTGTCCTGAGACAACTTGGACTTGTGCCAAGTGAGAATATTCTCCTTGGTCTCCACTATACAGAAGGAGCATTTACTGGGGTGCCCCTTGGTAGCCAGTCGAGTAGACTGTGGTTCTGAACTGTCTCTTTGTTTGGCTGTGCCAAGCTCTCAGGGGAGTTTGTCATAAAGGACCCAGTCCATAAGGGCTTTTGTCATCTTAACCTTCGTTGCTTGTTAGTGCTGGAAAAATCCCATTCCAGTATCGCCTGCCCGGTGTCACAGATTAGCGGGTCTGTGACTGGAGGCGTCCCACACTATTGTGGAAGACCGGAGACATGGTTTTCACTACACTATCCTTACCGCCTGTGCAACGAAGGTCTTTACTTTCTCTGAATATATTTGATATTTAATTCTGTGGAACATGGGGGCTACATCATCTGCGCCTTCACCAGGGACGCCTCTTGCGTCCATGGTAAAGATTTATTCTAAGCGTGGTAAGTTACCTCTGGGTCTTTCCTTAAAAAGTCTTATTGGATCTAGTCACTATTGGAATAAATATACAAATGAAGATCCTACTTGTCAATGACCAGACGATGGATTCTTTGAATTGGGAAAACTTCTAAATTGGGGGAAAAATATGTTTTGAGAGCTCTCACACAATTGTTTAATTGGTACCTAAAAAAAAGCCAGAAAAAGGAAGGGAAAATTTAAATAGCCTTAAGACCTTGACTCAGGTTACAATTGAATTGAGAACATGTAAAAGTGTAAGTGTTGATAAGATTATAAAGGTTGGAATGTTTGAGCTAATTTTATATAAAGAGGTTACATCAACTTTGCCTGAGTATATTTTAAAATGTCTGACTGGGAATTCCTCCCTTGTCCAAAATCAGAAGACCAAGACCTATTAATAAAAATCTTAATGATAACTATGTTTAAAGGTATAAGAGGTGATGAAATTTACATGAACTTTTGTACAAAAAACTGATGTTATATCTATTACAGAACTGGTTAACAAAAATAGCAATTTAAATGATGGCTAATTTTATCTAATGTCTTATGAAGTCTTATAGACAATCTAAATAATTATTGGGAACAACTAAATAGTTGTGAAAAAGATGAATGTTGGATGAACTTTAAATAATATTTATGTCTTATGGTGGTTACAGCTTCCAAACTCTTTTTGGTGACATAAAACTTTAGAGTTTTGCTAAATTTTGTGATAAAAATTCACTGAGTATCATCATTTCCAAATAAGATAAGATATTAGACATTGATTGCTAAACTTACATTTGTCTACTTTTGACATTTCATTACAGGAAAACTAAAAGGTGTTTTGGGTCTATTGGTAAACGTGTGTCTTATTAAAAGATTGTACTATAAAGTAACATATTGCTAGAAGTTATGAAGTCTTTATAAATTTTCCAAGCCACAAGATCCTAGTGTAAAAGAAAGTTTATAATTGTTTACTTTGTTTGTACTTACAAATTAGGGTTTCTAAGAGTTAAAATTTCTAATTAGTATTGTGATTGAAGCTACTAAATATTAAGAAAATTATGTCTGTGTACAAGGAAAGTAAGATGTATAAAGAAGGAACAAAGAATGGAGATATTTTATTTGATTGATTAAGAAAGATAAATTTGTCTTCAAGTAGTAGGAGGGAAAAGAAAGATATGGGACAAATTCTGAATGTAAAAAGAAAGTTATAGGTTTGTGGAAGAGGAATTCTGGAAAAGGTGTTTTTGTATGGTCAAGTTGGCTCAGATTGAAATGAATCTAATTAAGTAAATGAGTTTTAATATCAGAAGGAAGCAGGTACAAAATTATAATTTGGTCTTATTTCTCTTAAAAGGATAATTTTCTTGAACTTGATAAAGAGGTTATAAAAGATTTTTCGTTACCTTTGGGTAAGTCTACCTAAAAGACAGAAAAAAAAATCTGTTAAAATAATTTCCTGTGTTCAAAAGACTGAGGTCTCTCTATTAAGGTTTTCGGACTGTCAATGTTCTCTTTTCTTTAACGTTTTATATTTTTGACAAGCTCCCCAAAATTCATATAAATAAAGTCTTTTTTTTACTTTTTTTCTTTGATAATTTTCAAAGGGCCCTGGAACTTCTCAAAGAAATTTGCTCTCTTCCGATAAGGGGAAAGACACTAAATTTATTAGGCTTATTCAGTATGTTAAATTACATGGAAAGCATTGTCAGACAAGTGATGATAAGTCTGCTTAGGTGCTGTTATGTGGGTAAATGTTATTGACATAGGTGTTTTAAAATTGTATAACATTACTGAAATTCTGATCTGTCCTGATTATCAGTTATATTTCTGGTTATTATTATTTTAAAGTGTTGTATGTCACAAAATTAACCAAATTTCTCTGTCAATTGCCATTTTGAGGTCTTGTTGTTTACAGACTTATTTCCTGGCTCTAATGCTTTTGCAAAATGTTTCCACTTCAGAAAAAATCATGGAAAGTACTCTGGCATTTACGCTGGAGTACAGGTTTCTGACAGACTTTCTGATCATAAAACTGAACTTAGTAAGAAATTACAGAAATCTGATGGAAAGACTGATAACTTCATGAAGCTGCTAACAAAAATATTGGGATCAAGAATGGATTACACAGGACTGAATGAACTGATAAGGATAATTATAATTTTTATGATTTTTCATTTGAAGTATTGCTGAATTTTTAATGTTTTGTTTTTTTAGATTTAAGGAAAACTTTTTCTCTTTTCTCCTGAGCTAGCTATGACTTATATCAATTTGGTAAATGATATTTTTGTAAGTAAAATTGAAGAATTTTTCTTTCTCTCTCAATCTGATCCCTCGAATTTGGAAACTCTTAATAAGTGAGTATTGTTTTCATGGCAATATAGTTATTTGCATAAGTTCAATAAGAATCTGTTCTCCTTATAACAGGACACAATTGGAAACACTGGTTATAGTACCAAGGTTGTGATGGAACATCATATTTGCGATATAACCATACAGCTTTTGAGGAATGAAGATTGGACTGTATGGAATAAAGCCACGTGGAAATATTGGCCTGGTACCTTATGTTCCAAGCAGCACTTACCAGGATAAGTAAAGAATGTCACTTATCTGGCAGGTACAAGGAACCTCGAAATATTTTGGGGGAACCTCGGAGGAGAGGAATTCACCCAAATCTGTAGGTATTACAGGCAAATTCTGATGACAAAATCCTTGGCTTGGCTTTCCTGGCCTAGAGAGGCCTTTAAAGTTCAATCTGAGATTCCTTATAAAAAGTTCCAGCAAATCAGATTTAAAAGAGCCTATGTGATCAATTGCTATTCTTGCTGTACTTATGTAAATAATTGTGCCAACTCTATTGGAACTAGACTTATTTTGCAAACTACTTAGTTTTAATTTGTGTATCTTTGATAAAAATGAGGGTGATTTTAGAAAGAAAAATTATATTTCAGTAAAAACTATAGTGTACATTTGCGGATATTAGATCTTAGTTTTGTTAATTGTCTTTTAAGGGTTTTGTTTTATATTGTTGACTTTACTGGATCCTGATTTCTTCTAGTCTCCTCAAATATCTGGCTACAGATGTCCAAACTAACGTTTTTCATTTTTTCCATCATTTTTATTTGGAATCACTGAAAACTGAACCTGCCCTTTTTCCTGAAGCCTTACAAACTGAAGCTGATGGACTTGATATCAACTTAAGAGATTACCCGATGACATCATCAGAGACATTTTAAACTGCAAAAGCTGCTTTGACGCTGACATCTAAAAATCTTATCTGGCGGTCCTCTAAACTCAGAAACTGCTTTACAACTTGCTCCAACCATTAACCTTGTTTTTCTTTTGTTTACATAGAAATGTTTCCATTAAATACTTGATTTCTTGCCTCCACAATATAGCTGTAACCTTGAGAGCCCACCTGCATCACCACATTCTAAAATGTACGTAATTGAACTATCTATTATCAGAACTAAGAAATGTGCTCAGTGAGATGAAACAATCTACCAACTCAGCTTCTGGACTATGAAACTTCTTTAATTTTCAAAAGGACTGTGAAACTTCTAGGGAAGTTTCAGAGGAGGGAACTGATGGTGCTCAGGGCAAGTTACCCCAGGAGACACCACTCTGGTATACAGATTATTTCGAGCTGAAGACTATAAGGTCTCAGAGAACTCAGGAAGAATATTTGAGTTTCCCCTCCCAAATTGCTTAAAGAATTTAAAACAAAAGATCTGTTTCAGGAAGGAGTTATTATCATGATGGCTGTAAAGATAACATAGGATAGAGGTTACAACAGGAAAGACACCAATCCCCTTATATCAAAAACTCTATCTCTCCTTGACCACATTATCTATAGATGACCTTGAGAGGAGTTGTCAGGCAAACATTTGCATTTCTTTCTCCATGTGAGTTGCCTCTTGCTCTCTGAGGTCCCAGACCACTACCCACCCCCAACACGTTCCTCGCCTTTAACTGCAATACTTAAGTAGACAGCTTAGACAGAGGGATGAGTTGCTCATTTCTGAGTTTCTCCCATGTATACCTGTTATTAAACTTGGTTTTATTTTCTCCTGCTAACCTGTCTTGTTAATTATTTGGCCAGCCATAAGAACCTTAAGGGAAAGGGCAGAGGGAGATTCTCCCTCTTCCCCCAACAACAAGATTGTCTGATTCCCAGAAAAAGAAAACATTACTATAACATTAAGGCTACAACTGTCAAAATGAAGCCAAGATACACTCAAGTCAAGCTTTTGCTCAAAAGTTAATTGGCTCCTCTTTGAAACTTTATCATGTTTATTATGTAAGCATAATATAGAGCCTAGAATATAGAAAGTGCTTATTGGTAAGTTAACATTCTGATCATTTATTTTGTAAATGTTAGTATGAGAGATGTAATTTATTGTCTAGTATATTCAGATTTTCAAGTTCTGCTAAATCTAAAGCCACATTACTGGCAAGTGGGATACCTCTAGACATATGAAAAATATGAATCCTAAACAGAAGCATATAAATTCTCTATTCATCAGGTTCTAAGTTCTAAAACATTCTAAAGTTTTGGAACAAATCAATGGCATTCCAAATTTATAGTAAGGCTACATGTGCCACACAGGATCCTACAGGAAGAGAAATCCAGATTTTATATAGAGGAAATTATGCACAAAAATAAAGGAGGTTTTCAAGTCTGAAAGGGGATTTCAAGAAAGAAGAGACTCTCAGAACATGTGGGAAGTGGTAAATAACTTACTACGGGCTCTCTAAAGGAGAACATCTTGTGGACAAAAGAGCTTCACACCAGAGAGCTAAAATGGCATCTCGGGAATCCTTCCAATGAAACAGATGCTGAACTACTATTTCCTGAAACTTAAAATGCACCTTGGGCAGGCCCCATGGCTTATCGGTTAAGTGTGCACGCTCCGCTACCTGCGGCCCGGGTTCGGATCCAGGGCGCACACCGACCCACCGCTTCTCTGGCCATGCTGAGGCCACATCCCACATACAGCAACTAGAAGGATGTGCAACTATGACAAACAACTATCTACTGGGGCTTTGGGGGAAAATAAAAGGAGGAGGATTGGCAGTGGATGTTAGATCAAAGCTGGTCTTTCACAGCAAAATGAGGGGGATTAGCATGGATGTTAGCTCAGAGCTGATCTTCCTCACAAAAAAAATAAAAATAAAATGTATCTTATCCTCCAAACAAATACCACCTCCCTGCTTTGCAGCTTACCTGGACATAGTGTTGTATTGGAATCGTTTTTCTAATTCATTGGTTCTTTTTTTTTTTTGAAGAGGATTGGCCCATGTTAGCACAAGGCTGACCTCCTCACAAAATTAAAAAAGATAGGCCTTTGCTGAAGCACGGAGTCTGCAGGTGGAGGAGGCCAGGAGGTGGGAAGCAATGCTGGGCTCCTGCAGGAGGAAACTGAGCTGCCTCTCAGTCATGGGAAGACTGTGCCTGTCATGGCCTCCTCACCCCCATGCCCAAATGCCAAGTTCCTTTCTACTTCTGTACCTTTCCTCTCTTCTCCCATCTGAAATCCTCACCCTTTCTTCCCTCCACCTGCTCAAAAGTGGTCCCTTGGAGGACTTGATCTAGTCCACCTCTCCTTAGAAGCTGTCCTTAATTACAATTTCTCGATAACTTTCTCATTTTTTAAGGTTCTGTAATACAACATACACTAAATACCTTGACAGAATCAAATTATATCTTGCAAACAATTTCATGTATGTAGAGGAGTTTGGAACCTTATAATTCTTTATATTTCCTTCAATACCTATCACAAATAACTTGCACATAGAGGTCAATGGATGTCCAGTAAAGTTAAATAGAGTGGAAGCACACTTTATAAGCTAAAACTTTTATGAGTTCAGTTATTTCTTTAGATCAGCTGCTTGAACCATTTTTTTTTTCTCCACAGGTCAACAGTGTTGCCCAGCACAAATGAATTTTACACCTTCTCAAACTCAATAGAGCAAAGATGGAACTTCATTCCCCTTGCAAGCCTTGCTGCCCCAGAGAAAAGCAAAAACATGTGATGTCTAATTCTTTCTTCACATTCTCATCTCAAATTGTAGCTGTTTCCCAGTTGCTAATTGGTGTTCATTATTAAAACTGACAAAAAAGAGTGACGTCAGCATCATGGCAGAGTGAGCTTTCCCGTGAACTCTTCCCCCGACAAGATACAACAAAAGCAACAGCCACAGACCAACAACGGAATCCCAGACAGTGAAAACCTAGAGCGGAGGGATCCACACTGCCGCACATCTGAGAGCGGAACGTGCTGGGCCCCTGGAGGAAGTGGGGAGAGGTAAGGAGAACTCCGCTCCCTCCCCATCAGATCAGCAATCCTGGTCCGCGCGGCTCCCAGAGACGGGGGAGGGGCGGCCCTCAGCGGGGAAACCGTGGCTCTTTGGACTGTCTCAGCCAGTGGGAAACTCCAGCACAGAGGACTCAGAGGAGCCACAGGGCTACCATCAACATCTGAGCACCCCAGAGAGCGGATAAAGAGGGGCAAAGGAGAAGTCTCCCACGTCAGGGACCCAGAGGGCAAAAGAGAGAGCTCCCCCCTCCCCGCAACCCGGAGTCTGCAGCTCGACCAGACCAGACCTAGCGATCTGAGGCAGACCTGATCAAACGACTGGACCCGTGGATCGCAGCGGGAAAAAAAAAAAAAAAAACGGTGGATCGCAGCAGAAAACCGGGGCAGAGCACAGGGGGCTTTGACTACACAGCCCTTTACCACCAGACAGTGGCGGCAGACGGAAATTGCAAACAGATACTTCCAGGATGAGGAAAAACAAAACCAACACAGGAACCACAATGCAAAAATATATGAAATCACCAGACCAGAAACAAAATGACAAACACCCAGAAATCAACCCCAAAGACACAGAAATCCATAAACTAAATGACAGAGATTTCAAAATAGCTATCATAAAAACACTCAACGAAATACGAGACAACACAAACAAACAATTCAATGAGATTAGGAGTTTCTTCACAAAAGAGATTGAAATCATAAAGAAAAACCAATCAGTGCTGATGGAGATGAAGAACACAATGGAGGAGATAAAGGAGAATCTGGAATCTTTAAAGAACACAGCTGACAATATGGAGGAAAGAATTAGTACTTTAGAGGATAGGAATACAGATATACTCCAGATGGAAGAAGAGAGAGAACTAAGACTAAAAATAAATGAAGAAAGACTCCGAGAAATATCTGACTCTATTAGAAAATGTAACATAAGAATTATAGGTATTCCTGAGGGAGAGGAGAGGGAAAGAGGAACAGAGAGCCTATTCAAGGAAATAATAGCTGAAAATTTCCCAAATCTGGGGAAGGACCAGGAAATACCAGTAAGCGAAGCCAACAGGACACCTATATATATTAACAGACAAAGGCCTTCACCACGACACCTAATGGTAAGGCTAGCCAGGGTCAACGACAAAGAAACAATATTAAGGGCAGCTAGACAAAAACAAAAAATAACGTACAAAGGAACTCCCATCAGGCTCTCAGCGGATTTCTCAACAGAAACTTTTCAAGCTAGAAGAGACTGGAATGATACATTCAAAATACTGAAAGACAAAAACTTTCAGCCAAGAATACTCTGTCCAGCAAAAATATCCTTCACATATGATGGAGAAATAGTAACTCTCCCATATAAACAAAAGCTAAGGGAGTTGATGGCCACGAGACCCCCACTACAAGAAATACTCAAGAAGGCTCTCAGGCCTGAAATAAAAGAAGAAAAAGGGAACACAAAGTTTGGAGGAAGGAGAAAAGTAGGTAGACAAAATCAGAGAAATAGTAGATCTTTACCGGAATAGGTTAGCAACCACTTAAATACTAAACTCAAAGATTAAAGGAAGAAATTCACCAAAAATAAATTTAACCTCATCACTGTAAACACACAGCCACAACACAAGATAGAATAAGGTATAACAAGAGCAACTTAGAAGGGGAAGAGGAAAGTGACTGAATTGACTTAGTATAAGGAAATAGGAGGCTATCAGATAATGGACTATCTCATACACAAGATTTTTTTGCCCAAACCTCAAGGTAACCACTAAACAAATAATCAAAGCAAAACCACATATGATAAACAAAGAGAAAACTAGAAGAATCATAAGACAGAACAACCAAACTGAATTGGCAGTCCAAAACAAATGGGACAAGAAACAAAGGAAATGCAAAAGAACCAGAAAATAAGTGACAAAACAGCAACACTAAGCCCTCATATATCAATAATTACCCTAAATGTAAATGGATTGAACTCTCCAATCAAAAGATACAGAGTGGCAGGTTGGATTAAAAAGCAAGACCCAACAATATGCTGCCTTCAGGAAACACACCTTAGCATTAAGGACAAGCACAGGCTCAGAATGAAAGGATGGAAGACAATACTCCAAGCTAATGGCAAACAAAAGAAAGCAGGTGTTGCCATACTCATATCAAACAAAGTAGACTTCAAGATAAAACAGGTTAAGAAAGACAAAGAAGGGAAATATATAATGATAAAAGGGACACTACATCAAGAAGACATATCACTTATAGTAGGGGATGTTAACACCCCACTTACAACAATGGATAGATCATCCAGACAAAAAGTTAATAAAGAAATATTAGACTTAAATGAAAAACTGGACGAGATGGACCTAGTAGACATATACAGAGCACTCCATCCAAAAACAGCTGAATACATTCTTCTCAAGCGCGCAGGGAACATTCTCTAGGATAGACCATATGTTGGGAAACAAAGCAAGCCTCAATAAATTTAAGAAGATTGAAATCATAGCAAGCACCTTTTCAGACCATAAGGTTATGAAACTGGAAATGAACCAGGAAAAAAAAAACTGGGAAAGTGACAAAAATGTGGAGACTAAACAACATGCTACTGAACAACCAATGGATCATTGATGAAATTAAAGGAGAAATCAAAAACTATCTGGAAACAAACGAAAATGATAATATGCCATATCAAACCATATGGAATGCAGCAAAAGCGGTCCTGAGAGGGAAACTCATAGCGATACAAGCGCAGCTTAACAAACAAGAAAAAGCCCTAATAGGCAACCTTAAATTACACCTAACAGAACTAGAAAAAGAAGAACAAACAAAGCCCAAAGCCAGCAGAAGGAGAGAAATAATAAAAATCAGAGCAGAAATAAACGATATTGAGACCAATAAAACAGTAGAAAGTATTAACGAAACAAAGAGTTGGTTCTTCGAGAAGATAAACAAAATCAACAAACCCTTAGACAGGCTTACTAAGAAAAAAGAGAAAAGGCTCAAGTAAATAAAATTAGAAATGAAAGAGGAGAAATTACAATGGATACCATGGAAATACAGAGGATTATAAGAGAATATTATGAGAAATTATATGCCAACAAATTGGACAATCTAGAAGAAATGGATAAATTCTTAGACTTATACAACCTCCCAAAATTGAACCAAGAAGAAATGGAGAATCTGAATAGACCAATCACAAGTAAAGAGATTGAAATAGTAATCAAAAACCTCCCAAAAAATAAAAGTCCAGAACCAGATGGCTTCTCCAGTGAATTTTACCAAACATTCAAAGAAGATTTAATACCCATCCTCCTCAAACTATTCCAAAAAATAGAGGAAGATGGAACACTTCCTAACTCATTCTATGAGGTCAACATCACCCTGATACCAAAACCAGACAAAGACAATACAAAGAAAGAAAATTACAGGCCAATATCGCTGATGAACATTGATGCAAAAATCCTCAACAAAATATTGGCAAACCGAATACAACAATACATTAAAAAGATCATACACCATGATCAAGTGGGATTTATACCAGAGATGCAGGGATGGTTCAACATCCGCAAATCAATCAACGTGATACATCACATCAAGAAAACAAAGAATAAAAACCACATGATCATCTCAATAGACACAGAGAAGGCATTTGACAATATACAACATCCATTTATGATAAAAACTTTCAATAAAATGGGAATAGAAGAAAATACCTCAACATAATAAAGGCCATATATGACAAACCCACAGCTAACATCATACTCAACGGAGAAAGACTGAAAGCCATTCCTCTGAGAACAGGAACGAGGCAGGGCTGCCCACTCTCACCACTCCTGTTCAACATAGTACTGGAGGTTTTGGCCAGAGCAATTAGGCAAGAAAAAGGAATAAAAGGAATCCAAATAAGTAACGAAGAAGTGAAACTCTCACTATTTGCAGATGACATGATTGTATATATAGAAACCCCTAAAGAATCTGTTGGAAAACTATTAGAAACAATCAACAACTACAGCAAAGTTGCAGGGTACAAAATCAATCTACAAAAATCAGTTGCATTTCTATATGCTAATAATGAACTAACAGAAAGAGAGCTCAAAAAGATAATACCATTTACAATTGCATCAAAAAGAATAAAATACCTAGGAATAAATCTTACCAAGGAGGTGAAGGACCTATACAATGAGAACTACAAGACATTATTGAGGGAAATCCATGATGACATAAAGAAATGGAAAGATATCCCATACACGTGGATTGGAAGAATAAACATAAATAAAATGTCTATATTACCTAAAGCAATCTACAGATTCAATGCAATCCCAATCAGAATCCCAATGACATTCTTCACAGAAATAGAAAAAAGAATACTAAAATTTATATGGGGCAAAAAAAGAACCCGAATAGCTAAAGAAATCTTAAAGAAAAAGAACAAAGCAGGAGGCATCACAATTCCTGACTTCAAAACATACTACAAAGCAATAGTAATCAAAACAGCATGGTACTGGTACAAAAACAGACACACAGATCAATGGAACAGAATTGAAAGCCCAGAAATAAAACCACACATATACGGACAGCTAATTTTCGACAAAGGTGCTAAGAACATACAATGGAGAAAGGAAAGTCTCTTCAATAAATGGTGTTGGGAAAACTGGACAGCCACATGCAAAAGAAGGAAAGTGGACCATGTGCTATCTCCATTCACAAAAATTAACTCAAAATGGATCAAAGACCTGAAGGTGAGACCTGAAACTATAAAACTCATAGAAGAAAATATAGGCAACACACTATTTGACATTGGGTTTAAAATGAATCTTTTCAGATGACATGCCTACCCAGACTAGGGAAACTAAAGAAAAAATAAACAAGTGGGACTTTATCAGATTAAAGAGCTTTTATAAGACAAATGAAACCAGAATCAAGATGAAAAGACAACTAACCAGCTGGGAGAGAATATTTGCAAAACATACATCTGACAAGGGGTTGATCTCCATAATATATAAAGAACACACACAATTGAACAACAAAAAAACAAACAACCCGATCAAAAAATGGGCAGAGGAAATGAACAGACACTTCTCCAAGGAAGATATACAGATGGCCAATAGGCACATGAAAAGATGCTCAACATCACTAATCATCAGGGAAATGCAAATCAAAACAACACTAAGATACCACCTCACGCCTGTTAGAATGGCTATAATCACCAAGACAAAAAACAACAAATGTTGGAGAGGATGTGGAGAAACAGGAACCCTCATACACAGCTGGTGGGAATGCAAATTGGTGCAGCCTCTATGGATAACGGTATGGAGAGACCTCAAGGAATTAAAAATAGAGATGCCCTATGATCCAGCTATCCCACTACTGGGAATCTATCCAACGCACCTGAAATCAACAATCCAAAGAGGCTTATGCACCCCTATGTTCATTGCAGCATTATTCACTATAGCCAAGAAGTGGAAGCAACCTAAGTGTCCCTCGACTGACGATTGGATTAAGAAAATGTGGTATATATATACAATGGAATACTACTCAGCCATAAAAAAAGACAAAATCATCCCATTTGCAACAACATGGATGGGCCTGGAGCGTATTATGTTAAGTGAAATAAGCCAGAAAGAGAAAGACAAACACTGTATGATCTCACTCATATGTGGAATATAAACCAACACATGGACAGAGAAAACTGGACTGTGGTTACCAGGGCAGTGGGGGTGGGGGGTGGGCACAAGGGGTGAAAGGAGTCATATATGTGGTGATGGACAAACAAAAATGTACAACCCAAAATTTCACAATGTTAGAAACCATTAAAACATCAATAAAAATAAGTAAATAAAACTGACAAAAAAGTTTCTCATTATTTCTTTCTTTCTTTTTTTGTTTTATGAGAAAGATCAGCCCTGAGCTAACTTACAATGCCAATCCTCCTCTTTTTGCTGAGGAAGATTGGTCCTGGGCTAACAATTGTGCCCATCTTCCTCTACATTATATGGGATGCCACCACAACATGGCTCGACAAGCGGTGCATTGGTGTGCGCCCGGGATCCAAACCTCTGAACCCAGGGCTGCTGTAGCGGAGTGTGTTCACTTAACTGCTGCACCACCGGGCTGGCCCCTCTCTCTATTTCTAAAGCTAAAATGTCTAAATCTTTCTCTGGGCTAGTTGGAGTTTCCATAAAATGAAAATGTACATTCCAGAAAAATCCTTAACTTTTCCAGAATAATCTTTAAGGTGATAAAAACCTTGGCAAAAATGTCACTGATTTTCAATGTCAGTGCCTCCACAAGGGTATCCTTGCATTGTCTCCCCTCCCAACCACCTCTCACTTTGGCCCTCCCCAGCCTCATGGGGTCAAACTGTTTACTGAGCACTAGGAATGATCAGAGTCTGAGGGAGACTTCATGCATGACTAAGCCATGGTTTCTGATCCCAACCATCACTCTCCATCTCTGCTTTAACCTCTATTTTTCTTACTCTGGTTTCTACTTTAGTTGTTTACTTGTCTTGTGAATTGTTGTTTTGTGGTTTATAATTACCATGTAAATTCATATTACTTGTTGCCTTAGAATTTAGAAAGAACTTACATTAAACAATGTTTTTTTCCCAGCCCTTTGATGTGTTTAATACCTTTCAATGAAATTCAAGTGGCTTCTTGTTTTTACGTCTCCATCATTATTTAGAATTATGTTCACCCCACATTTTTGAACTGACTAATGCTGCTTTACTCTTTAAACTTTTCTATGACAAGACTCACGTGAGGAATCCCTGAAGCACCATCAGCTAGGCATCCCCACATTCCTCACATCTGTTTCCTTGATTTGTTCCTAACTAAAGATGTTTCTGAAACTAATACTGAATTGTACCAAGTGGTCATTGCATAAAAAGCACTATCACAGATACCTTAAAGAGAACAAATGGAAAAGAATATTCAATTCCTCAGATAAGTTTGCAATCAAATGAGGCATTGAGGCGAACTGGGGGCACTGATCAGAGCAGGAATCTAAGAGAAGAGTTTTAAGTCAATTTCAAATGAGGGTAAAACTGGAATGAGACAGTATTTTAACAGTTATCTGAAATCATAAACATTTTTCTGACCTTTGAGAATTTATTTGCATATAAACTGTACATGTGGGGTAAGAGAGTGCTGATATTGTTTAATTTCTTTTTATTATTCACCACTTTGTAATAGATGTGGCTATTCACAATTAATAAATATCATAAAGTAGAGAGACCCAACTGCCTCTTGTTATCAATTCTTACAAAAAGCTAAAGTTTTAAAGATCAAACTTCATTCTAGTAACCTTTCAACTAGTCTATATCAGAAAGATGCTGAGTCTTAGGAAAATACTTCAAAACACAAATTTTATATGTAATTTCAAAAGCAAAATATGAGTTAAAAATTGCGAGGTAACCAATTTTGCTGCTATATATTAAACTTTAACATGGGAGCAGACATTTGTAGAGAATATAATTGATATTTGCCTATTTATATGTTAAAGGATTTACAGTTTTAATAGTATTTCAAATGCCAGAGAATAAAAAACAGAACTGTTTCAGTTTTATGAAATAGCTTTTTAGACATAGCAGATTTTCAGAGCATATTACTTGATAACAAAACAATCAGTTAGTGAGGTTTAAGCCATGTGGTTTTATTTTAAACTTGCTCATTCCATAAGAGCAGTGAAAGCCCTCCAGCAGTAGCTGACGCTCTTTCCTTCCGCCTGAGCACCAGCTGCATTTTCTTCAAGCATCAGTCTCTCGAGCAACACCATAGCCCTCAACTCCGTTTAGTTGAGAAAAGGCTTTATGTGTCATGTGTTGTTTCTAGGGGTATGGAGCTCCCAGACTTATTAACTACAGGGAGAGAGTAAGAGTGTGAACACATTCAATAAACTCCAATGTGCTCAGGTGAGAAGACAGGTGCCTGAACTCACACCTGAAGAAGAACTTAGAGGATGCTTTCTGACTCCGTTTTGTGCCTCTGACTAAGCAGTCCTGGACATCCCCGTTACGGCCACGGAATAACACAGGCAGTCTTGATGGACCAGAAGTCCTCCTATGTCCATCATTTGTACAGAGCAAACTGGCTTAAGATCTCTCATTTCCTGCTGCAGTGGTAATTTACAGAGATACAGAACTGCCATCTAGTGACTAAGAGAGCAGCAAAGTGCTTTACATGAAAAGTGAAATTCTGAGTTTTATAAAACAGAACAGTGAAACACTAAACTTGGTAAAGGTGACACAATATGGCACACGAAAGTTATAGCAAACCTGAAAAATGTGTAGGTGAACTAATCAGTTGCTCTCTGTGCCTCTAAAACATGTCTTGACATCCTACTCATACATAGTAGAGTTTAAATATAATAGAATAACTTTGGAAACAAACTTCTCATCTCATCTCATCCAATGCTGTTGGCAGGAGCTGATATTAAATAGTCAGATGGTGAGTACCCATGTTGAAGCACCATTTTTATCACAATGGAGAGAATATGAGGCATAAGCCCAACGGACTGATGTTCAGATCTTCCCTCTTACCCTTGATTAATTTTGTAAACATGGTTTTCTTTATCAGTTAAATATGAATTATAACAGTTACTTTAAAGGATTATTGTAAGAATCGCATAAGGGAATACAGTAAAGGAACTGGCGCACAGTAGATTGAGTTAATTCTCCTTCCCTGTCTCTCTTCTAAGAAACATACAGAAATAATCTAAGAATAGAACCCGTGTATAAAGTAAACTTATGACAAAGAGTCAATTGCTCCTGAAGTAAGGGACATCATTGTTGAATGCTTAACCTCAACTGCCTCCAAATACTGTTAACTCTCAATTAATTTTACGTGTTTTCTGTCTTCCAGACACTTCACTGGCTACAAGGAAAGGAGAAGTGTGTAATTAATTTCACCCTTGAATGGCCTAGCTGTAACAACAGGTGTTTTAAATCACCTAGTTCTTCAGGTTTTTTGCTTATTACTATATAATTTAACATGGTTCACAGCTGGACAAAATAAGAAAATCATTATAATTTTACACACACGAATATGTCTTGACTATTACAGCTGGACTCTTAATTATAGAGCAATGTTGTACATGTTTTGTGCTTGCTGATAGTACAGAATACTTTTCTCCAGGTTTTCTTTAATTTTACAGAAAGGAATACTACATTCCAGGGAGCCTAAGTACGTTGTCACACACTAACCAGAAACAGACCTGGGTCTAGAACTCAGGTCTGAGTCACCTGACTTCTACTGGCCCACACTCAAGGGAGCACACCCTCTTCTTACTGGTAATTTCTAATACTAAGTTATTTTCAAAAGCACAGTTGAGAGAAATTGTAAATAAATGAAACATGATTTTATATAAAATTAAAAGCTGCGACACACAATTTCTATTCCATATGAGTGTTTCCTTTCTTGTAGGTTTCTTGTTTTTAATACGAAGTCCATTTTGGTAACAAGAAAAAAGACATAATGTTTAGTTTCTTTAGTAACATAAAAAAAGCTTCTGTGGAAATTAAAAAGACACTAACTAATGTCTCGTCTACTAAAGCAACTGAAGAATATTATTTGATTTTCGGAAAGCTCTGAGAGATTTTTTTAAAAATCATATCCACGTGACTATTAGTCCAGCCAGGCACAACTCCACGTGACATCTCCTAGAGTGTCCAGTTTTCTGCTGGATCCAGCTATTGTCAGGCCCAATGCTCTGGCTGAGTAGAGAATGATGCTGCTTCTGAAAAGCATGTACTCAGTTCCACTTCAACGCTGATTGATGGAGACACTAGGAAAGGAAAAGATGAAAATATTACCCTAATCAATGATGTAAAACACAAGATATGAACAACCGTTAAAAGAATTTTCTATGAAATTGATCAATTCTACTATCACTACACCGGGCTATTTCCTATCAGTAATTTGACACATAAACAAATAGAATAGCGTATTTAATGATATCAATTCTTTTAGTTGTGTGCTTTTCCTTTTAAAACTACATATGCTTATATGTGTTTGTTTTATTTTCAGGTGGTGTCACAGTGTCAAATCCTCGCGGGCAGGTGGGGCCTTCACTGAGGACTCCCAAGGCCCCCCCTACCCCTGGTGGCTGTGCATGTGCCCTTGGCCTCATGGGTTAAACCCAAGGCCGCAGGGCTCCCATAGCGGCCAGAGAAAGAAGGGCCCATGAGAGAGGTATGCCAGGGGCTCAGGCTGTGCCAAGTTCCTCTTCTCAGGTCCCTGAGAGAGAGAGACAGAGAGAGAGTGAGAGAGCAAGAGAGATCCCTGACCTCTGCATTGCTGACTCCACCGCTGGTGCCATGTCACACACCATCCCCCTTCCCCCAGCATTCAAATGCCAACCCTGGGAAGACACCACCACTGGGAGGCCTGTTCCTGGTCACCTCCTTGTTGTCCCTTCAGGACCAGAGCCCAGTGCAGGGGAGTTGGTTCAGACAAACATTTACATGTCCCTCTCCATGAGAATTGTCTTCTGTCATTCTCACATCCCAAACTCCACCCCCAACTTCCTCCTTTGTCTTATCTGAAGATAGTATTTAAGAGGAGCATCTCTGCCATTCTTTTGAGAGACTCCATTTCTCATGTGTCTCCCATGTATACATGTTATGAGCCCAATTTAATCAGGCATGGATTCTTTTACTTGCCTATTTGCATCAGGAACATAATTACTAGCTAGAGAATTAATTAGAGAATATTCATGGTGAATGAAAGATGTTATTTATAATAACATAATGGAATTCCTTGAGGCTTTATTCTTGGGACATGTGTAGGATTAAGTCAGGACACACTGTGAGAGTGATAAATAAGTTCTATATATTTTTCTTCTTCAAGACCATGAATTTCAGCCACAGTTCATACGCATCTACTTTGCAACAATGAAAAACAAACAATGATCTTGAATATTTTGCCCTCAGATTCATTAGTCTTTAAAGTATTAATTGAGCAATTTAAATCTAGATGAGTGAAAGACTATGTAGACTTCTAGAATGTCACGTTAGGTCCTTTAGAAGTGAAGAATTGTTTTTATAAAACATTTCTATTCTTTCTTATACCTTGACAATAATGTTACTCTGAATCTGTTTTAAAGAGGATAATGTCAGATTTACTTTAATTGCACCCTTTTTTAAGTACATTTACCTAATATTTCTTAGTCTCTTGAAAACTTTTATCTTTAGCTCAATCTTCATTTAAATCACCAGAACTATTTGATGAAGGCTATATGAAAATTTACTCAAAAACTCCTCAGAAAATTACTAATTTAATCTGTACTCTGGACAATCCATTGTAAAACTCAAACTGGATTTGCCAGACCCCTCAAAACGGTTCATAACTCTGTTTGTACATTTATCTGGGAACATACTAGCTGAAGGTAATTGTTCATCCCAAATGCTTTCTTTAACTCAATCAGCAATACTTCCAAAGTTTTAATGTAAATGAGACCAATTTGGTGAAATCCAAGTGACTTTTTTTGTTTTTGCATGCCAATGAGATTAAGAAAATAAGTATTTTAATTATTGTTATTGATTTTAAAAATCAGAGATGAAGAAAACAAACTTCTTTGTCCACAGACATTTCTGCAAATGAAATTGTCTGAAAAACTGACAGCTAGCCCCCCGTTTTAACCACTAAACCATAAGAAATGTAATACCTTGGGCAAACACTTGAGAGTTGTCACCTGCAGGAGTCCCCAGCGCTGTTGCCCCATCAGGGCCACGGATCAGGGGAAGGAGCCAGTGGAGGGGAATCAGCTGTGCCCTCAGCATCCTTCCTTCCTTGGTCAGAACCCAGTCCCAGCTGCTCCCTGTCTCATCTTCTGGGGAAGCAGAGAATTCTTCTGGAGACACAACACATTGGGTGTTAAGGATGTCATCGTTCTTTTATAAACAGATGCTAGATCGTGTAATGGGCTTCTCAGGACAGGAGAAGCCACCTCAAGGGAAGGCAGAACTTCTCCAGGAGCTGAAGGTCATCCAGCGAGAGCATAGTCAAGGGCTGCACAGCGTCAGCCTGCTCCTGCTCTCCCTCTCATGGACACCTCGGTCCCCAATCCCCGACACCCCTCCCAGTGCCCCCACAAGTGTTCCCACTGTATCCAAAGGGTCCCGCGCAAGCGCAGGACCGGTGCTCAGAGTGGCAGAGGGGCCGCCGAGCTGGAGAGCCCCAGGGCGCATGCACTGGGGGCGGAGTCCCTGATGCGGAAGTGGTGGCCACTGGAGTTTGTGGGGGGGGGCTCGGGCAGTTTCTGGATCCTTCCTCCAGGATTTTCAGCGCGGGGAGCTCTCCTTTCTGCAGTGTGGAGGAGCACTGGGCAGGAGCGGCGCTGAGGTAGGCGGTGGGCAGCGTGCTCGGCGTGGAGATCTCCGCCGCATATGGCGGGAGCGTGGTGTCCGGGGCGGCAGATGGGGTCGGGCGCTGGGGCTGCTGGCGGGCTGCACCAGGCGGGGGAGCCCAACCTCTGTCCCTTGGAGGAGCAGAAGAGGGCCGCTTGGCCAGCCTGTCCCTGTGCCTTGGCGGGGCCCCACCTCAGCGGGGCCTCACCTTGGCGGGGCCTCCTGCCCACCCATCCGAGGTGCAGGGTGCGGCAGGGAGTCGCCTGCCCTGTGCGCCCGCCCTTGAGTTTGCGCCACCCGGGACCCCGTCTAGGCCAGGTCGCGACATGTCTGGGTGAAAGCTTTCCTTCGGAAGAGGGCCTGTGGTCAGCGCTCCTCTGCATGACTCTGCTCAGGCTATTGGGCTCCTCATTGCCTTCATTAAACAAATGAACGGTTTCTACACCCTTGGGACCACCTTTATAGAAAAGCCTGATCGCATTCATGGTTTCTGATAATTGACTCTGTATTGGCAAGGTGAACTTTGAAGCCTGTGAATTGTTGTAAACTGCATTTAATGAAAGGAGCTTTAAACAATCTTTGGTGCAAATTGTGTAGCTTCCTAATACTAACTCACCTTCTGTTAACATAGACTGATGACTGATCAATTGATGATTGACGTAATGTGTATGGAATTTTGGTTTCAGTTGAAAAGATTTTCTTGGCAGTTGGTGATAAAATTAAAATCTGATAAAGAGGAGGATTTTGGAAGTTGTATGTAGTGTCTGTTTTGTCTCCATACTCATTTAGAATTGTAAGAATTTAGATTTGGAAAACCCATAGAACAAGAAGTTTTAAATTTTGATTTGACTGACAAGGGAAAAGGTCAAATATGGTAGGATTTCATTTATGTAATATTCTAGAAAAGATAAACCATAGGGAAAGACAACAGATCGTTAGTTGTCATTAGTTTTCATATTTAGTTAATCATTTAGTTTAATAGTTTAATCATTAGTTTTAATTTTTCTTATTAAAAATACATTTTAATGATAGCATTCTAATTATGCTTTTGGATGATACCAGAAGTTAATAATCTATTAAATTCTGCAGTAGGAAGAAATGACATGTTGGTTATTGGTGTCTTTGAAGTGTAAGTATTGGCGGTAATGAAACTTTTAAATGAGCTTTTTTGGATTCTAAACTACTGATTTTTTTACTAGATCCTGTTGGGCATGGCATGTTACAAGTTTTAAAAGGCTCTTTAAATTATTGTAGCAGGCTGAAGCTATTAAATTATAATGTAAGCTCTTTATAGATGAAACAGGCAAAAATACGAAAAGCCATTCATCAATTTATCTTTGTTAAATAATCAAGTATATCTTACCATACACCTGAATGACTTTTGGCTAGACAGACCTGACCTTGACAAGATAGACTCATTGGTATGGGGAACTTCTTTCGGAATGTTAATATGGGAAAGGATATATAAATTTTACCTGAGGGTGACCCAAGTCGATATGGCAGGTTTAGTTGCTTTTACACTCTTTCTGAATTATGATCTTGATTAAAAACCTGGTCATAGACATTCCAAGACAATTGGAACATTTTATGTATCAATATATTAAGATGTCTCATTTCTCTGATACTTTCTGATTTCAGGGTGTCTGGGAAAAACAGTTTCTCAACATAGGTACTTTGGAATATAATTTTTGATTGTTGACTTATTGAATCATTGAACTGTTGAGTTGGAAATAATTTTAGTGGTTTGGAGCCTAACCTCTTCAATTTCCAGGAAATGGAAAGTGAGGTTTCTTGAGTTGTCGTCCACAGTCAGACTGCTACTTTAGTGGCAGAGTTGGAACTAAATGCTCAGATGCTTGTCTCCAGATTCCTAGTACAGTGCTTTCTATGCTACGTACTATTAAGTAAACAAACCAATGAGTTATCTTCTCATATCATATAAGTAGCCAGCAGCGTTGATTATTTCCCATATGCATTTCTTTCCTTTCTTTTTTAAATAACTTCTAACCACAATTAATTTATTCCCCTACCATGTTTTTTTGTTTTGTGAGGAGATCAGCCCTGTGCTAACATCCGCCAATCCTCCTCTTTTTTTCTTTTTTTTTGCTGAGGAAGACGGCCCTAGGGCTAACATCCGTGCCCATCTTCCTCCACTCTATATGGGACGCCGCCACAGCATGGCTTGCCAAGCAGTGCGTCGGTGCGCGCCGGGATCCGAACCAGCAAACCCCGGGCCGCCGCAGCGGAGCGTGCGCACTTAACCTCTTGCGCCACCGGGCCGGCCCCTCCCCTGCCATGTTTAATGACTATCCTTGTGTGTGTCTCCTCGAGCACACGTGTGAACTCCCTAGAATGGACACCTGCCTGTGATTGGATTGTTGGACCAGAGGCTGATGTGCATCTGCATCTTGACGAGGTGCAGCCAAATCATCCTCTGAAGTTTTAACAATTTCCATTCCCTCCAACAGTGTTTGAGTCATCCTTGCCCTGGGAATTGTCAGATTGGCATTGTCAGATATTTTAATTTTTGCCAATCTGATGGGTGAGAAATGAAGTATTTGTTTTCCTCTTTTGACAAACGCATAGAGCTGTGCAACTCCCAAAATTGAGATACAGAACAGTTCCAGCACCCAGAACTCCCTTGAGCTGCTCTTTTGTAGACAACCCTTCCCCTAACCTTAACCACTGGTGGCTAATGATCTGTTGTCTTTCTCTATGGTTTGTCTTTTCTGTAATATCATATAAATAGAATCCTACAGTATTTGGCCTTTTGAGTCTGGTCTCTTTCATTTAGCATGATACATTTATTTGAGTGTTCATCCATGTTGTTGACTGTATCAGCAGTTCCTTCTGTTTTATTGCTGAATGTAGTATCCATTGTATGAATTTACCACAGTTTATCCACCCACCAGTTGAAGGACATTTGAGTTATTTTCAGTTTTGTCTTTTTTGACTATGAATAAAGCTTCTATAAATCTTTATGATTTGAGAAAACAAACAAGTTTTGTATGATCTTGTCTTCTTCTCCTGGGTAAGCACATAGAAGTGGAATTGCTGGGTCATATGGTATGTGCATGTTTAACTTTATTTTAAAAACTCTTTGTGGTAGCAAATTCATGGCCCACAAAGATGTCCTAATCCCTGAACCTGGGAATACGTTAGTTTACTTGGCAAAGGTGAATTAAATTTGCAGACGGAATTAAGGTTGCTGATCAACTGACTTTAAAATAGGAAGATTATCCTGGATTATCCAGGTGAGTCCAGTGCATCTCAAAGGCCCTTAAAAGGGAAAGAGAAGCAGTAGAGTAGAGAAAAAGATAGAACAAGGGAAGCAGGGCCAGAGAGATGCAGAGTTCTTGGTTTTGAGGGTGGAAGAGGGGGGCCATAGGGTAAGGAATGTGGTGGTCTCTAGAAGCTTGAAAAGGCTAGGAAATGGATTAAGCTTTAAAGTCCCCCAAAAATAACCTAGCTCTGCCAACACCTTGATTATAGAACAAAGAGACCCGTGTCAGACTGCTAACCTACAGAACTGTAAAACTATAAATCTGAGTTGATTTAAGCCATGAAATTTGTACCAATTTGTTACAGTAGCATAACAAACTCCACTTTAAAACTGTTTTCCAAAGAGGCTGAACAACTTTGTGTTCCCCCCAGCAATGTAGGAGTGTTCCAGTTACTTTCCATCCTCATTAACACTTGGTATGGTCAACCTCTTTAATTCTAGTCATACCAATATGTACATAGTAGGATCTCAATGTGGTTTTCATGTGCCTTTTTCTCATGATTAACGAACTTGAGCATCTTTTCATGTGCTTATTTGCCATCTGTGTATCTTCTTTGGTGAAGTGTCCAAATCTGTGACCATTTTAAACTTGGATTTTCTTATTGCCGAGTTTTGAGAGTTCTTTATAGTCTTGTCAGATATGTGATTTGCAAAGGTCTTCTCCCAGTCTGTGGCTTGCCTTCTCCAGCCTCTCACGGGTGTCTTTGTAACGTCTGTGTAAGGTAACTCGAGAGGTTTCACATGACCTTATCTTCCCTCAGATACAGAAAAAGAGTGAAGTTGGAGCACCTGAGTCCAATCAGACCTTGATCTGATTTGGGTCTGAGTCTCAGTTTTAGTAAACCCAGGCCTTCCACTTTCCCCCTGTTCCTGTTTGCGGTGCTCCCCTTCCCCGCACAGGGGTCTGGTACTAAGTCTGGTAGATCTCTGTCTCCTCAGGTTTGGGAGCCCACAGAAAACTTAGCTACGCCTGTCAGACATTTCAGTGTAGCTCTCCAGCCTCCTACCTTACATTGTTCACAATATGGCAAATTCCCAGTAGGTCACACTAGCAGTATGTTTGACTTAGGCCACTTCGACCACTTCTGGAGGTTTCCCTTTGCTTTGTGGAAGCTTTTGGCCTATTACCCCAAATTCTTGTGTGGCACCAAAACTTAACGGAGATGCTGTGAGGAAGAGCAGTTGTGTGTCTGAGAGCCTTCAGGTTTCCTCTGCCACACCAAACTAGAAGTTTGGCTAGTTTCTCTTCTCCCTAGCCGAGGCTCTGACTGAGCAAGCCAGATCCTCGGCAAGCACCCAGAATCAGAATATGCCTGCAGGGGAAAGAAAGATAAAAATCCCTGCTCACATAAAAGAGTTTTCTTCTTTCTGGAATTTTAGTTGGTTGGTTCTGAAGTTCTCTGATGCTCTAAAAATATATTTATAATTTATCTGGCTTTGTCCAGTTTTGCAGCAAGAGTGTTTTCCTGTCCTAGTCTCCTCTAAACCAGAAGTTCCCTTGTCATTAGTTTTTAACTCCATCAGTTATACCCTGTCAATATTATTATTGTTTGGTAAAGTCATGTTTTCAATGATTTATTCAGACGTTTACCCTTTTTTATCCTCACGATCCATTTTTACATCTTAGCATTTCTTCTTCTATCAATTTCTTCTTAAAGTACATTCTTTTTCACTTTTTAATTTTTTTCCTTGAGGAAGATTAGCCCCGGGCTAACATCTTTTCCTATCTTACTCTATCTTGCATGTGGGTCACCACCACGGCATGGCTGACGAGTGCTGTAGGTCTACACCTGAGATCCAAACCCATGAACCCAGGCAACCAAAGTGGTGCGTCGTGAACTTAAACCACTACACCAGGTGGCTGGCCCCCTTAAAGTACATTCCTTCGATGTTCCTTAATGAGCATTTGTTGGTGGTAATACTCTTAGTAAATGTTTGCATAAAAATATCTTTAATTCACCCCAGTTCTTGAGATATGGTTTGATTGGGTATACACTGAAAGTTATCGTCTCTCTGTACCCTGAAGAATTAATCCAACTCTCTCTTGCATTCCATTGTTAAGAAACGTATCATGGGACTAAATGTAAGTCTCCATAAGTGTTCTGTCACTCTGCGGGGCTTTGAATATCTTCTTTTGTATTTGGTGTTCTTTGGTTTCCCTGGATGGATCTGACTCTAGATTTATTTTTTTTAATTCTGCTTGAGATGTATTCAGCTGCCTGAAGCTAGAGTAGAAGAATTTTATCAATTTTGGAAATTTCTGTTATTATGTCTGTATATTCCTTTAAATCATATATGCATTTATATTTTTAAACTCAAATATATATACACATTCTTATTTATACACATTCAATATATATTCATTATATATATATTTATATTATTTAACACAACGTATTATATTATTCAATATAATGATTTATGTTATTCAAAAAAATACATATATTATTCATATATATAGTTTCCTTTACTTGACCAAACTCAAGCCAGGCTCCTTTGAGCCCTCTTCTTCACTAGGCTTTGATCTTGGCCTATAATAACTACAGCGTCTCAGCACAAATGGTTTCACCCCACACACACACATTAAAGACTTAAACACTGACATAGTTTCTAACAGCTCAAATCCACATCCTTACGATGACCCCTGCCCCCTTACAGTGCCTGCCTGAGAAAGCTCAAGGCAGCCAAAAGATTTGACTGTTTGTTCTGGCCAACACTCGATCATTGGCCCCTGACATCCGTTTCTTAGAACATTTACCCAAAAGTGCTTACAACTCTGAATCTTTCCTCTGTCTTTTTGAGTTGTGTATGTGTTTCCTATAACTGCATTTCTCAAGGACCTGAGAGCCATTCCTTGAGAGGAGGACAGGGTCTCTGTCTCCCAGACTCTGTGAGAGGAGAGAAGTTAAACTTTGATCATTTCCAACTAGCCAACACAACTGGCCAGATCACACTGAACTGACCAACACTCTGTAGCTTTTCCCTCCCTGACTCTACTGAGCCCCTGCTCACCCCTCTGCCTGCTCCCTCATTCTCCCTTTCAAATGCCCAGTCACCTATGTACAAATCAAATTGAGTTCAGCCCTGTTCCCTCTTCCCTAATGCAGTGGTATATTACTGATTAAAATCTGTTCTGATCATTTTAACTAGATTCTGGCTTTGTGTATACTCTACATTTAACACAAATTCTGATAATCTCATGCATATGCATATACCAACACATCCATGTGCCCTCCAGGACCAGTTCAGCTTACCCCATCTTATCAACAGAGTAGTTCCGCATTTTCTTTCAGGAACTGACACCCCTCGTCCAGTTCAGACCACCAACCCATCAACCGGGCCTGCGCACATGCTTGATAAGTGACCTTTTTGACATCGAGCTAAAAGCTCCATCCTCAGATCATGGTAACACTGCCAATTTGTGAACACACATCTGATGAAGAGTCATGAAGCTTGACTTTGCTTGCTTGAGATCATCAATATCCTCATTTTTCCTTACTTCCAATCATCTACCTCCACACATCAGACCACCCTGCCCTTCATCCCATAAATTGTAACCCAAGCCCTGGCTCAGGGAGACAGATCGGAGACAAACACGTGCCCCCGTCTCCTTACAGATCAATCTCACAAAATAAAGCTACAATTCTATCCCCAAAAGCTAATGCCAGAATAATTGCGTTTTTTAATGTAGATTGAGCAAGAGAACCTCAATATTGTGCGGTAACATCAATACATATATATATATACTTAATGGATGTTTTATCTTCTTTTTCTTTTTCTTTGCTGAAGAGGATTCACCCTGAGCTAATATCTGTTGCCAATCTTCTTCTTTTTGCTGAGGAAGATTCACCCTGAGCCAATCTCTGTTCCAACATTCCTCTATTTTGTATGTGGGTTGCCACCACAGAATGGCCAACTGATGAGTGGTGTAGGTCCATGCCAGGAACTGAACCTGGGCCGCTGAAGTGGAGTTCTCTGAATTTAACCACTAGGCCATGGGTCTGGCCCATCTCTAATTGTTTTAAAGATGTTACTAGGGATGTAATTGAAGTTTCACTATGATCTCTGGATTTCCTTGCTGCTCCTTTAGTCCCTCACTTCAGTGTATGTGTTTCTTGCTCCATCTTTCATTCTAGAGGAATTCCTCGAATATCTAGTGGTCCTTGGCTACCCATTCGTATTTCTGTGATGAGGAGGAAACAGCTGAGTATGATCTCTGTGGGCCTGATGTGGCCTGTGTCTGTCTGGACTCAGTGTTTCTTCAGGGGTGTAGAGTGTTGACATAAACAAGCAAACAATGTTGGTACCCATGCTGATCTCTAACAACACACTTATTCCACACATTCCCACAATGACAGACATCCTCTGAACACTTGGAAATGCTGACAACACACACACACACACACACACACACACACACACACACACACACACACTATTTACAAATGACCAGCAGCATTCAGACTGTAAACTGCACCTGATAATGCACACTGATAATCAGAACATAAACACAAACTCACACTCATACAGACCACTCACTGTCTCAGAGCCCACAGTGACTTGAACTCTCTAGACACACAGAGACATCAACAAAACACACCTTCACATAGATGCTATAATAGCCAT
The DNA here is from genome assembly GCF_020826845.1 of Diceros bicornis minor. NCBI lineage: Eukaryota > Metazoa > Chordata > Mammalia > Perissodactyla > Rhinocerotidae > Diceros > Diceros bicornis. The sequence continues at coordinate 3,313,704 of NW_026690902.1, read as the reverse complement.
GCACCCTGTGACCATACAGAATTGCTGAACACACACATCCACACAACGAGGAACGTGACCGTGCACGTGTGGGCTTGATCAGGGGATTTTTCACACCTCAGCATCAACATGGACACCTCGGGGCGAGAGGGAGAGGCAGAGGGAACAGGGAGAACATGTGGGGAGCAGAGAGGAGGCACTTGCATAAAGCAAATATGATACCTGCAAAGCTGGTTCCTAAATGACATATGACTCAAGGGTATGAGGAGCCAAGAGGATCTGAAATGGTACAAAGGAGGTGACTGATACAAACCCATCACAAGATATTGAAATGTAAGGGACAGTGATATTTTAAAAGGCACTGAAGGGAGTTCATCAAAGCTTAGATATAATTCCAGACAATTAGTGACATGGAATTCTGGCCAAAGAACAGCCATTATTGCTGTTAAAATGCCTATTTAAATGTTTCTTATAAAATTATACTCCTTGAAAAATGACAAATATTCATTGGTTTAAAACATTTAAAACATTTTAGGATAAAATTACTGCAGGTTCCACTTTTATTGAGTAGCTTTCTTGGGCAACTATAAAAGCTGGACAAAGCACACAGAACAGCTGCTTGAAGGGTCAGAGAACATCCCGTGCAGGCAGGACTTGGGGGTCTATAATCTCAGAGATGAGAGAAGCACAAGAGTGTGAGCATCAACTCCATGCAGCTTCTCCCCTAAGGCATTTGCTATTTCAACAATGAGAGAAGAGAGACTGAGTAGAAAGAGGAGGAAAAATGAAATGAAATTTGGTTCCAGCAAAGTCCAGTAACTTCTACTTCCAGTCAGATGTGGTAAAGGCAGAGCAACAATTAAACATTGATTTAATAAATACAGTATGTTTGAAAACACCAAAGGGATGTGGAAGAAACAGGACTAGATGAAATAAAATTTCAAAAAGGGAAGAGCCTTTTTAGGTGAGATTGCCAGACACGCCCTCACCTGGGGGAATTTGCATAATCTGGACTGTGGCAATCAGACTTGTGTTAGCAGAAGACAATAGTAAGTATAGTCTGTCATAATTGATCTATGTTAGCATTTTAATATCACAAGCTTTGTTTCCCTGTTAAATTTTATTGCCTCCACTAGAAGACTCTGTGAGGGGAAGGACATTGTATCATTTGCCACGTGATCTCCAGAACATTCTTCAGTTGGGGCTGTATGACTACTATAAATATTTGTTAATTGTTGGTTTCATGAATGCTATGGACTGAATGTCTATGTAACCCAATTTCATAAGTTAAAATCCTAATCCCTGAGGCGATGGTATTTTAAAGTGGGGCCTTTGGGCGTTAATTAGGTTAGGTGAGGCCATGAGTGTGAAGCCACCATGATGGGATTAGTGCCCTTATAAGGAGATGGAGGGCCAGAACTCTCTCTGCCAGATGAGGGTAGAGCAACAAGCTGTCCTTCTGCAAAACAGGAAGACAGCTCTCACCAAAAACAAATCAGGTGGAACCTAGATCTTGAACATCCCAGTCTTCAGAACTGTAAGGAATACATTTCTGTTGTTAAAAGTGTCCAGTCTAAGGACAGCCCAGTGGCGCGGCTAAGTGTGTGTTCTCCAGGGCTGATCTTCCTCACACACACACACACACACAAAAACCCAAAAGTGCCCAGTCTAGGGGTCTGCCCCACCACCTAGTAGTTAAGTTCAGTGAGCTTCTCTCCGGTAGCCTGGGTTTGGTTCCTGGACACAGACCTACACCACTCATCAGCAGCCATGTTGTGGGGGTGACCAACATACAAAATAGAGGAAGACTGGCATGGATGTTAGCTCATGGTGACTCTTCCTCAGCAAAAATATAAATAAAGAACCCAGTCTATGGTATTTTTGTTACAGCATCCCATACTGACTAGGACACTGAGTGTGTGAATAAGTTCATCTAGATCGATGATCCTTCTTCCACATGACACATTATTGCCAATGATTCCTAATTTGGTGTGAGTCAAATTTCCCTTAAGGATCATAAAGACGTTAGGCCACTTCTCCGTAGTTATGCACATATTGATATGCATGAAAACGTTGCATCAAGTGCTTTATTGATGCCTTAGTCTCACACCTCATCCCCTTAGCCTTCAACGAACCTCAGTGTTACAGCCAGTGCTTTGGGAAATAGACGAAAGTCCCTGGACGGAAGAGGGGTTTGTATCCATCATGCAGCTCCTGTCATCTGCACAGCCAGCTCCAGTGCAGGATCAATTTATAAGATGGGCTTTCCTCCAGGCAGTTCTGTCTTTCTCCCAGCCTGTTCTCATTTAGGAGGATCTCACCAAGAGCAATGAGTGGAAATTGGAAAGGAAGAGCTACAGAAGGCATCTGCCAGGAGAAATTCTTTGTGGTTACATGATCTAGAATATGGACACCCGGCTGCTCTAAGGTGTCCTGAAAATGGAACCCTTCCCATGTCTGCAATATCCCTCTATGTCCACTTTCCCCACCATCTCTCTGTTCTTGGTGGTAAAACTCCCTTGGCAACTACAATATAAAAATGCAAATAGAGAATGGTCCATTTCCAGTCTCAGAATTCTGTGAAATTTTACTGCCTATCCCCAGTCTCCCAGGACTAACGCCCTTTTCACTGTTTTATGATTAGATCACATTTTAATCTCCTTGAATCAGAGTTTTCTCTCATCCTTGTTATGTATATACACTTTCTAACACAGAATATTGAAAACATTATTTTTGGCCCTACAATCTCCAGATTAATTCATAGCTATATTCTGATGGATGCATGCCTTTTTAATTATGTTTATAACTCCATTAACTATAGAAATTGACTACATGCTGAGTAGTAATGTACTAATACAGGAAAATGGCCCATTTTTATTCATCATAAAGTTTCATGTTTTCATCAAGACAAATACACGAATACTTAATTATTCAGCAAAAATTTTTACTGTGTATATGTAAGCAATTATAAATCTATTGGAGTTGGTTTACCTTGTTGATTATTCCTTGTTTCTGAATTGTTCCTTCAGCATTTCTATGAACATTTTAGAATCCTGCATCTTTATCCTACCATTTTAAATACTAGGTCATTGACAAAACTCCACATAACTTATCCAGTTGTGTGCTAGTGGGTCCTTTGTAGGGTGTCTTTCCGGGTACGTTTTCCAATGTGAACTCCAGCTGATGGCCTTGTGACACTGATGTAAATACTGGTGTCTCCACATATCATGGGGCCAGTGGTGTGTGGTTCTTTACGGAGTCATATATAACCTAATACTTTTCATTCAATCAGTGTAAACAATGCTATGGAAAGTAGATTGGGGACAATTAATAAAAGAAGATTGATTATGAACATGCTGTTAGGGAGAAAAATTGAACCTCTGGCTATAAAGGTTTATGGTTATGCAATTAATAAGCCACCCTAACAAATCCCGTTCATAGGCAGGGCTATATACATATATATATATTAGATTAAGATTATATCATTCATTAGTTTGAATGAGCTTTTGTAAAGTATGCCTTGTTTCTCTTGCCCTTTCATACTGGGAGAAATATGGAATAGATAGAAAACGACTGGCTCACTCTGGTCCTAACTCAGAGCACATAGGGCTTGAATCGTTGAACAAATGAACCGTTAACGGTGGCTACACCACTGGGATTTCCTGATCCAACATCGGTTATACACCCTATTGTGGATATGGACTCTAGAATAAGATTGTGCTGTTATCCTCACGGTAACTTGTTCTGTTGATCAATATTTTGGATCAATAAGTGATAAAATATTTTGACTAGCTGGTCTAGATTTTAATCACTCGGTAGTGACCAGACCTTGCAAAGGCAACATCATCATTTGTTGTCTAAATGAGAACTTGTATGAACGGCCACTTGAGGGTTTTACTCTCTCTTACGTTTAAACAGTGAAATTGACCTTTGTCTGAAGAGGCGGGAATGACAAAATAAGACGAGAAGACCCTATGGAGCTTCAATGAATTAAAAAAAAACAAAGGTAAGCCAAATCAAGGGATAACAAAACTTAAATGGACTAACAATTTTGGTTGGGGTGACCTCAGAGAAGAAAATAACCTCTGAGTGACTAAAATCTAGACCAGCTAGTCAAAATATTTTATCACTTATTGATCCAAAATATTGATCAACAGAACACGTTACCCTCGGGATAACAGCACAATCCTATTCTACACTCTATCCACAATAGGGTGTATGTCTGTGATGTTGGATCAGGAGATCCCAGTGGTGTACTGCCATTAATTGCTCATTTGTTGAATGATTCAAGCCCTACATGATATGAGTTCAGACCAGAGTAATCCAGTCAGTTTCTATCTATTCCATATTTCTCCCAGTACAAAAGGGCAAGAGAAACAAGACATACTTTACAAAAGCACATTCAAACTAATAGATGATATAATCTTAATCTAATATATATATGTATATAGACCTGCTTATAAACGGGGTTTGTTAGGGTGGCTGATTAATTGCATAAGAAGTAAACCATTATACCCAGAGGTTCAATTTTTCTCCCTAACAGCATGTTCATAATCAATCGTCTTTTATTAATTGTCACCAATCTACTTTCCATAGCATTCCTTACACTAATTGAATGAAAAGTATTGGGTTATATATGACTCTGTAAAGGACCTGTCTTCACGTGAGTACAGCCATGTTTGGCCGCTCCATCGACATATAGCCACCAGCACACAAAGAAATACAAAGCTGCTTTCTGTGTGGTGGGAACTGGCCTTTTCCTAAGGACTGGGCTTTCTCCCATGGAGAGAGATGAAAGTTGTAACATTTCAAGGCTCTTGAAGCATCGTAGCGTGGGATGGACTGGCTGTATGTGCCGGGCTAAGACGATAACCAAAGAGAACAATGTATGTACACAACTACTGGGCTGGGACGTTAGCTAAGGGGCTCAGTGCACGTACGCCACAGATAACCATTTTGTGCATGGGAACACTAGATGCGTGCTCTGTAAACTCTGTAACTGCTTATATAAACTGCTGGAGATTGAGACCTGGTGAGAGTTCCACCTGTGGAAGGGACACCTTGTCCAGGACGTGTGATCCTTGCCCAGCCGCGTCGATTGACAGGGCTTTCCCAGCAGTGGGGCGTGGATGTTGTGAGTAATTGATTTGATGTGAAGTAATTGATTTGATATGAAGTAATTGATTTGATGTGTTCTCTTTTCGTTCAACCTAGTGTTTCTCTTTCACGTTGATTCGTGTCATTTCTCTTCAGCCGATGTGGATGTTTTCCCTTTCCAGTCGGGCTGATGTTTTTTCCCTCTTAATATTTGACCTATTCGTTTCTGTTTGCAGACTCTCGCCTTTACTATCCTCTATATAATAAAATATACCTTCAGTCCATTTGTTTGGAGTGGAAAGTGTCTTTTACATCTCCGATCGAATCCCCGAACCTCTCATAACAGACCACATATCTTTGGCCCCATGATCTGTGGAGACACCAGTATTTATATCAGTGTCACAATGCCATCAGGTGGAGTTCACATTGAAAAATGTACTCGGGAAGACACCCTATGGAGAACCCATTAACACACAACTGAACAAGTAATGTGGACTTTTGTCGATGACCATGTGAAAACGTACCTAGGAAGACACTCTACAAAGGATCCACTAACACACAACTGAATGAGTAATGTGGACTTTTGTCGATGACCTAGTATTTAAAATGGTAGGATAGGGCCGGCCTCGTAGCTGAGCGGTTAAGTTCGTGCACTCCATTGCTGGCGGCCCAGGTTTGGATCCCAGGCTCGCACCGACACACTACTTCTCTGGCCATGCTGAGGCAGCTTCCCACGTACAGCAACTAGAAGGATATGCAGCTATGACATACAACGATCTACTGGGGCTTTGGGGGAAAAATAAATTAATAAAGATTGTAACCAAAAAATAAAATGGTAGGATAAAGATGCAGAATTCTAAAGTGTTCATGGAAATGCTGAATGCACAATTCAGAAACAAGGAATAATCGACAAGGTAAACCAACTCCAATAGATTTATAATTGCTTACATGTACATAGTAAAAGTTTTTGCTGAACAATTAAGTATTCATATATTTGTTTTGATGAAAACATGAGAGTTTATGTTGAAAAAATGGGCTATTTTCCTGTATTCGTACATTACTACTCAGCATGTAGTCAATTACTATCGTTACTGGAGTTATAAACATAATTGCAAAGGCATGCATCCATCAGAAAATAACTATGAGTGAATCTGGTGATTGTAGGGCCAAAAATAATGTTTTCAATATTATGTATCAGAACATGTATATACATAACAAGGATGAGAGAAAACTCTGATTAAAGGAGATTAAAATGTAATCTAATCTTAAAAGAATAAAAAGAGTGTCAGTCCTGGAAGACTGGGGATAGGCAGTAAAATTTCACAGAATTCTGAGACTAGAAATGGGCCATTCCCTACTTTCATTCTTTTATTGTCATTGCCAAGGCAATTTGGTCATCAAGAACAGAGAGATGGAGGAGAAAGTGGACATGGAAGGATATTGCAGACATGGGAAGGTTTCCATTTTCAGGACAACTTAGAGCAGCCAGGTGTCCATATTCTAGGTCATGTAACCACAAAGAACTTCCACTGGCAGATGCCTTCTGTAGTTCTTCTCTCCAAATTTCCACTCATTCCTCCTGGTGAGATCATCCTAAATGAGAACATGTTGGGAGAAAGATAGAGCTGCCTGGAGAAAAGCCTATCTTGTAAATTGACCGTGTTCTAGAGCTGGCTGGGCAGAGGACAGGAGCAACACGATGAATACCGACCCTTTTCAGTCTAGGGACTTTCCTTTATTGCCCTTTGGGGAATACACTGACTGCAACACTGAGGTTCACTGAAGGCCAATGGGATCAGGTGTGAGACTAAGGTGTCAATAAAGCACTTGACGCAACATGTTTTCATGTGTATCAGTATGTGCATAACTAGGGAGAAGGGCCTTAACATCTTTATGATCCTTAAGGGAAATTTGACTCACACCAATTTAGGAATCATTGGCAGTAACATGTCATGTAGAAGAAGGATCGTCAATCTAAATGAACTTATTCACACACTCAGTGTCCTAGTCAGTATGGGATGCTGTAACAAAAATATCATAGACGGGGTACTTTATTTATTTATATTTTTGCTGAGGAAGATTCACCATGAGCTAACATCTGTGCCAGTCTTCCTCTCTTTTGTATATGGGTCACCCACACAGCATGGCTGCTGATGAGTGGTATAGGTCTTTGTCCAGGAACTGAACTCATGCTACTGAAGAGGAGCTCATTGAACTTAAAAACTAGGCCATGGGGCAGGGCCCTAGACTGGGCATTTTTGAGGTGTGTGTGTGTGTGTGTGTGTGTGTGAGAGAGAGGAAGATCAGCCCTGAGCTAACATCTGATGCCGATCTTCCTCTTTTTTGCTGAGGAAGATTGCCCCTGGGTTAACATCTGTGCCCACCTTCCTCTACTTTTTATATGGGACGATGCCACAGCATGGTTTGAGAAGCGGTGCATCGGTGCATGCCTGGGATCTGAACCTGTGAACCCTGGGGCCACTGAAACGGAGCACCCACATTTAGCCACTGCACCACCTGGCCATCCCTAGACTGGACACTCTTAACAACAAAAGTGCATTCCTCACAGTTCTGAAGACCGGATTGTTCAAGATCTAGGTTCAAGCTGATTTGCTTTTCGTGAGAGCTCTCTTCCTGTTTTGCAGAAGGACAGCTTCTTGCTCTACCCTTATCTGGCAAAGAGAGCTCTGGCACTCCATCTCCTTGTAAGGGCACTAATTCCATCATGGGGGCTTCACACTCATGGCCTCATCTAAGCTAATTAACACCCAAAGGCCCCAATTCCAAATACCCTCAGGTCGGGGATTAGGATTTTACCGTAAGAAATTGGATTACATAAACATTCAGTCCATAGCATTCATGAAACCAACAATTAACAAATATTTATAGAAGTCATACAGCCCAAACTGAAGAATGTTCTGGAGATCATGTGGCAAATGATACCATGTCTTTCCCTTCATAAAGTCTTCTAGTGGAGGGAGTAAAAATTAACAGCCAAACAAAACTTGTGATATTTAAAAGCTAACATAGATCAATTATGACAGACTGTACTTACAATTGTCTTCTGGTAAGACAGGTCTGATTATCAGAGTCCAGATTAAGCAAATTCCCCCGGGTGAGGGCATGTGTGGCAATCTCACCTAAAAAGGTTCTTCTCCTTTTGAAATTTTCTTTCATCAAGTCCTGTTTGCTTCCACATCCCTTTGGTGTTTTCAAACAGACAGTATTTATTAAATCAATGTTATTTGTTGCTCTGCCTTTACCACACATGACTAGAAGCAGAAGTTACTGGACTTGGCTGGAACCAAATTTCAGTTCATTTTTCCTCCTCATTCTGCTCAGACTCTCTTCTCTCACTCTTGAAATAGCAAATGCCTTAAGGGAGAAGCCACGTGGAGATGGTGCTCACAATCTTGTGCTTCCCTCGTCTCAGATATTGTAGACCCTCAAGTCCTGTTTCCACAGGATGTTCTACAACCCTTCAAACAGCCGTTCTGTGTGCTTTGTCCAGCTATTCTAGCTGGCCAAAAAAAGCTACTCAATAAAAGTGGAAGCTGAAGTAACTTTATCCTGAAATGTTTTAAATATTTTAAACCAATGACTATTTGTCATTTTTCAAGGAGTATTTCTATAATTTTATAAGAAACTTTTAAATAGGAATTTTAACAGCAATAATGGCTGTTCTTTGGCCAGAATTCCATGTCATTCATTGTTTGGAGTTATGTCAAAGCTTTGATGCACTCTCTTCAGTGCTTTTTAAAATATCACTGTTCCTTACTTTTAAATATCTTGTGATGGGTTTGTATCAGTCACCTCCTTTGTACCATTTCAGATCCTCTTGGCTCCTCATACCCTTGAGTCATATGTCATTTAGGAACCAGCTTTTCGGGTACCATATTTGCTTTATGTAAGTGCCTCCTGACTGCTCCCCACATGTTCTCCCTGTGCCCTCTGCCTCTCCCTCTCGCCCCGGGGTTTCCATGTTGATGCTGAGGTGTGAAAAAACTCCTGATCAAGCCTAGATGTGCACGGCCATGTACCTTGTTGTGTGGATGTCTATGTGTTCAGCAATTCTGTATGGTCACAGGGTGCATGGCTATTATGGCTTCTATGTGAAGGTGTGTTTTGTTGACGGGTGTGTGTTTAGAGAGTTCAAGTCACTGTGGGCTCTGAGACAGTGAGTGGTCTGTATGCGTGCATGTTTGCGTGTATGTTCTGAGTATCAGTGTGCATTATCATGTGTAGTTTACAGTCTGAATGCTGCTGGTCATTTGCAAATAGTGTGTATGTGTGTGTGGGAGTGTGTTGTCAGCATTTCCACGTGTTCAGAGGATGTCTGTCATTGTGGGAATGAGTAGAATAAGTATGTTGTTAGAGATCAGTGTGGGCACCAACATTGTTTGCCTGTTACTAGTTCAACTCTCAACACCCCTGAAGAAACATTGAGTCCAGACATTCACAGACCCCATCAGGCTCACAGAGATCTTACTCAGCTGTTTCCTTCCCATCACAGAAATATGAACAGGTAGCCAAGGACCACTTGATATTTGAGGAATTCCTCTAACATGAAAGATGTAGCCAGAAACACATACACTGAAGTGAGGGACTAAAGGAACAGCAAGGAAATCCAGAAATCATAGTGAAACTTCAATTGCGTATCTAGTAACATCTTCAAAGCAGTTAGACATGGGCTGGTCCCATGGCCTATTGGTTAAGTTAAGAAAACTCCACTTCAGTGGTCCAGGTGCAGCTCCTGGGCATGGACTTACATCACTCACAAGTGGCCACGCTGTGGTGGCAACCCACATACAAAATATAGGAAGGTTGACACAGGTGTTGGCTCAGGGTGAATCTTCCTCAGCAAAAAGAAGATTGGCAACAGATGTTAGCTCAGGGTGACTCCTCTTAAGCAAAGAGAATAAAAAAAATAAAACAACCAGTAAGTGTATATACATGTATTGATGTTACTGCACAATATTGAGGTTCTCTTGCCCAATGCACATTAAAAAAGCCAATTATTCTTGCATCAGCTTTTGGGAAATGAAGTGTAACTTTATTTTGTGAGATTGATCTGCAAGGAAACCGAGGGCATGTGTCTGTCTCAGATCTGTCTCCTTGATCCAGGTCTTGGGGCACAATTTATGCGATGAAGGGCAGGGTGTTCTGACATGTGGAGGTACATGATTGGAAGTAAGGAGAAGTGAGGTAATTGATGACCTGCACAAGCAAAGTCAAGCTTTGCAGCTCTTCATCAGATGTGTGTTCACAAATTGGCAGTGTTACCATGATCGGAGAATGGAGATTTTAGCTCCTTGATGTCATAAAGGTCACATATAAAGCATTTGTTAACTCCCAGTTGATGAGTTGGTGGTCCCAACTTGTCTGAACTGGAAGAGGGGTCTCAGTTCCTGAAAGAAAATTAACTACTCTGTTCATAAGATGGGGTCAGTTGAACTGGTCCTGGAGGGCCCATGGTTACATTTGTATATGCGCATCTATGCATATGCATGAGATTATCTGTATGTGTGTTAAATGTGGAGTATACAGAAAGCTAGACTCTAGATAAAGTGGTCAGGACAGATTTTAATCAGGCATATACCACTGCAATAGGGAAGAAGGAACAGGATGAACTGAACTCAATTTGATTTGTACAGATGTGACTGGGCATTTGAAAGGGAGAATGAGGGAGCAGGAAGGGGGGTGAGCAGGGGCTCAGTAGAGTCAGGGAGGGAAAAGTTACAGAATGTTGGTCAGTGCAGTGTGATCTGGCCAGTTGTGTCTACTAGTTGGAAATAATCAAAGTTTCACTTCTCTCCTCTCACAGCGTCTGGGAGACAGACACCCTGTCCTCATCTCAAGGAATGGCTTTCAGGACCTTGAGAAATGCACTCCTGAGTTATAGCAGACACACCTACAACTCTAAAGGACAGAGGAAAGATTCACAGTTGTAAGCACTTTTGGGTAAATGCTCTAAGAAAGGGATGTCGGGCCAATGATCGAGTGTTGGCCAGAACAAATAGTCAATTCTGTTGGCTGCCTTGAGCTTTCTCAGGCAGGCACTTTAAGGGGGCAGGGGTCATCCTACGGATGTTGATTTGAGCTATTAGAAACTGTGTAAGTGTTTAAGTCTTATAATATGTGTGGGAATGTGAAACCATTTGTGCTGAGAGGCTGTAGTTATTATAGGCCAAGTTATTATAGGCTCAAAGGAGACTGGCTTGAGTTTGGCCAAGTGCAGGAAACTATATATATAAATAATACTCGTATATTTTTTCAATAATAAAAATCACTATATTCAATAATATCATATATTGAATTAAATAATATAAATATATATTTAATGACTATATATTGAATGTGTATATGTATATATATTTGAATTAAATAATATAAATATATACATATGATTTAAAGGAAAATTCAGATATAGTAACAGAAATTTCCAGAATTGATAAAAGACTTCTACTCTAGATTCAAGCAGCTGAATACATCTCAAGCAAAATTAAAAAAAACAAAATTCTAGAGCCAGATCCATTCAGGGAAACCAAAGCACACTAAATACAAAAGAAGATATTCAAAGCCCCTCAGAGGAACAGAACACTTACAGAGACTTACATTTAGATCTATGATACATTACTTAACAATGAAAGGCAAGAGAGAGTTGGATTAAATCTTCAAGGTACAGAGAGAAAATAACTTTCAGTGTATACCCAATCAAACCATATCTCAATAACTAGGGTGACTTAAAGATATTTTTATGCAAACATTTACTAAGGGTATTACCACGAACAAATGATCATTAAGGAATTTCTAAAGAATGAACTTTAAGGGGGTCAGCCACCTGACGTAGTGGTTTAAGTTCAGTACAGTCCGCTTCCAAGGCCTGGGTTCATGAGTTTGGATCCCAGGTGTGGATCAACGCCACTCATCAACCATGCTATGGTGATGATCCATGTACAAAATAGAGGAAGATTGGCATAGATGTTAGCCCAGGGCTAATCTTCCTCAAGGAAAAGACTTAAAAAGTAAAAAAGAATGTACTTGAAGAAGAAAGAAACTGGGCCAGCCTCGTGGGTAAGAAATTAAGTGTGTGCGCTCCGCTACTGGTGGCCCGGGTTGAGATCCTGGGTGCGCACCGATGCACCCCATCTCTGGCCATGCTGAGGCTGTGTCCCACATACAACAACTAGAAGGCTGTGCAACTAAGACATACAACTATCTACTGGGGCTTTGGGGGTAAAAAAAAAAGGGAGGAGGATTGGCAATAGATGTTAGCTCAGAGGTGGTCTTCCTCAACAAAAAGAGGAGGATTATCATGGATGTTAGCTCAGGGCTGATCTTCCTCACAAAAGAAAAAAGGAAGAAGAAACAAACTGATAGAAGAAGAAATGGTAAGAGGTAAAAATGGATTGTAAAGATAAAAAAGGGTAAACATCGGAATAAATCATTGAAAGCAAGATTTTCCAAACAATCATAATATTGACAATATATAACTGATGGAGTTAAAAACTAATGACAAGGGAACTTCTGTTTTAGAGTAGACCAGGACAGGAAAGCACTCGCTGCAAAACTGGACAAAGCCAGATAAATTATAAATATATTTTTAGAGCATCAGAGAACTTCAGAATCAACCAACTAAAATTCCAGAAAGATGAAAAAGTTTTTTATATGAGCCCTGCAGGCGTTTTCTGATTCTGGGTGGCTGAGCAAGCCAGATCCTCGGCTAGGGAAAAGAGAAACTAGCCAAACTTGTAGTGATTCTGCAGGACTGGTGTGGCAGACGAAACCTGAGGGCTTTCAGACACACTACTGCTCTTTCTCGCAGCACTTGTGCTAAGTTTTGGTGCCACACAGGAATCTGGGGAAGTAGGCCAAAAGCTTCCACAAAGCAAAATGAAACCTCCAGAAGTGGTGGAAGTGGCCTAAGTCCAACATACCACTAGTCTGATCTGCAGGGAATTTCCCATATTGTGAAGCGATATCAGGTAGGAGGCTGGAGAGCTGTGCTGAGATGTCTGAAGGGTGTAGCTGAATTGTCTATGGGCTCCCAAACTTAAGGAGAGAGAAATCTACCAGACTTAGAACCAGACGCCTGTGTGGGGGAGGGGAGCACAGCTAACAGGAACGGGGAAAGTGGAAGGGCTGGGTTTACTAAAAGGCAGACCCAGCCCCAACTCTGATCAAGGTCTGATTGGACTCAGGTGCTCCAACCTCATTCTGTTTCTCAATGAAGAAAAATAAAGTCATGTGGAACCTCTTGAGTTATGTTACACAGACCTTCCAAAGACACTGGTGAGAGGATGGAGAAGGCAAGCCACAGACTGGGAGAAGACCTTTGCAAATCACATATCTGACAGGACTATAAGGAATGCTCAAAACTCGGTAATAAGAAAATCCTAGTTTAAAATGGACACAGGTTTGGACACTTCACCAAAGAAGATACACAGATGACAAATAAGCACATGAAAAGATGCTCAACGTCATTAATCGTGAGAAAGAGGCACATAAAAACCACATTGAGATCCTGCTATGTACCTATTAGAATGACTAGAATTAAAGAGGTTGAGCATACCAAGTGTTAATGAGGATGGAAAGTAACTGGAACACTCTTACATTGCTGGAGGGAACACAAAGTGGTTCAGCCTCTTTGGAAAACAGTTTTATTTGTTTATTTACCTTTTTGTCAGGAAGATCAGCCCTGAGCTAACATCCATGCTAATCCTTCTCTTTTTGTTGAGGAAGACCAACTCTGAGCTAACATCTATTGCCAATCCTCCTTTTTTTTTTCTCTCCAAAGCCCCGGTACATAGCTGTATGACATAGTTGTACATTCTTCTAGTTGCTGTATGTGGGACGTGGCCTCAGCATGGCTGGAGAAGCGGTGCATCGGTGTGCACCCACGATCCAAACCCGGGTCACCAATAGCGGAGCAGACGCACTTAACTACTAAGCCATGGGGCCAGCCCCTAGAAAAGCAGTTTTAAAGTGGAGTTTGTTATGCTGCTGTAACAAATTAGCACAAATTTCATGGCTTAAAACAACACAGATTTATAGTTTTACAGTTCTGTAAGTTAGCAGTCTGACATGGGTCTCCTTGGGCTAAAATCAAGGTGTTGGCAGAACTAGGTTCTTCAGGGGGGACTATAAAGTTTAATCCATTTCCTAGCCCTTTCAAGCTTCTAGAGAACACCACATTCCTTAGCCTATGGCGACCCTCCGCCACTCTCAAAACCAAGAACTCGGCATCTCTCTGGCCCTGCTTCCCTTGTTGGAATTTTTTCTACTCTACTGCTTCTCTTTCCCTTTTAAAGGCCTTTGTGATGCACTGCGCCCACCTGGATAATCCATGGTAATCTCCCTATTTTAAAGGCAGTTGATCAGCAACCTTAATTCCATCTGCAAATTTAATTCACCTTTGCCAAGTAAACTAACGTATTCCCAGGTTCACGGATTAGGACATCTTTGTGGGACGTGACTTTACTACCACAAACAGTTTTTAAAATAAAGTTAAACATACACATACCCTATGACCCAGCAATTTCACTTCTAGGTGCTTACCCAAGAGAAGAAGACTAATGTTCACACAAAAACTTGTTTGCAATGATTTATAGTAGTTTTATTCATAGTCAAAAAAGACAAAACCGAAAATAACTCAAATGTCCTTCAACTGGTGGGTGGATAAACTCTGGTACATTCATACAATAGATACTACATTCAGCAATAAAACAGAAGGAACTGCTGATACAGTCAACAACATGCATGAACACTCAAATGTACGTATTGCACTAAATGAAAGAAACAAGACTCAAAACGCTGAATACTGTAAGATTCCATTTATATGATATTCTAGAAAAGACAAACCATAGGGGAAGACAACAGATCATTAGCCATCAGGGCTTAAGGATGGGGGAAGAGTTGACTACAAAAGAGCAGCTGAAGGCAGTTCTGGGTGCTGGAACTGTTCTGTATCTTGATTTTTGTAGTTGCACAGCTCTATGCATTTGTCAAAACTAACGTACAAAGAGGAAAACAAATACATCATTTCTCACTCATCAGATTGGCAAAAATTTAAAAATCTGACAATGCTGATCTGACAATTCCCATGGCAAGGATGACTCAGACACTGTTGGCGGGAATGGAAATTGTTAAAACTTCAGAGGGTAATTTGGCTGCAGCTGGTCAAGTTGCAGATACACATCAGCCTCTGGCCTAACAATCCAATCACAGTCAGGTGTCCCTTCTAAGGAGTCCACGTGTGCTCGAGGAGACACACACACACACACACAAAGTATAGTCATTAAACACGGTAGGGGAATGAATTAATTGTGGTTAGTAGTTATTTAAAAAAGAAAGGAAAAAAATGCATATGGGAAAGAATCAACCCTGTTGGCTACATATATGATCTGGGAAGGTAACTCATTTGTTTGTCTACTTAATAGTACGTAACACAGAGAGCACTGTACTAGGAATCTGGAGACAAGCATCTGAGAATTTAGTTCCAACTCTGCCACTAAGTAGCAGTCAGACTATGGATGACTTAACTTGAGAAACCTCACTTTCCATTTCCTGGAAAATGAAGAGATTAGGCTCTACAACCACTAAAATTATTTCCAACTCCACAATTCTATGATTCAATGTCAACAATCAAATATTATATTCCAATTTACCTATGTTGAGAAACTGTTTTTCCCAGACACCCTGAAATCA
Source organism: Diceros bicornis minor (assembly GCF_020826845.1). Taxonomy (NCBI): domain Eukaryota; kingdom Metazoa; phylum Chordata; class Mammalia; order Perissodactyla; family Rhinocerotidae; genus Diceros; species Diceros bicornis. Next base: position 3,297,921 of record NW_026690902.1, on the reverse strand, counting down.
GAAACTATCAGGGAAATAGGACATCTTAAAATATTGATACATAAAATGGCCCAAATTTATTGGTACATCTATGACTAGCTGTTTAATCAAGATCGTAACTCAGAAAGAGCATATAAACAGTGAAACCTACCATATTGACTTGGGTCACCCTCAGGTAACACATATGTCCTCTCCCATTTTAACATTCCAAAACAAATTCACCATACTAATGAGTCCATCTTGTCAAGTTCAAGTCTATCGAGCCAAAAGTCATTCATGTATATGGTAAGATTTACTTGATTTTTTTAACAAAGATAAAATGATGAATGGCTTTTTGTATTTTTGCCTGTTTCATCTATAAAGATCTTACATTACAATTTAATAGCTTCAGCCTGCTACAATAATTTAAAGAGCCTTTTGAAGCTTGTAATATGCCACGTCCAACAGGATCTAGTAAAAAAATCAGTTGTTTACAATCCGAAAAAGCTCATTTATATTCATTACCAACAATACTTACACTTCAAAGACACTAATACCCAACATATCATTTGTTCCTACTGGAGAATTTAATAGGTTAAATTCTGGTATCATCCGAAAGCATAATTAGGATGCTATCATTAAAATGAATTTTTTAATCAGAAATATTAAAACTAATTATTAAACTAAATGATTAACTAAATATTAAAATCAATGGCAACTAACGACTAGTTTTCTTTCCCTATGGTTTATCTTTTCTAGAGTATCATATAAATTAAATCGTACCGTATTTGGCCTTTTGACTTTTCACCCTATCAGTCAAATCAAAATGTGAAAATTCCTGTTCTATGAGCTTTCCAAATCTAAATTCTTACAATTGTAAATGAATATGGAGACAAAACACACAATACATACTACTTCTAAAAACCTCCTCCTTATCCGATTGTAATTCTATCACCAACTGCCAAGAAAAATCTTTCCACTGATACCAAAATTCCCTACACATTATGTCAATCATCAATTGATCAGTCATCAGTCTATGTTAACAGAATGTGAGTTATTATTAGGAAGCTACATAATTTACACCAAAGATTGTTTAAAGCTCCTTTCATTAAATGCAGTTTACAATAATTCACAGGCTTCAAAGTTCGCCTTGCAAATATACAGTCAATTATCAGAAACTATTAATGGGATTAGGCTTTTCTATAAAAGTGTTCCCAAGGAAGTAGGAATATTTATTTGTTTAAAGAACGCAATGAGGATCCCAATAGCCCAATAGCATATCCTAGAAGGATATGCAAGTATGACATACAAGTATCTACTGTGGCTTTGGGGAGCAAAAAGGAGGAGGATTGGCAATAGATGTTAGCTCAGAGCCGGTCTTCCTCAGTAAAAAGAGGAGGATTATCACGGATGTTATCTCAGGGCTGATCTTTCTAAACAACAACAAAAAAAATGAATTTACAAGGGTTTTAGAGTTTCTGTGTCAGGGATGGTGTCAAAGCCAAATATTACAATAAGAGTTGCTCCTAGTGTTCTTATCATTTAGGAAATTATAAAGTTTTAGGAGCTCTGTGCCAGGAATTGGAGGCAGAGACTGATGAATGTATTTTCTATTATTTCAGAACCCATAAGTGGAATTGCTAGATCATATGGTGAATTCTATTTTTAATTTTTGAAGGAACTGTCATACTGTTTTCCAGTTTTATGTTCTCACCTTCATTGCACAAGCGGTCTAATTTCTCAACATCCTTGCCAACACTTATTATTTTCTGATTTTATAATAGTAACTATGCTAATGGGTGTGAACATGTATCTCATTGTGGTTTTATTTTGCATTTTCCTGATACTGAGTGATGTTGAACATCTTTTCATGTGTTTACTGGCCATTTTATATCTTGTTTGCAGAAATGTCTATTCAAGTCCTTTGTGCATTTTTAAATTGGGTTGTTTTTTTATTCTTGAGTTGTAGGAGTTCTTTATATATGCTAGATATTAATTCCTTATCAGATATGTGATTTGCAAATCTTTTCAACCATTCTGTGCATTGCCTTTTTACTCTGTTGCTAGTATCTTGTGATACAGAAAACGTTTCATTTTGATGAGGTCCAATTTGTTATTTTTTTTGTTGCTTATGTCTTTGGTGTCATAGTAAAGAAATCATTGTTGGCCATGGCATTTGGACCCAATGACATGCAGCTTTTACCCTGTGTTATCTTCTAACGATTTTATAGCTTCAAGTCTAGCATTTATATCTTGGATCCATTTTGAGTTAATTTTTGTATATGGTGTAAGGTAAGGGTCCAACATCATTCTATTGCATATGGGCATCCAGTTTTCCAGCACCATTTGTTGAAAAACTTATCCTTTCTCCAATGAATGATCTTTGCACCCTTGTCAAAAATCATTTGACCATATATGCAAAGGTTTATTTCAGGGCTCTCTATAATATTTCATTAGTATATTGTGTGTATTTATGCCAGTACCACACTGTTTTGATTACTTTGTAGTAAGTTTTGAAATCAGGAAGTGTGTGTTCTCTAACTTTGTTCTTCTTTTTCTAGATTGTTATGGCTATTCAGAGTCCCTTGAGAGTCCATATGAATTTTAGGATAGATTTTTCAATTTTTGCAAAAAAATCATTGGAATTTTTACCTCCATGAGTAAGTTGATTCTTAAGTATTTTACTCTTTTTGATGCTATTGTAAATAAAAATGTAAAGTTTTTAAATTTCTTTTTCAGATTACTTGTTATTAATGTATAGAAGAACAACTAATTTTTGCAGGTTATTTTTGTGTGCCAGTACTCTGCATAATTTGTTAGTTCTAAAAATTTTGTGGAATTTTTAGGAGTTTCAACATATAAGATATTATGTGTAAACAAATATAATATTACTTCTTCCTTTCCAATTTGAATGCTATTTCTTTCTTTTTCTTATCTAATTGTATTGGCTACAACTTCTAATACCGTGTTGAATAGAAGTGGTGAAAGTGGGCCTTCTTGCCTTTCTCCTGATCTTAGATAAAAAGATTTCAGTCTTTCACCCTTGAATACAATGTTCTCTGTGGATTTCTGTATATGGCTTTTATTATGTTGAGTTAGCTTCCTTTTACTCTGAGGGTTTTTAGTGTTTTTATCACGAAAGCATGTTTAGTTTTGTCAAACGCCTTTTCTGCATCCATTGAGATGATCACTTTTTTTCCTTCATTCTGTTAATGTGGTTAATTACATTGATTCCTTTTCATATATTGAAACATCCTTGTATTCCAGGAATAAATCCCACTTAAAAATGATGTATAAGCCTTTTAATATGCTGCCGAATTTGAATTGTTACTATTTTATTGAGGATTTTTGTATCAATATTCATGAAAGCTATTGACCTGTAGTTTTCCTTTCTCTTAGTGTCTTTGGCTTTGATATCAGGGTAGTACTAACCCCATAGGATGATTGTAGAAGTATTCTCTCCTCTTCAACTTTTTGAAAGAGTGTGAAAAGAATTGGAGTTAGTTAATTAAAAAAAAGTCTTTGGGCCTAGGAATAAATTCAGCATAAAATAAATACAAATAAATATTTTTTTTAAATGTGAAAAAGTCTTTTCCTAAAAAAATTAAAAATTAAGCAAGTGCATCATTTATCACTTTATTTCTAAAAATTGTTTTTAACCTAATAGTAAACATGAACAAATTTTTAGAATTAAAATGACTCAAGTGTTAATTTTCTTCATTGCAAATTTTCTGACAGAAGTATGTGATGCCATCATGTATGGCATCTTTTATGAAAAAATGGTCACTTTTTGTAGTATTTGAGAACACTATGAATTTTCCCAGTGGCCTCTGACAATACTCTGATATACAAAGTTATCTTTTCAACATGTATGTCTTATCATCATCTTTAACAATTTAACAAACTCTGTCAGGTGCTAATTCATCAACTACTTTTCATATGATTCAGGTTCTCTGCCATCAAATTTTCTAACCATCAGTAAATTCTACAACTTCTGCAAGATTAACAATTTTACCTTACATTGTATTCATCTTGTGTGGTTTAAAACATCCAAAAATCATTGATAAACTAACCCTGCCCATACTAAAGCATGGTGAATTATGAAAGATGGTCTCTGTTAAGTGGGGAGGGATTTCAGGTTGAAGTTAATTTTATAATTGGTCAATTTATTACAGTGTATTGTTCTGTTATGTATTTCACTACTTTTTTTAAAAAAGTGATAGTTGAGGGCACTTAGATAATAAAAAGTTGAGAAAATAAAGAACTGATACACACTATAAGCTTCAAATATTTTCAAGCATAAGATGCAGTAAGAACTAAAACTAAGAAATGGCAGAGGAAAGAGAGATAAGATGATAAAATTTCAAAACGAATCTATAATAAGATCTCAATGGCTACCATTGTGGTGCGAAGAAGATGGTGAAATCAAAGGATTCGTAAAGATGATAATAAACAGACTGCAAAGAAAAAAAACTGAAATTTTGTGTGTGTGTGTGTGTATCAGGAAGATTAGCCCTGAGCTAACATCTGTGTTAATCCTCCTCGTTTTGCTGAGGAAGACTGGCTCTGAACTAAGACCTATTGCCAATCTTCCTCCTTTTTTTCCTCAAAGCCCCAATAGATAGTTGTATGTCATATTTGCACATCCTTCTAGTTGCTGTATGTGGGACACGGCCTCAGCATGGCCGGAGAAGCTGTGCATCCGTGTACGCCCGGGATCCGAACCCGGGCCGCCAGTAGCAGACCGCACGCACTTAACCCCTAAGCCACGGGGCTGGCCAAAGACTGAAATCTTTAAAGAGAGAATTTTTACACTTATATTACAGGTAGATAACAGGGAAGAGAAGTTGGAGTGAGAGACTATCTGTTTCTTAAATTACTTCCACTGTAGAGAACAAAAAACCAATTTGCTAAAACCTTTATTCCCCTCTATGACCCTATCTTTACCTGCAAAATCTGAGCACTGAATCAATGTCACATTCCTCCTTTTCCATCCCTGTGTAACAGAGCAATTAAGCTCATATGAAACCTCAACTGCCCAGCCTGTGAAATAAAGCCGGCCATCCATTCTCACAGAGGAGCCAACTGGAGGTAGGATTTTTGGTTCTCAATTCAGCTAAACATATTCAAAGAATTGTATCTGGCCTTCCTTATGCAGGGCTATCAATGAAGGGCTGGTTGGCTTTTAGAGAAGACCAATTCACAGTCAGCTCAGACATTTTTTGTTGAGCTCTCTAAAGAAGGCTGTGGGGCTTGTCAGTAAGAGTTGATTTCTATACGGGTTATAATTTTATTTTATTCAGAGATTTATAAAGAAATTTACATGGTAAATATTACTTATTATCAAGAAAAAAAGTGGTCTATTCTCTGATCATTTAAGCAAAATCCTCCTCTCAGGGCCCAGCGGTGGACAAAGCCCAGATTCAATCTCCAAGTGTCTGCCAGGCACTCTGTGGTCCATGGGAAGCCCTCAAGTTGGCAGCCTGTTTCCTTGTGTTTTGTGTTCGTACTTAAGCTGCCATCTCTTCAGAGTACAACTAGACAGAAGCTCAAAGGACTTGACATTGGAAAAATGTACTTTTCATTATCTTTAGACTTCTACACTTTTTCAAAAGACTTTCAGCATTTCCAGTAATTGTGCAGCAATTTACCCAACACTAAGGTTCTCACTATTAAAAATTAAAATAAATAAATTTTGAAAAGGAAAAAAGTGATCTTTGCAGCTTTGCACAGAATCTATATAATGGGTGCATCCTTATAAAGGGAGGAATGATAACAAATTTAACTATTTTGGTTAGTTAACACTGTAATATACTTTATATATTAACATTTTTGAGATTATTTGTATTTAAAGATATACTTCAAACCCCTAAATCATTGTATGTAGTAGAGTCTACCATCTGCTTTGGCTGAACAATTATATACAGTAAGTCAGTCAAAATTCTTCCATTCCTGTATAATGTTATATGTGGGTGGTAATGGTTAGTTCTTATAGATTATTTGAACACGTGCATATCGCAAAATACAAGTGACCATTAAAAATTAAAGTGTTCACCAAATAAAAGATTATCTAATTCCCAGAAAAAGAAAACATTACTGTGACATTAAGGCTAAAAATGTCAAAAAGGAAGCCAAGATACACTCAAGTAAAGCATTTGCTGAAAAGTTAATTGGCTCATCTTTGAAAATTTATCAGGTTTACTATGTAAGCAAGATATATTCAGAGCCTAGAATATAGAAAGTGCTTATTGGTATGTTAAAAATGTGATCATTTATTTTGTAAATGTTAATATTACAGATGGAATTCATTTTCTAGTATATTCAGATTTTCAAGTTCTCTTAAATCTTAAGGCCACATTACTGGCAAGTTGGAATACCTCTAGACATCTGAAAAATATGAATCCTACACAGAAGCATATAAATACTCTATTCATCAGGTTCTAAATTCTAAAACAGTCTAAGCTTTTGGAAGAAACCAATGGCATTCCAAATTGACAGTAAGGTTTCATGTGCGATACATGATTCTATAGGAATAGAATTCCAGATTTTAAATAGAGGAGATTGTGCACAAAAATAAAGTACATTTTGACGTCTGAAAGGGGATTTCAAGAAATAAGGGACTCTCAGAACATGTGGTAAGTGGTAAATAACTTACCAAGGGCTGTCTAAAGGAGAACATATTGTGGAAAAAAGAGCTTCACATGCAGAGAGCTAAAATGGCATCTCTGGAATCCTCCCGATGAAACAGACACTGAATTACTTTTTCCTAAAATTTAAAGTGTGTCTTATGCTCCAAACAAATACCACCTCCCTGCCCTCTGGCTTACCTGGGCATGGTGACGTGTTGGAATCATTTTTCTATTTCATTGGCTCTTAAACTTGATGGGCACCAGAAGCACCTGGAGGCCTTGTTGAAACCCAGATTGCCAGGCCCCACCCCAGAATTTCCAGTTCAGTAGGTCTGCAGCAGCAACTCACAATTTGCATTTCTTCCCAGATCCCAGGTGATGCTAATGCTGCTGGTTCAGGGACCCCACTTTGAGAACCACAGCCTAACTTACACCCTATATATGGTTACCAAATCCATCATTTCATCCCTTGGCTGCTACTTTTCCTTTATCACATCAGCACCTTAGCTCCGAATCTCCTCACCAAGCAATGGGAATACTTGGGGAGTTTAACAGCTGGTCCTTCTTTCTAGCTCAGTTCTCCCTCTTCCTCTCAAAACTACAGTCTCTTGCCAGGTAATTTTTCCTTAAACATCAGTTCATCATACATCTTCTTTGCTCAAAATCTCATGGCTCTTATGCTGAACACAAGACTTTTTAAATTCTCTACTTGGCTCATAAGGTCTGTAATAGCCCGTAGAACGTGGACACCCTGTTCCCTACCCTGCCTGTTATAAAGGAGTATGTTAGGATTACATAAGATACAGTCAGTTCTTGTTATGCACGGTGTGACATTCTACAGAGTCACTGTGAACACTGAATCAGTGAATATGACCCACTGCTCCTACAGGAAATGCGGGGTTATGTTCCTGCAAACCTTAGTCACATTTTCTTCAACTGATCAATACATAACCTTTTTCTCTGTGTGTTTCTCTTTAAAGTAACTTATTTAATATATATTGTGGATATATTAACATTGAAATTAGACTAACAGCACTGTACCTCGTGTCTAAAAGAAGCTTGTCGAACACACATACTTTCTCCGTAAAGGCACATCACAGCCTCTTGCCCTTAGGAACACCAGGCAGCATTGCAGCACTACACATGGGGGACATATTAAATAGGCAAGTCACTAACACAAGGCACAAAAAGATAACAAATGAGGCACTAAATAGACTACAAGAAAGACACTTTTATACAGTGTGTGCTGAAACAAGAGGGCAGAGCGTCACCTTGTTCCCCCTCAGCTGGGAGCGTGAACCTCGAGTGAATCAAATTTTTCACCACTTTGTGCATATGTACAAATGGACATGAAAGCCCTGTGAGTGTTGATTTGGGGTCTGTCAGTACATTTTATCTAGTAGGAAAGTGTGCAGACACGGAATCCACAAATAATGAGGATCATCTATTTTATGAAAGCATCTTTTCAAAACCAGAGTATTGTTAAGATATAAGAGCAATAATGATAACACAACAGCTAACATGTTAATGCCTACTATGTGCCAGAAATTTTCTGAATACTTTATATAAGGTAATGTATTTAAATCTCACTAAAACCCTATGAGACAAGAGTTCTCAGTAGCCCCATTTTATAGATGAGGAAACTAAGGCTCAGAGACTAAATATTTTGCACAGGTTCTCCAGTTAAAAGCGGGATAACTGGGATTGGTGCCGAGACAAACTGGTCCAAAGCCCACAGCCTCAACCACTATGGTAGGAACGTGAGCGAATTTTCTAGCACTCCCCAAAAAGCCACTTCTGCTCCAGCCAGTGTGGTCTCCCACATACTTATTCACTCATCACACATTTTCTGAGTGCCCCCAAGGTGTCAGGTACTGTGTTCAGACACCGGGGGGACAAATAGAATGTCGATGCAAATAATCCATAAAAAAAATCTATAAAACCAACTTAGGGTGGGTTTACTATGAACCAATGTTTGAGGACCATACAACCCAGGAGAGTCCTTTCACAAAGAAATGGAGCACTCCAAAGAAGTTGGGTGTACAGCGTGGTTATATACCATCAAAGAGCATGGACCACATGTGATTGCAATGTCCCTTTTATAATAGCCACAACCTTGACCTGTCAGCACCTCCATTGATGGACACAGTGGGTATCAGGTCTGCTGTCTTTTTGGGCGTGGCTGTTGTCTCGAGTTGGGTGATCACAGGATGAGTGCAGCAATCAAATTCTAGCCTAAGGAGAACTGATTATACTTAAGGAAATGCCAATGTGGGGGAAGTTGCATTTACACCTTAAGGGCATTGCTTTTGTCTTTGGGACAAGCTAATTGCTTAGGGCAGATATACAATGGATGAACAGAGGATACAGGCCCCTTTTGGGGGGAAAAAAAAAAAACAATGTCAGGCCCTATTAGTTTTACACCAAACGGCTTCCTCATATGCTCCAATGTATCCTATTGCTAGCCATTTATTTATCAAGAAGAAAGATAGTGTCAGCTTTAAGGAGCTCACTGTCTATGAGACATGAATAAAACAACAGTTATCAAAGAGTAGATAAGTACAGGGTCCCAGAGTGAGGACATCAAAATGGATCTCTAGATGGAGACCACTCAGGAAAAGTCTCCAAGAGAAAGGAACATTTGACATGAGTTTAGATTAAGAAATAGTAATTAAGTTGATTAAAAAACTGGGTAGGAGGACAGAAGAAGCACATATAAAAAGACAGATGTAAAAAATGTTAAATATTTCAGAAAATGGGTGGTATTTTTAAGGCTGGAACAAAGCAAACATGTAGGACAGAGTGAGTGATGAGGGTAAAGATGAGGACAGCAAGGGAAAACCTGCATGTCCAGCTCAGGAGTCTGAATGTTCTCTATACTACTCTCAACAGTCATTGAAGTAGTCGAAGCAGATATCAGATTTAAGCAAATTTGGATTCTAGAATGTAACTCTGGAGGCATGGTGGAGGAAAGATTAGAAGAAATTAAGACTGGAAGTAAAGGGACATTTTGGGAGACTAGGCAGCCATCCAGATAAGATAGGCCTTGGCTCAGGCATGGGGTCTGCAGGTGGAGGAGGCCAAGAGGTGGCAAACAGTGCTGGGTTCTTGCAGGAGGAAAGTGAGCTGCCTCTCAGTCACGGGAAGACTGTGCCTGTCATGGCCTCCCCACCTCCATGCCCAAATGCCATGTTTCTTTCCACTTCTGTACCTTTCCTCTCTTCCCCCATCTGAAATCCTCACTCTTTCTTCCCTCCACCTGACCAAAAGTGGTCTCTTTGAGGACTTGATCTAGTCTATCTCATAAGAAGCTGTCTTTAATTACAATTTCCCAATAACATTGCCATTTTTTTTAGGTTCTGTAATGCAACATACACTAAATACCTTGGCAGAATCAAATTACATCTTGCAAACCATGTCATGTATGTGGAGGAGCTTGGAACCCTATAATTCTTTGTATTTCCTTCAATACCTACCACAAATACCTTGCACATATAGGTCACTGGATGTCCAGTAAAGTTGAGTAAAGTAGAAGCACCCTTTGTAAGCTAAGAACTTTTATGAACTCAGTTATTCCTTTAGATCAGCTGTTTAAACCATTTGTTTTTCTCCAAAGTTCAACAGTGTTGCCCAGCACAAATGAATTTTACACCTTCTCAAAGTCAATAGAGCCAAGATGGAATTTCATTCCCCCTGCAAGCCTTACTGCCTCAGAGAAAAGGAAAAACAACATGTGACATCTAATTCTTTCTTCACATTCTCATCTCAAATCACAACTGATTTCCAAATGCTAACTGGTTTTCATTGTTAAAACTGACAGAAAAAATTTTCCATTCTGTCTTTGTTTCTTTCTTTTTTTGTGTGAGTAAGATCAGCCTTGAGGTAAACTTTGTATGCCAATCCTTCTCTTTTTGCTGAGGAATATTAGCCCTAGGCTAACAACTGTGCCCATCTTCCTTTACTTTATATGGGATGCCGCTACAACATGGCTTGACAAGCGGTGTTTCTGTGTGCGCCCAGGATCCGAACCTGTGAACCTGAGGCCACCGCACCGGAGTGCGTTCACTTAACGGCTGCACCACGGGGCTGGCCCCTCTCTTTATTTCTAAAGCTGAAATGTCTAAATCTTTCACTGGGCTTGTTGGAGTTTCCATAAAATGAAAACGTACATTCCAGAAAAATCCTTAACTTTCCAGAATAATCCTTAATATATTATGGTAAACACTTTTGCAAAATGTCACAGATTTTCAATGTCAGTGCCTCCACAAGGGTATCTTTGCATTATCTCCCCTCCCAACCATGTGTCACTTTGCTCCTCCCCAGGCTCATGCATTCAAAGTGTTTATTGAGCACTAGGAATGATCAGAGTCTGAGGGAGACCTCAAGGATGACTAAGTCATATTTTCTGACCCCAACCATCTCTTCCCATCTCTCCTTTAACCTCTATTTTTCTCACTTTGGTTTCTACTTTAGTTGTTTACTTGTCTTTTGAATTGTTGTTTTGTAGTTTATAATTACCATGTAAATTCATGTTACTTTTTGCCTTAGAGTTTAGAAAGAACTTACATTAAACAATGTTTTCTCCCAGCTCTTTGATGTGTCTAATAACTTCCAACGCAATTCAAGGGGTTTCTTGTTTTTACGTCTCCATCATTATTCCTTCAGAATTATGTTCACCCCACACTTTTGATCTGACCAATGCTGCTTTACCCTTTGAACTTTTCTATGCCAAGCCTCACATGAGGAATCCCTCGAACACCATCAGCTAGGTGACCCCACATTCCTCACATCTGTTTTCTTGATTTGTTCTTAAATAAGCATGTTTCTGAAACTAATAATAAATTGTACCAAGTGATCGTTGCATAAAAAGCACTATCACAGATACCTTAAAGAGAACAAATGGAAAATAATGTTCAATTCCTCAGATAAGTTTACAATCAAATGAGGCATTGAGGGGACCTGGGCGCACTGATCAGAGCAAAATCCTAAGAGAAGAGTTTTCAGTCCATGTCAAATGAGGCGAAAACTGGAATGAGATAGTATTTTACCAGTTACCTGAATTCATAAACATTTTTCTGACCTTTGAGAATTTATTTGCATATAAACTGTACAACATGTGGGGTAAGAGAGTGTTGATATTGTTCAATCTCTTTTTATTTTTCAGCGCTTTGTAATAGATGTGGCTATTCACAATTAATAAATATCATAATGTGGAGAGACCCAACTTTCAACTGCCCGATATTATAAATTCTTACACAAAGTTAGAGTTTTAAAGATCAAATTTCATTTTACTTCCCTTTCATCTAGTCAATTTATATCAGAAAGTTGTTGACTTTTAGGAAAATACTTCAAAACCCAAATTTTGTATGTAATTTCAAAAGCAAAAAATGAGTTAAAAACTGGATGGTAACCAGTTTTGCTACCATATATTAATCTTTAACATGGGAGCAAACTATTTTAGAGAATATAATTGATATTTGCCTATTTGTATATTGTAGAATGTTAAAGGATTTACAGTCTTAATAATAATTTCAAATACCAGAGAATAAAATTCAGAAGTTTAAGATTTATGAAATGTTTTTTTATTTTTTAAAGATTTTATTTATTTATTTTTCCATCAATGCCCCAGTAGATAGTTGTCTGTCATAGGTGCACATCCTTCTAGTTGCTTTACGTGGGATGCGGCCTCAGCATGGCAAGAGAAGCGGTGCATCGGTGCAATCCCGGGATCCGAACCCGGGCCGCCAACAGCAGAGCACGCGCACTTAACCGCTAAGCCAAGGGGCCGGCCTGAAATGGTTTTTTAGACATAGCAGATTTCAGAGCATATTACTTGAAAATAAAACAATCAGTTAGTGAGGTTTAAGAAATGTGGTTTTCTTTTAAACTTGCTCATTCCATGAGAGCATCAATAAAAGCCCTCCAAGGGTGGCTGACACTCTTTCCTTCCGCCTGAGCACAAGTTGTATTTTCTTTAAGCATCAGACTCTCGGGCAACACCATAGCCCTCAACTCCGTTTAGTTGACAAAAGGCTTTATGAGTCCTGTGTTTTTTCTAGGGGTATGGAGCTCCCAGACTTATTAACTACAGGGAGAGAGTAAGAGTCAGAACACATTCAATGAACTCCAGTGTGCTCAGGTAAGAGGACAGGTGCCTGAACTCACATCTGAAGAAGAATTTTGAGGATGCTTTCTGACTCTGCTTCGTGCCGCTGACTAAGCAGTCCTGGACATCCCCGTTACGGCCACGGAATAATACAGGCAGCCTTGATGGAGCAGAAGTCCTCCTATGTCCATCATTTGTGCAGAGCAAACTGGCTTAAGACCTCTCATTTCCTGCTGCAGTGGTAATTTACAGAGATACAGAACTCGTATCTAGTGAATAAGAAGAAAACAGCAAGGTGTTTGACAAGAAAAGTGACATTCTGAGTTTTTTCAAAAAGAACAGTGAAGCACTAAAGTTGGTAAAGTTGACACAAAGTTGACAGGATGTGGCACACGAAAGTTATAGTAAACCTGAATAATGTGTAGGTGAACTAATCAGTTGCTCTCTATGCCTCTAAAACATGTCTTGACATCTGATTCATAAATAGTACAGTTTAAATAGAATATCTTTGGAAATAACTTCTCATCTCATCTCATCCAATGCTGTTTGCAGGAGCCGGTATTAAATAGCCAGATGGTGAATACTCATGTTGAAGCACAATTTTTATCACAGTGGAGAGAATATGAGGCATAAGCCCAACGGACTGATGTTCAGATATTCCCTCTTACCCTTGATCAATTTTGTAAACATGGTTTTCTATATCAAATATGAATTATAACAGTTACATTAAAGGATTACTGTAAGAATTGCATAAGGGAATACAGTAAAGGAACCGGTGCACAGTAGATTGATAGTTAATTCTCCTTCCCTGTCTCTCTTCTAAGAAACATACAGAAATAATCTAAGAAGAGAACCCGTGTATAAAGTAAATTTATGACAAAAAGTCAATGGCTCCTGAAGTAAGGGACATCATTGTTGTGTGCTTAACCTCAACTGCCTCCAAATACTGTTAACTCTCAATTAATTTTACGTGTTTTCTGTCTTCCAGACACTTCACTGGCTACAAGGAAAGGAGAAAGTGTGAAATTTAAATTGATTTCACCCTTGAATTGTCTAGCTGTAACATCAGGTGTTTTAAATCACCTAGTTTTTCTTGTTTCCTGCTTATTGCTGTATATTTTACCATGTTTCACAGCTCAAGAAAATTAAAAAATTATTATAATTTTACACACATGAATATATATCTTGATTACAGCTGGACTCTTAATATATAGAACAATGTTGTACATATTTTGTCCTTGTGGATACTACAGAATACTTTTGTTCAGGTTTTCTTTGGCATTATCATAAATAATGAAGAATTCAGTAATATAAGCCCAGGAGAAAAGGGTTTAGAAAAATCTAACATACTATCCTAGTCATGCCTCAAACAAAAAAAAAGCTATAAAAATAATGAGAGGATATATTGAAGGCACTCTTTTTCTTAATTATTTCCAACTTTATTTCCCTTTACCTCTTTTTAATATTTCTGCGTCTTATTTGCTATTGGCTAATCATCTCACAGTAATTAAACCACCCTCAGCTGAGTCCCCCATGCCTCTTCAAGTGCCCCAGCCTGATGTAGGTCTCAACTCTGACAAAAAGAAGCTGGAAAACTTGTTTTTGGAACTATTCTTAAGAATATCTTTACTCTTAGAATAATAGCTATATTTTTGAAAGGCACCAGTGGATTACAAAATGAATTACTCGACCAATGTTGTATCCTCATTTTCCCTCCAGGGGAGCACAACTTTCATGTGTAATGCAGGCCTGCTGCTTTATTGTTTTTTCCTTTCAAGACATTTTATTACTTGTAAAACATAATAGGGTTAATAGTGATACATGAGTAACAATATAAACTTAGAAACAGCAAAAAGATACTATTTTAGAGTCATAATTTTATATACTGTAACAAACAGTAATACTTTCATAAGGTAATATCTTGATTGATCATAAATTTTTTGCTGGCTCATTTTTATGCTAATTCATTTATTAGATTACCAAATATATACTTTTATGATCTTTATTTTCAATCAATATAATTGAAGGGACATCAGTTGTTCTTGGTAAGTGAAATGTCACAAAATTTTTTTGATAATTTATAAGTTTGAGAAGCATCTTTCTACTTTTTATAAGAGAAGTCATTTAATATTTGGGAAAGTTCTCAAAAATCATCAAATTCTTTAATTTTACAGAAAGGGATACTACGTTCCAGAGAGCCTAAGTACGTTGTCACACACTAACCAGAAACCGATCTGGGCCTAGAACTCAGGGCTGAGTCACCTGACTTCTATTGGACCACACTCAAGGGAGCACCCCATCTTCTTACTGGTAATTTCTATTACTAAGTTATTTTCAAAAGCTCAGTTGGGAGAAAGTGTAAATAAATAAAACAGATGATTTTATATAAAAAAGTAGCTATTGCTACCCACAATTTCTATTCCATATGAGTGTTTCCTTTCTTGCAGGTTTCTTTTTTTTAATAGTAAGTCCATTTTAGTAACAAGAAACAAGACATCAAATTTGGCTTTTTAGTAACAAAAGAAAAACTTCTGTTGAAATTAAAAAGACACTAACTAATGTTGCATCTACTACAGCAACTTAAGAATATCATTTGATTTTGGAAAAGCTCTGAGAGATTTTTTTAAAACTCATATCCATGTGACTATTAGTCCAGCGAGGCACATCTCCACATGACATCTCCTAGAGTGTCCAGTTTACTGCTGGATCCAGCTGTTGTCAGGCCCAGTGCTCTGGCTGGGTACAGAATGATGCAGCTTCTGAAAAGCATGTGCTCAGTTCCACTTCAAGGCTGATTTTCTCTGCAAAGTCTAAGTGGAAGAAAACATCCCCTTCCACATGACTGGATTCCCCTGCAGGCTTAGAGAAACAAGGTGGCCTAGTCAGATGGGCAGACAGGAAGATAAATCAGAGTCTGTCACAATTTTATGATAAATAAGAGAGAAAAGGATTTGACATCCTAACAAGATATTCTTACCTGTTGAACAGCATCTGAACATATTTTTCAGAGTTTCCAAAGTAGAAGATTGGGATTCTAGGTTGGAAAGGAAGAAGATAGTCAATATATTAAAAAATAAATTTTCTCGGGGGCCGGCCCGGTGGTGCAAGCGGTTAAGTGCGCGCGCTCCGCTGCGGCGGCCCGGGGTTCGCTGGTTCGGATCCCGGGCGCGCACCGACGCACTGCTTGGTAAGCCATGCTGTGGCGGCGTCCCATATAAAGTGGAGGAAGATAGGCACAAATGTTAGCCCAGGGCCGTCTTCCTCAGCAAAAAAAGAGGAGGATTGGCGGATGTTAGCTCAGGGCTGATCTCCTCACAAAAAAATAAATAAATAAATAAATAAATAAAATAAATAAATTTTCTCATTTCCTCAATGGGAAAACAAAACTAAATAAAATACATCTTAACCATAAGTGCCGAAAACATCCATTTTATCTTCCAGTTATAATTCTGTGTTATGAGAACATGAATACTTTTCAATATATTTAATATGTACAGTGACTAACACTCATGCCATTAATTACTTTTGAAATTAGACTAGCCCTATGTCCTTATTGACAGACATCAATCATAATTACTTTTCTCAATTCTTAGTTTCTATTTTGTGTCAGAAAGTACCAGCTGAGACAATCACTTTTTATATTATTCACTTAGCATAAGTCTGTAAAATGATGGACGACAACTCAGCCATCTTGAAGGATGGGGTCTCAAATGCTATATCTCACTATTGACAAATCACCTTCTGGTTTGAATGATAGACAATGAGCACTGTCACAAGAGACACTCGGAAAAAAGGGATCTGGCTCCTTTTGTCTATCCTTTGTGAGTCTGTGAGACTGCAAATTCTTCATACTGGAAAACCTAAGTGAAGACCAAGTCCAGGAAGCTTTTTAAAGCTAGGGGACACTTTCTTCTATGTGAAGCTTGCATCGAAGTTTATAAACATAAGGAAAAAAACAAAGAGACTTCAGGGACAGCCCGGTGGGGCAAGCAGATAAGTGCGCACGCTCTGCTGCAGCGGCCCAGGGTTCGCCAGTGTGGATCCTGGGCACGCACCGACGCACCGCTTGTCAGGCCATGGTGTGGTGACATCCCATATAAAGTGGAGGAAGATGTGCATGGGTGTTAGCCCAGCACCAGTCTTTCTCAACAAAAAGAGGATGAGTGATAGATGTTAGCTCAGGACCGATCTTCCTCACAAATCAAACAAACAAACAAACAAAAACCAAGAGCCTTCAGGAATATCCAGCGCTCCATGGATCGGAGTCTGAAAACCACTCAGCTTTTCTGTCTTAAGCATTTTACAGGTGAAACATAACAAAAACAGTTGGTGACAACCTGAAGACTAGAGTTCGTCTCCTAACTGTCACATCACTCCCAACCCCGACTGCTGTGCAGAACAGACGCCTGACAAGATACAGCCGTCACTCCTGGGGATAATTTACACATTCCCAATTCAGCAGCATTTTCGTTGATATACTTGACAAGACTATAGAAAAACAAAAGGTATTTATGACTTGAATTGTGCAATGTATAGTTAAATGACATTAAAAGTTTTCATTTCACTTACAGCACAGTTTTGATGGGCCCAGGGGCCTTCTTTCATCTGCTCACCCTCCCCGGCATCTCAAATCTTCTCTGCCTTTCCCCTCTTGCTCACTGTGCTCCAGCCACACTGGCTTCTTGCTGCCCAACAACATCCGAGTCACAGTTCCTCCACAGCATCTCTGCAGACCTGAGATATCTGCATGTCCTCCTGCTCTGTCCTTTCCTCTGAGCCTTGCTCCAGCCTCCCTGTGCTCTCTAATTAAAGTAGCAACCCACTCACTCTCTAGCTCTCCCCATTGCCTGTCACTTACCTTCTTCTTGACACAGATCATCACACGATAGACTATGTAATTCACTTGTCTGCCTACTTATCCGTTATCTCACTAAGCCAACAAAAACAAGTTCTGTGAAGACAGAGATTTTGTAGAAAATTTTTTCCTTAGTGTATCCCAAGCCTGGCATACAGTAGGTGTTCAAATATTTGTTGAGTAATTGTAAGAGGGAATGAAAGGAGTCATCAGAAGAATGATCACACCATGGAAGTAGGTGCCACCATGAAGAGTGGGCATCCTGGGAAGGGAAAGAGGGAGGAAAGATTTTATTTCAGGCAACATGAATACCACTGTGCCTTTACTACTTCCTGCACATCAGCTTGCCGACGTAAATAATCCATAATCAGTTTATAAATCAAAATTGGGGTGAGTTTATTATGAGACAACTTTTGAGGACCATGGCCTGTGGCCTTCTTTCCCTAAGGAAGGAAGGGCACTGAAGAAGTGGGGTGTACAGAGCGGTTATATACCATCAAAGAGCATGTATCGCAAGTGATTGCAATGTCCCTTTTACAATAGCCACGAGATCAGCCCTGCCAGATTGCCCTGCCAGAACAGCTATTGATGGACACAGCGGGGGAGCAGATCTGGTGTTTTGATGGGCATGGCTGGTGTCACGTCTGTTGTCTGGAGCTGGGTGGTCACAGGATGACTGCAGCAATCAAATCCTAGCCTAGGGAGAAATGCTTATCCTTAAGGAAATGCCAATGGGGGGGAAGTTACATTCTTATCTTAAGGGCATTTACTCTTCTCTTTGGGACATGGCAAAGGAGATACACAGTACAGGCGACAGACCCTTTTGGAAAAAGAAATTCAGGCTGAATTAGCTTTACCCCAAATGGCTTCCTCATGTGTTCCATTATATCCTATTGCTTGCCATTTATTTATCAAGCTCAGTATGTCTTTCAAACAGAAATCATCGAGAATAGCATGAAGTAGTCACTTACCAACAGATGTCACTGTGGCAACAGAATATGAACAAGTCGCCTTCAAATATAACCATTCTCCCAAATACTGTATTTCAGTGACTTAATAAAAAAGGGATTCTTCTCTCTTATACTGACAAATCTCCACTCTGAACTTAGCATTATAGGTAGTCAATTTTGAATAAAGACCTTTAACATCAAAGCCAGCCAATAGTTCTTGTTAAAACAATTTCAAACTCGGGAAGACTTTTGTTTTCACTCATCCCCAATCCTCTCAAACTCAAGATAAGGTCCCGGCTTTGTATAGATGGAGAAAAGCTTCTCTTCCTCTTTTTCTATTCAGATAGTGCAGGGAAGAGCCCAAGGTGTCTCCTGGTGGAACACTAACAGTTCTTCACATTAGAAATGCATGCAATGTTTCCTAGCTTCTTTTCTATAGGCCGAGGTCTGATGAGATGGTCCAAGGAGCAAACATCTGGGTTCCAGCAGTAAATAAGACTCTGTGCAGTTTACCACAAAAATGAACTACAAAGATGTATCAGGAAATATTTTGAACACTTACACCTAAGCTCTCAGTTTCCCTCTGTCTAATTCCATGTCTACGTGAACTGAATTCACTCTTCATCCCTATCCCATTTGTGATATATTTTATTTCCTTGAATCAGCATCTTATAACATCTAAGAGAAATTTATCAAAATACTTTCTTCAAAATAGCTAGCTGAGGGCCAGCCCCGTGGCTTAGCAGTTAAGTGCGCACGCTCCGCTGCTGTCGGCCTGGGTTCGGATCTCAGGCACGCACCAACGCACTGCTTCACTGGCCATGCTGGGGCCGCGTCCCACATGCAGCAATTGGAAGGATGTGCAGCTGTGACATACAACTATCTACTAGAGTTTTGGGGGGAAAATAAAAAATAGATAAAATATTCAAAAAACATAGCTAGCTGAAGTATAGGTGTTGTAGAGGGTCAAGATTTTAAGATGAAAGTCATGTACAGAGTAACTGTACTACAAAATAAAAAGAAAATGAATGAGAACAATAAGAAACAGAAAAAAATGATAAGGAATATAATAGAGAGTAAAAGTAAGAAAAAGAGAAAAAAGAAGAAAGAAGGTGTAGGAGAGAGAGAGAGTCAGGAGAAGCATGAGAAATGGCAGAAAGGGGCACGAGCAGATGGAAGACACCAGGCTCAGAGCGAATGACAAGTCAACTGGTTTCTGAGCAGGGCTCAGGTCTAGAGTCACTGGGCTGCATCTGAGAACTCCACTCAGTTCTAACATCCTGAGAAAGACCACGCCTCATCCAAACTCTGAGGACACTGGTTACCAGAGCTCTCCTCTACCAGGACCTGCTGGAGCTTTGAGAACTGCCTCTCTCAGCTCTGGGACAGACAGAGTCCCCATTAAATATTCATCAACTGGGATGGTTGTTTCGAAAGAGTAA
Organism: Diceros bicornis minor; assembly: GCF_020826845.1. Lineage (NCBI taxonomy): Eukaryota > Metazoa > Chordata > Mammalia > Perissodactyla > Rhinocerotidae > Diceros > Diceros bicornis. Next base: position 3,277,981 of record NW_026690902.1, on the reverse strand, counting down.
CGCAGAGAGAGCTCTATCAAGGGTACATTTAAACCTGCCAACTCCTTCACTCATCCTTCCAAAGAATTAAGTAACTAAACTGTTTAAAAAAAAAAAAAAACACTGTTAAGCAAAGTAGCAGAAAACTTTCCTGGCAAACTTTAAACGTTCCATCTTTTTTGAAGTTACCTCACAAAATTCTGAGCATAGTCTAAAATTCTGGGCTCCCTACAGTTCCAAATATGTTTCAGAAATGATCTCCTTTTCATCACAAAGTAAGCCTATGCCTTATGAAGCAAAATAAACTTGGATGAGTTTTATCTTGTAGAGAGAGAGCAGCAAGAAAAAGAGTAGGATGTACCTCTCTGCTATGAAAGATAATTAATAAAATCACACCAAAATATACAAAATGTGCCTCTAAAATTGAATGAAGCAGACTCTAAAGAGTTTTTCCTTTTAAATAAAAATGCACTTATATAAAATTATACATCAGTTTGACTAAAATATAATCAATTTTATAGAAGAAGAATTCATTAATTTTCATTTAAATAGCATGACATGATTAGCTGCGTAATAAATGGTAGATATTTTAATTTGAGTATACCATTGTCGGGGGAAGAGGGAGAGTCTCCCTCTGCCCTTTTCCTTAAGGTTCTTATGGCTGGCCAAATAATTAACATGACAGGTTAGCAGGAGAAAATAATACCAAATTTAATATCATGTATACATGGGAGAAAGCAGGGACACTGCGTTTTTCAACACAATAGCAGAAATTCTCTTCTTAAATACCATGTCCAACCAAAGACAAGGAGGGTGTTGGGGGTGGGGGTGTCAGTTACAGGAGATCATCACTAAAGCACTGTAAACAAGAGTAAGGCTTATTATGTAGTTTTAAGGCCTCAACTTCCACATTGGTTAGTCTCTAGAAATGAGGTCATCCCCCCTCTTCCCAATACAGAGAGCAATATACCTTTACAAATGGAGACTTCCCTTGTAAATGATTGTCTGGTAACTTCTTGCAGGGCCATCCAGAGCATGTGGCCAGAGAGACAGAACTTCTGATAAGATGGGCTTGTTGGTGTCTTTTCTATTGTAACCTCTATCCTACATTATCTTTATAGCCGTCATGATAATAACTCCTTCTTGAAACAGATCTTTTTTTTAAATTCTTTAAGCAGTTTGGGAGGGGAAACTCAAATATTCTTCCTGATTTCTCTGAGTTCTTATTGTCTTCAGCTCAAAGTATTCCACATACCAGAGTGGTGCTTCCTGGGGTAGCTTGCCCTGAGCACCATCACCATGTTCTTCCACCAATGAGGATGGGCTTAAACCTGTAATTTCCCTAAAAGGCACCAACCGTATGTTCTGCTTATTTGATTATTTAATAGTATGGCTCTGTCCTCATTGCCAATGAAGGCTGTCTACACACACGCTTTAGCTTGCATATGTAAGGGGAAATGCAGGATGAGTTTATAAAAAGAAAAATTGAAAATGAGCACTGTCTTTAGGAGACGTGGTCAATCTGTTCAAGAACATTTTCTCCCTTGGTCAAGTGAGAAGCTGAAAGAAAGAATGCTATCAGCCTCTTCCTTGGCCCCTTATAGAATTCTGCATTATCTCAATTAAAAGTGTGCTAAAGTGTTTGTAATAAACTTGGAAATGTGTTGATGATACTGTATTTGCATTACATCACACAGACTCTCTTTCTTTAGGCACTATTCAAAACACTTTTTTGAACATTAGAGGCCAGAAAAGTTTTGCTTCTCTGACAGGCTGTAGCTTTTAATCTCATGGACATGAAATGATAGAGAATTGTTCCCATTTCCCTTTCTACTTTAACCCTGAGTGATAAATTTCCAACTACCTTTAAAAACTGCAGGTCCTTCTGAAACACATTTTAATGTGCTGGTTTACTTTAGCTTCATTTCTTTGTTCTATCCTAAACTACTTTCGGTTTGATCTATGTTCCTTGTATTCCTTTTGTATACCTAGATCTTTAAAATCTGCTCTAACTTATATTGGAGAAATGTTGGATTACAAATCTTTCAGACAGCATGTAAACTCAATTTTTAGGGTTTGTACACAAAAAGTTTCTGCCATGTTTCTACCAGCTCTTCTTCCACATATTTTCCTCAAGGATTTCCTGCGACAAAATTGCCCTTCTTAAAACCAGTCCTCTGTTCACTCTCTTGGCCAGTCACATTTTCACACAAAAATAAAGGACTGGATTATCCAAAGATGCAACAAGAATGATCAAGTGCTGATTCACACCTAGATATCCTGCTCCTGTTCTCCATGAATTTTAAAACTAAAGTTAATTATCTCTTTCATTTTGTCTCAATCTATTGAGTAACCTTGACACTGAGCCCCTAAACTGGTCCACAGCTTGCTTCAGCAGACACAAAACTCTCTCTCAAATGCTTGCATTCATGTGATGAGTAGGTATTGTATTTATTTAGATCTTATTCAACAAAAGATCATCATTGATTCACTCAAATACTTAAGTATATATTATGTGCCCAAAGGTCTTGAAATGTTGGGGGTCTGCAAGGAAGACAGATATGTATAAACAGATAAATTACACTATTGAAATAATTTGATTTAAAGAGATATGAATAAAATGCCTTGGGACTCCAGGAAAAAGAACCACCATAGGTTGACCTACAACTAAGATATACAGCAATGTACTGGGGCTTTGAGGAAAAAAAAAAAAAAACATCATGGGGGTGGATAGGGTTTATACCATATAAGTAAAGGAAAATGAAGAGAGAGAAGATAAAGAGTAAAAAAGATCAACGGAAAGGTTTTGTTCTTATTAATGTTTCTGCCACCAACTTTTGGAGTACACTGCTTGCTGATGTCCTTTCTAGCCTGTCTTATCCTTCAGCCGGCTTCTATAGACTTCAAAAATTCTATTGTAACAAGTTGGGATTCTCCGCGCAGACAATGTCAAGTATGTAGGGAGCCAGGAGGTGAGCAAATGATTCACAGGAATCTGCAGCCCATCTGCAGCTCACTGGTGGGGAGGGGCACCGAGGGGTCACCTTGGCCTTTCTTTCCAAGTTCACATAATGGAGGGTCGGTTCCTTCCTCAATATATGAAGGTGGAGATGAACCTCTTTCACAGAATGGATTATGGAAAAATTAATGTGAGAGCCATGTAAAAGGCAGAGGAGATAGCACCATGAATCTTACGTAACTGGACATGTGAATTAGTAACCAATATAAAGAAGAGCTGAAGACAAGAAAAAGGGCTAAAAACAAGTTCTCGATTTTCTAAGATGGGAATACAAGTCTTTCTTCTTCCAAAAGAAAAAAGTCATTGAACCATTTCCTTTAAAATAAAATTGAAAGGGGCCACATGTTGCAAATAATGGTTTTAACCATGATGTCAGTACACAATAATGTGTAGCAATCAGCTGTTAAGTGCACTGCAAATTGTTCATTCCTTAACAATTATGTTACCAAAGTTTGCAATTGATAGATATATTTTAGTAAATAGTAGACTGTGTGCAAATCTGTCACCGTATTATTGACAATGTTACTCTTACAACTGAAAGCATGACTAGGAGCGAGAGGGTGGTGTGACCCCAGATTGCTAGAGTACAGCAAGAAAAGTCAAGAAAGTGCCATCAGGTTATTTGGACAAAAGAATGCTATATGGGTCTTGAGTTTATAACAGATTAATTGGAGAAAAACAAGTCACTACAGTAAATTATTGTCTACTTACCTCAGTCACCCTCTCCAAGAACACATATTTTAAAATGAGACAAGTTATTATATTTAAAATTACCGGTTCTGGCATTTTAGAAACTACGTCAAATAATGAAGTAAAAACAAGGTTTAAACATCCTGGTATCAATTCCAACTACCATCTTTTACCAAAATAAAACTCTAATTATCACTAATTCACTTGAAATCTAGTCCTCCTCCAATATACAAAATCAACAACTTCAAATGTTTCATAACTTTTTATAACTTTCCCTAAAATTTTAGAAGATAATATAAACATATCTCTTGGAAAAGTTGAGAAAGATAGAGACACAAGGAAAAGTAAAGATGAAAATATTACCCTAATAAATGATGTAAAACACAAGATATGAACAACTGTTAAAAGAATTCTCTATGAAATTGATAATTCTACTATCTGTACACCTGCTTATTACCTATCAGTAATTTGATACATAAACAAATAGAATCATGTATTTAATGGGATCAGTTCTTTCAGTTGTGTGTTTTTCCTTTTAAAACTACATCTGCTTTTATGTGCTGGCTTTATTTTCAGGTGGTATCACATTAGAACACCCTCATCTCTGAAGATTTTTGCAATAAGGAACTCTACCTTGGCCCTTGATCAACTGTACTCTATGATAAAATCAGAGCCCTACACGGAACAATGTTTCCTAAATCCTGTGTCCCGTGCCTTGTTCATGTCAGGGAGTATATTCCACCAAGTAAACACTAAACAGTGTTTCAATAGCATGGGATATTAAAAGGAGGACATGCAGCGTTGTGTGTGCGACCCCATTCAGTGCCTCAGTTCAAAGAAGAAAGAGGTAAATGCACCCCTCCAGAGACTGGGATAAAAATAAGAAGTTATGAGACCGAGGCTCCCTCTGCAAGCCATTAAGCAGGAACCTGAAATAAAACTGTTGACACCATGGATCATGGTTGGTTTTACAGGGAGCTCACGAGGAAATGAAGGACATGAAATAATTATAATAACAGCAGCAAACACTTCTACTGAGCCAAGCACTACACTTTTAAGGTTAATTTTGTGCTTGAACATACATTAACACCCATAATCCTCAAAATATCCCGATGTAGTAGATGTTGGTCTTTCCACAATTATATAGATGAAGAGACTGGGTACAGTGGCTAGAAAACTCATCCAGGTTACACAGCTCATAAATGGCAGAGCCCAAGCTCAATGCAGTTATGTTATGCTCTTTTACTACAACCTCAAGTTAAGTCTCTAACGAGTATCTCCACTGGCAACTGCCAAGACCTTAGTAGTCCCTCCATGCAGGTAGGCATGGACATGGCAGGGACCCGGCTGAGGGAGGTTAAAACACCCGAGGTGTGGTACAGCAGTTGCCGAGTGGCTTCCTCCTCTGACAGGGGCGAGAACATACGCAAAAATCTTGGCAGCAGGCACCAAGCCTCTTTCCTTCGCAACTAGTCCACCACGAAATGGGCCTGGAGCAGGAGGATGAGTGAATAAGCCAGACTCCTTTGAAAAAAACAGGCGATATGCACCAGCCTTCCTATCGCCCTGGGCGTGGCACATGCGCCCTCATGCAGAGGGCCTGACGCCTGCCCTCCTTGGCGGATTTCTCGCCAGACGATGGCCTGGGCACTAGGAAGGCCAGGTCTTCCCAACACTGGAGAGGAGGCAGACACCTGTCACATAAAACAACAAACACTGCATCATTTTAAAGGTTGATTTGATGTATATGGAATCTGAATAATGTTTGGAAAACTATCTTTGAAACACTGTTTTCAGTCACAAGTATAGTATATCTCTCCATTTAATCTGAGCTTTTACATGCTTTGTATCTCTTTATAATCTTCTTCATATAACTAATGTGTAGTTCCAATTATATTAACTACTCATCTTAAATAATTCATTGCTCTTATGAATGGAATAATTTTTTATATGTTTAAACTAATTCTTGCTCATATAACAATATTTTTGATGTTTCATATAGGAATCTAGCTTCCTTATACATTACTGCACTTATTTACCTGTTCTAAACTTTATAAATTATGTCCCACTAAATTAATAAATTTTCTCTTCTTCTCTAATGTTATTTACCTCTTATTCTTTTGATTCTCATTTTTTCATGACTGTGGTCGCCAGTGCCACACTGAATCACAAGTGTTTGCCAGGAGCATTTTCATCTTCTTAAGTTTAGCATAAACATCAGATAAATTCCTTGTCACGGCAGAGCAGGCATCTAAGGGAGAAAAAGTAAAAACATGAAGGGGAATCATTTCTGTCTGGAAATCAACAGACTTGCTTCTTTTGGTTGTTTGGAGCTGGAGATCTTATGACAACATTGCCAGCTGAGAATCAGAGGATCTTTCTGTAGTCCCAGGAATTAGTCTTGGTCAAACCTCTCAACCTCTTTAGACCTCAGTTTCTTCACCTGTAACATGAAGAGTTGGACGAGTCTTTTTGAGTTCTGAAATCCAGTGACAACAAGATACCCTTCACCCAGATGCACTTGACAGAGACCAGAGAGAATTTCCACTTGTCTTCTTCTGCATCAACATTATTATCCATATCACCCCTTAAAGACATATCAAATGTCTACTTTCGCATGACACTGATAAAACAGGTTCCATACCAAATCACTGTTCATTGGGATAACAAATCTATAGTTAATTGTTTAGAGGTAAGTATAGGGATGGGCCCTTCTAGAAACAGCAATCAACGGGCCAAAAAATCTTGCTTTATTTTACAGAAAGGCTGTGGAAACACTCCCTAATACACCAGAATGCTCAAGTACTTAGAAAGTATGAAATAAATGGGAACCTTGTATCCATGGTTATGAGCTAATAAGGATATGATTTTTAAAATTTTGTTAATGATGCCATGTGCCTGCTATGGGGCTGTTCTCTGGTGAGTAAAGAGCAGATGTATTCAAGGCCACTTTCATTCCTTTAATAAATATTTACTCAGCGCCTACTTCTTGCTGCACGATAGCAGTGATCTACCCTAAGAGCATTTATATTCTAGTAGGGTGACACAGACCATGAACAGAAAGAGAATCTTGAGGTGATCAATAATGTTACATATACGTCAAACTTTTTTCATTCTGGACTATTTTTCATCCTTTCCCTTCTTTGATTGTTTACCAGAAATCTAATCATGGACTTGAAAACCCAGAAAGCATTGGTTCCAAGTTACTTCTCGCAACACCCCTGTTTCAAAGACGTAGATTTTATCATCTGAGAGTATGTCTCTTTAAGAATAAGTTCCTATGAATCAGCATTATATCATCACTTTCTTGTGAGGACTGATGGTATTCTGAAGGGGAAACAAAATATCATATGGGATTTATACTTGAAATGATGTATCCACTCTAATTGTGTTATTTAATGTGGTGTGATTTGGGGAAAGTCAGTTACTCCTTCAGAGACAGTGGTAATAATACCCTGAAAAGCATTCTATAGAGAATAAATGAAACAAAGTATGAGAAACTGCTTTGTAAATTGCAAAGCAATCTATTTCAGCTTATTTTTTCTAATAATATTTTCATTTATCCAATCCTTTTTGACTCTACCAAACCTGCCTAGACTGAGTTTTATCATTTATTCAACAATAATAATGGGTCAAAATGGTTGAATATTAGAATTTTCATATGGTTCAACTTAATAGGTCATCACAATATTTAATTTGATTATAATTACAGTTAAATTTTTCATGATGCCTTATCATATGCCAGGCACTTTCTAGGCATCTCACATGTATTCACTCATTTAATCCTCACAACCATGCCATGGAGACAATACTATTAACCTCTATTGTATGGATGAGGAATATTAGAGGTTATATAATTGACCAAGGTCACACAGCTGGTACCCAGGCAGTCCACCTCCAAAATCTCTTTTAGGGATCCATTAGATGTTGTTGCGCTTATGTTGTAAAAGGATCACCCTGATTCCTGGTTGGTGAATGGACCAGAGCGGACTAAGGAAGAAAGCACATGGCTACTGAAATTATCCAGGCAAGCAATTCTGAATACAGGATTTCCTTCCTTTTTAAGGCTGAATAATATTCCATTGTATAGATGCCCCAGATTTTCTTCATCCTTTCACCCACGGATGCACAATTAGGTAGTTTCCATCTCTTGGTTATTGTGAATAATATTGCAGTGCATTTTATCAAGTGATTTCCTGGCACTTAGTGAGTTTGAAAAAATTCTTCTTATACACATTAGTTACTGTAATGAACTACCTTTCTAAATGTCTAAAGCTTAAATATTTGTCATTCTACAGAAATACCTTGCCTAATCATGATTTGTGTTGTTATCAGTTCATGAATGATCTAAGATTTGGTACAAAAATTGTTATAATGGCCTTTTTTGCATGTATTCAGGAACCTTGCATAATATGGGTAGTCCCTGATTCTTGATTTTTAGTAGAGTTTTCTAGTAAGCCTTTAGGATAGGAAGTATCTTCCTAGATGTGAGGCAGAGAGTAGAAAAATAATAAAGTGATTGTTATATTTAATTATATCAAAAGAAAACTGTAGTTTTGCTAAATTGTTTTTACACAGCCTTTGCTTATTTCTAAGAGTGACACATATCATTTTATTAATGAAAAGAAAATTCAATAAACAATTTTAACATAAAACAATATATATTGAGAACTTATATGAAAATTTTAACAATATGCTGTCACCAGTTTCCTCATCTGCAAAATGGAGATAGATAATACCATCTTCCTTATGGGTTGCTGTGAGAAAACTCAACAGTAATGTATGTAAAATGCTTATCACCATGTGGGTTGGAAAGTGATGCCTCATTCACTTTTCCACCGGGATGTTGACAGCTATTTTAATGCATGAAGTCTGTAATTTTCAAAATAAGTTCTACTGTTGTAAAGTGAATCCTTTTTACAAATTCTTTGTAGAGTTAGATGATCCCTTTGGAATACAAATTCAGGCTCCCGTGTGTGTGCGTGTGTGTGTATGTATACGCACATCTCTCAAATAATACTCCAAGCCTTATAATGAAAAGCTACCTACCCCATTCTTGACTCTGGTTCCAAAAACAACAACTTTAAATTTCTGGTTGAAAATCTATATTTCTAAATTAGCTACTCATACAGCTTTTTCATTTTTCAGATTTTGACTATTTATAGTTGCTTTCTTCTTTGAAAAAATCAGCATGAAGAGTTCTTAAATATGTTAAAAACATAATTCCCCTTGCCCAATATAACTATTTAATGAATTAGGATAAATCAAAATTCGATGTCTACTGTTTTATGACATAAGTGTTTACCATTTTATAGCATATGAATCTTATCCAGAGATGTGCTACGTCAGATAGTATGAATACATTTTCTTTCTCACTTTTTCCTTTGACCTTTTAAATGGTAAAATTCTCTTGTTTCTTTGTTGTCTTCCTATGGATTCATCACTGGTTCATCTCCTTCCACCAGAAAATTAAATCTCTTCTCATTAACTTCTGATGCATGAGACAATTCATGGGCTTCAGGTTTTGCTTGGGGACATCCCTCTAGGGCTTGAACATATACACAGTCCCACATATACACATTATGTCTGGAAGGATAGAGCAGGAAAGGATGTTTATCTCTGTGCAAAAGTAACGGGAGACAGTGGTAGAGTGAGAATATTTTATTGACTTTGCACCACTCTTTGAAGTTTTCCTATACATGCACCTACGACGTAGGTCTCCCTCCCCCCAGATTTTTAAAATTAAAATAGCGTTATATCCTTATCTACTGGCTTGGAACAGAAAGTTGTAGAGAAATGTGAATATATGATCCAATTTTTTAGCGAAATTAACAACAGCAAATGCACAAAAAATTTAGAATTCTAAATATGGGCACATCATTCTATGAGGCTGTGTAAAGGTGGGGAAAGGAATGAAGAACAGCTACTCAACATCCAGCTACCTGTACATTTTAGGGGTCCACAGAAAGCCTTGCCTCCAGCCCCACCCCTGGAGCTGATTTCCTCCCCCTGTGAAGTCTGCCTGAATTACTCCAGCCACAACCCCTCCTCTTCCCGCCCCTGGAACTGGTCTCCGCCCACAACGTTCAGGTCTGGCTCCGCCCACAGCCTGGACCACGCCCACAGCCTGGTTCCGTCTCATTGCCCCGCCCACAACCTCGTCCCCGCCCACAGCCTGGTCCAGGATCACTGCCCCAACCGCACCCTTGTTCCCGCCCACAGAACCGCCTCCCAGGCCTGCTGTAACTCACAGAATTGTCCCCGCCCACAGACGGCCCCTACAACTGGTTCCCGCACAATGCCCCGCCCCTAGATTTTGTCCCTGTCCCTGATGTTGACCCAGCCCGCTTTCCAGCTTCTCACTCACTCTAGAAACTAGACACCTCCCTTGAGGCTGGGCTGTGCGGCCTCGCCCCGCCCGCCTCCTCAACCAGCAGCCCCAAAACGTTCGTCCTTCCAGAACGCCCGCCCGAGACCAGAACTGGAAGCGCGTGCGGCGCCGTGGATGGAGCGGGCGTTCTGCGCGGTGTGTTCCGTATTCTTGGCGTGGACAGCATTCCTGTGGACGTTCACCCTCATGGGCGGGGCTCGGTGAGCTGCGGGCTGTCCCGGCTCCAGTTGCGGTCCAGGGAGGGGCCTGGGCCAGGGGAAGCCCCGTCAGGGCCCAGCGTCCCTCCGTCCTCCCGGAGCCCCGTTTCCCCCGGGGCTGTTCACTCAGTGCACCCGAGGCTGCTGTTCCTCCTGGCTCTGGGCGCCGCTGTCCCCTCCTCAGAGTCCCCGTCATCGTCCTCCGTGTGATTTTGTCCCCAGAGGGCTTATCCGTGTCTGCAGATGGTGTTTGGGTTGTTACAAATGGGGCGCTCCTGGCATCTAGAGGGGGAGGCAGGGATGCTGCTCAGCGTCCTCCAGGGCCCAGGACCGCCTGACAGACATTTATCCCGCCCCAAATATCAGTTGTGCCGAGGTTGGGAAACCTGCTCCAGGGCCTGAAAATCTCCCGAGGCCTGAAAGAAGTGTGGAAATTGTTGACAAGTCAGCGAGTCACTTACAGGGTCCCTAAATGACAAGCTTGTTTAAAGGGTCCAGAGTCACGAAAAAGTCTCTGTCCAGCCAAGTGAGTTGAGTGACTCAAGTGCACACAGCACGAAGCTGCTTTCTCCCATCTCGGGGAGCAGCAGGTGGCTGGATAGGAATTGGGAAAATCCAGTCACAGCCAACAGTTACAGTTAAATCAGTACATACAAAAAAAGAAAAGTGAATGGGGTGAACTTTCCAACCAACACCCTATAAAAGGCCTCAAAAGCTTGTTTGCGCTTTTTTTCCCCCCTCAGACACGAAAAGCATCTGTGGAGATCAAGTTTGAGGTGAAAACAGGCTCAGGGTCCACCTGTCCTCGCTGATCCATGGATTTCTGTGTGACCAGGTGAGTACCCTGTGGACCTGGTACCAAGAGGTTCCGGCAGCCTCCGCTGTGCAGAAGACCTGCCAGTGGGCTTTCCTGGGTTCAGGTTGTGACCACATGGAGTGACTGAGAGTGAAGGTATCTTGAGAAATATTGTTGATGTTTGATTGATGGAAAGATGGTAAGCTGTGTGGTTCTGTGTGGTAAATATTTCAGTAAGTACAGTTATATGCAAATAAAAACACATGAAACAAACGTAAATAACTGCAAAAGTGTATTATAGTAGAAAATATAGATTTACTTGCATTGCATAATACTCAAAAGTCAGGATTTATATATAATATAAATACAGAAACGTTTTGCGTGTGTATGTAGTATTAGAAGACATCTCATGAAATATTAGCAGGGATACTCAGTAACATTCCTTAGACCCATTCAATTTGACTTCTAAAGTCCTATAAATCCTCCACAAAAATTTGAAATAAAGGAGCATTCAGGGAAAAAGATGATTTGAACTTCTTTGTATTAATAACAAATTTAAAATTGAATTTGCCAGTAGCCAGATTTATTTTGAGCATTTTTTTCTTTATGACATTTCAAATCATTTTGAAGAGTACTAAGCAACACTGTAGATTGAAGGGAAGTGCGCTAGTCTCCAAAATACTGTCCTCTCCACCTTGCCTTCTAAAGGGAATTAACTTTGTTTCTTGAAACTTTTCTGAAATAACAGTCTGGTGATTCACGTTGCAGAGAATCTTGTTAAGTAATTTTGTATTTAGTTGTTGGCCTCTACTAATTGTGTGTGTATGTGTGTGTGCCTTTTTCATTCTAGCTTTCCTGTGATGTTCTTGAGGGAAATGTGTGCTTGTCATGCAATAGATAGTCTTTGAGTGTATAATTAATGGTGACCAACCATCCTCGTTTATTCAGGACTGTGGGGTTTTCCAGGACACAGAACGTTTAGTGTTCAAACCAGGGCAGTCCTAGACAAACCGGGATGGTTCCTCATCTCATGAGCCAGGCGCTGGCCCAGATGCATGGGGACCTGGAGAACCAGAAAGACCTTGTCCCACCTTTATGGAATTTATATTGTATTTGGGAATTTGGATTTTGAAAAGTTAATGACGAGAGTGATGTAGGAGTTTGGCACAAGGGGAATCAACCTGAGGGGGCAGTGAAGCCCTCATGAGAAGGACTGATATTTAGCTTGAGAGAAGGAGTTGGTACTGGATTTAGCTGGTCGGAGGGTTAGACTGGATTGAGGGTGTGGGTGTGTGTTCAAGAGAGCGTTTCAGGCAGATGGACCGCATGAGGACACCCCTGAAGCAGAGAGCCTGGTGTGTCCATGAACTGAGAAGAGGGATGGCTGAGCCGAGTCAACACAGGGGGAGGGGTGTGAGCCACACTGGCGAGGGGGGGAAAGGCAGGACCAGATCAGGGGTGACTTGGGACTCTGTTCTAAGACCAGTGGGAAGACTCTGGAGAGATGTGAGTAGAAGGATGATGTTATTAGCGTTTGGTCTAAGCATGTGGGTTAAAATGGACTTCATGGTTAAGAATGAAGACTTAATATGCAAGATGGGAGGTGCTGGGAATAAGATTAGGAATAAGATGATTGTTCCCTAGGCCTGGGTGATGGCTGTGGAGTAGGAAAGAAGTAGAAAGAAAAGATCTTGGAGTGTGGAACCGAGAGAACATAACGGTACTTTCTTGCCTACATGTGTCAGATGGCACAGGGCACTGACTTTTCTCCTCGCTGCTGTCCGTGCAGACCTGCAGGTGTCCCCTCACCCAGGTCTGTGTGTTCACCCCTCTTTGCCACTCACAGGCCCCCCTCCACATCCTAAAAGAAGTCAGGCCTTACTTGTGAGGGGGTTGTCTCACACGGGAGACACCTATGAGAGCCTCTGCAGGCATCAGAGCAGCCCCTTCCACATCTCCATCAGCCTCCTCCCTTCTCCTCTCTCGCTTTCCACACCAAGAATGACCCCTGCTCAGTATTCCACATCCCCATGATCTTCCTCCCCCAGGCTTGAGAAGGGTGGGGCAGCCACTGTGGTTGACATTATCTGCACCTTCCACTCTGACGCCCGCAGGTCCCAGGCTGGACAGAGATTGACTCTACTGGGAGCTGAGCCATGAGACCCAGTGCATCACCCACCTGGGCTCTTTCACCCTGGACGGGGACAGCCTCTACGTCAGTGGTGAGGGGCTGTGCTACAGCCACACTTTCTCTCTCAGTTGGAGTTCTGTGTTCCCTCCGTTGCTCTAAAGTGAGCTATGATCCATCTCTCTATCCTCCTGGTCTGGGTTCAGTCTTCTCATCACTGTGTGATCACAGGGCCCAACCACCTTCCATCTCGTTGCCTTCCCCCTGAACACCCCTCCACTCATCCCCTCTGCTTTCCCCTCTGCTTTTCTCACAAAGGTCCCTACATCCTTCCTCTCCCTTAATTCTTTATGTTCACCCCAACTCTTGCTCAGCTCCTCTCGCCTTCTCTCCACAGGTTACACCTATGGAGCCGTGGCGCCGACTACCAACAGTGAGTATTCCTGGCCCTGATCTCCTATGTCCCGTCTGCATTTGGGGTTGGGGAGCACTTGTTCTCCTTCACCTGCTGTACTTGGTGAGGGAGGCACATGGAAGGGCCCTAATTCATCCATTCTCTCCCTCCCGGGTTCTGGTGGAGAGTCCCAGCACAGGGTGAGAAAGCCTTAGACACAGATATGATATCCACCACATTCTGACCCCACGTGGTTTTCACTTTAATTCTCCTAGAGCCCCACACTTGGTCCTCCTTTTCCAGGTATCCCATCCATCTTCCCATTTTTCTGCCTGTCTATCTGTCTCTATTCCGAGTTCAGTCTCTCTTGTTCACTTATCTCTCTCTCTTGGGCTCCTCTCATCCACAGGCTTGCTCATCCCTCTGCTCACACAGTCACCCATACCCTCACTCTCATTTATGTTTCACCTGTGAATGGTGGTCCTGAGACAGCCAGTGCTGGAGCCAAGGTGAGCCTGGGGGCTCTTCACACTCTGTCCCTCCCTGCTGACAGCCCTTTCCACAGCTCCCGAGCCCACCACCAGGTCCCTGCATACTTGATCATCACCTGTGCCACCAGAAGCCACCACAGGTATCTGAGGGTGCCTTTTCCTTCCCAGGAGAAGCACTCTGGCCCCACTCCCCCACGAGCCAGTTGTGATCCAGGAGCTGAGAAACTAGGGTGTGAAATTCTGGTTTTAGGGTAATCATGCTGATTACAAAGATTATACCAAGGATTCAGTCTAAGGCCAGCCCTCAGAGAACCCCTAGTCTTGTGAAATTAACACACCATTATAATACAATATGGGATATTTCGGGGAGAGGCACCTGGCATAATTTGGAGGGGAAGAGCTTGCTAGAGAAAGTTTCACCAGAATGAAGTCTTTAAGAATGAGTAGGGGGGACCCCGGCAAATAGAGGATGAAGGGTTTTCCTGGCAGAGGGGATTCCATGAGCAAAGCCTCCGGCCAGAAACAACATTCCGTATGGGGAGAATTGAAACGAATTTGGGTTGCATGAAGCATAACCTTTAACCCTCAGTAGATGGATAAAATGAGACTGAAAGGTCAGCAGGAGCCAGATTGAGTAGAACTTTGAGTGCCAGGTCAAGAAGGTTGAACTAAATACTGAAGTCCATTGGGAGCCATGGGTGGTACTAGAGCAATGGTGGCCCTAGTGGGGTGTTCATTGCAGAAAGATCCTTCTAGTAGTCCATGTAGAACATCCTTTAGACAGAGCATTCAGTGAGCCTGCTTGGGTGTTTGTCTGGGTGAAGGAAGTTAAGACCTGAGCTAGGACAGGGATGGAGAGAGGGAGTGTATGTGAGGACCAGTGTGCAAGGTGAATGGGTGTTACTGGGAGGGAGGTGGAGCTGAGCAGATATGCGGGTTCTGACTTGGGTGACCGCACATGTGGATGGTGGTGCCACTGGGACAGAAGACAACAGATTATATGAGTGCAGGACTCTGGTGTGGTCTCAGGCCAGATTTCAGAGACGGCCATCGCTCTCCCTTTCGTCTTGCAGCTTTGGGGCACAACCTGAAGACCATCACAGTCAACGTCACCATCTCCACCTTCTGGTATTCCTCAGACATGAGCAAAGACTAAGCCACGATCAACTTCACTGTGAGGGTCCTGCAGAGCCTGGTGAGATCCTGGTCCCAGCAGCTTCTGGTGGGTTAAATCCCACCCAGCCCGTCCTTCAACCCCTGTCCCTCCTGCTCCTCCTCCTCCTTCCTCCCCAGCTGCATTCTTGTTCAAGAAGAGGAGCCTGGGCCCCTTCTACTCGAGTTGCATACTGGTCTCCCTCAGGTGAGACCCTCCCCTGAGCATTTGCTCCTAATGACCACTTTTGTGACCACCCCTCTCTGTATCCCCACTGTCCTCCCATTTCCTCCTTCCAGTTCTGGCCCCCACCCCCAGAGCTTTCAGGACCTCTCTCTAGAGTCCCCACATTCCTCTCTCCCCAGGCCTGAGAAGGATGGGGCAGCCACCAGTGTGGACGCTGTCTGTACCCACCACCCTGACCCCATGGGCCACCATGCCTCTGTGCAGGGAGCTGAGAGTCTCCACCTGTCTGATCTTCCTCTCGGTGGCTCCTGGCTCTGCAACCCAGAGTTTATCCATCCAGAAAGAGCACCAGCTACATTTCTGCATCATCAGCTGTAACCTCAGCAACACGGAGCCCACATTCTTGGAGTACACCGCTCTGCTCAGGGACACCCAGGACAAGGTGGGGTCTCCCTCTCCCGTCTCTCCTTGCCCTAAGGGCACAATCATTCCTCCGTCTGACTTACATCTGTTATGTGATTGTTTCAACCCTTCACTTTCCCTGCATGTCTGGGTTCTCTCAGTGTCCAGAGGTGATGTCCTAGCTGCCATCCCCATTTCTCACATGGGTAAACTGAAGCTCAGAAATGAGAGTATTGTGCCTAAGGTCACACAGTGAGTTAGGGACAGAGCCAGGATTTGAAGTCAGGTCTCCCTTGCCCCAAGGTCTGTGATCTTTCACTGGCTCCAGTGGCCCCCTGTGTCCCCAGGAGAACTCCACCTCACCCACTCTCCCTCGTGTTTGTTGTAGGTCACCAAGCTCTACAGAGGCAGCCAGCTTTGAGACATATTTCACTCCTGCCTGGTCACCGACTTGATGCACGTTGAGGAGATTGGAAGCATTGGCTGAGCTGGTGGCTGATGACTCTGAGCTCCCATGACACATCATTGATCTGGAAGTCACTTACATCGTGCCCATTCTGCCCCACATCCCTGTCAGCTAATCCTAACATCTCCTTCCATAGGTTTTCGGGGGATGAGAAAAGCATTAACATTTGGTGCCACCAACCTCCAGCATCCTGCTCCTCCTCCTCTTCTGGAGACTTTCAACAAATATCAGCAGTCTAACTGTGCTCTCCAATAGTCTAGCCACTAAACACATGGGGCAATTTAAATTTTTTATACACCTATTAAGATACGATTCACATATTATATGTGGGGAGGAGTGTATTTTTTAGGTTTTTCTATATACAATATCTTCTCATCTGCAAAACAAATAGTTTCACCTCTTCCCTTCCAATCTGGCTTTCTATTATTCCTTTTTCTTGACTAATTGCCCTCATTAGAACCTCTAGTACCTGTGATTAACATACGATATATGGGAAGACATCATTTTCTTGTCCCTGGTCTTAGGGGGGAATTTTTAGTCTTTCACCATTGAATACGGTGTTAGCCGTGGGTTTTTCATCGATGCTGTTTAAAGGTTGAGAAAGTTTGTTTCTATTCCTAATTTGTTGAGTGTTTTCTTTTTTAGACATGAAGGGCGTTGTATTTTGTGAAATTCTTTTCTGTATATGTGGTCAAGATTGCGTGGTATTGGCCATTATTCTATTAATATTGTGTAATACGTAATCAAGTTTTCAGATATTAAGCCAACTCCTCAACTAGAGGTGAGAGATTAAGATGTTCTCAAGTCTTTCCTGGGCGTGCCACAGCCCTAAGCACTTGTGGTGTTCTAGATGCCCGCAAATACACTGGAGCTTTTCAAAGCCCCCTGTGGACATCTCATTCCCCCAATTTTTCTTCTAAGTTTTTGGCTCACCATTGCCTGCCTCAGCTGGTATCACTCCCTCAGGCAGCTACAATAGAAAACAATTAGCCCAGAATATTTTTAGCAAGTGCCCTGGGGACAGACTTTCCTCCCTGGGCAAGCTCTGAGTCAAGTAACCTCAAGCCCTGAACATGGGGCTTTTTCGGGAAGCTGCCAGGCAGGTCAGCTAGTGAGAGTTCAATGGGGATAGCTCTTTTCAGAGCTCCAAACCCATTATGGCTGCTTGGCTGCTGGTTGTCTCAGCTACCATGGTTCTGAGACTGATGGTTTTCAAAGTTATGCAGGATATTGTGAGAGCAGGATGGGAATAGTGCAAGTTATAATGCCACAAAGTTTGCTCCCGTTATCAAGATTCCACCATATTTCTTCACTAAACCCTCCTCAGATTCTTAAAAGCCATTGATTAATTTCTAGACTTCTGAAAAGTTGATTTTGACCTTTTTTTACCAGTGTTCTCATTGTTTTTATGCATTTGCAGAAGTCCTTTCTCAAATGTTTCAAAACTATTCTCCCTGTGGTTATTTATTTATAAATTAATTACTTAAAATTAAATTACATGAGAAATTCAGTTCCTCACTCACACACACTAGCCACATTTTAAGTGCTTGATAACAACATGAGGCTAATAATGAGTATATTTGGTAGTGCAGACAAATGTTTACATTATTGCAGAACGTTATCTTGGACAGGACCCAGAAGCAGGGAATCTAGAATCAGGGTAGAATTCTAGACACCCTTGTTCATCCCTTGTGCCCTTCCAGGTCTGTCCCCCACAGTAACCACACTAGAGTGGACTCCCTGTGTACCTTGTCGCCTTGGCACATAGGCTGGACAGAGTTATCATCTATCAGGAATTCCTGTGACTGACCCAGAATGGACCCAGCTGCAGAACTTGACCCTGGTCAGGAAGAGTGTCCTTGGGAATGATAAGGCTCCCTGGTCATTGTGAAAGGAAGTGAGGGCATTCTGGGGATTCTGGATGCCTGGGGGTGAGAGAGCATTGAAATTTCTCAGGCTGGCAGGAGGTGGCATAGTCCCCCAGTCTTTACCCACCATTGAGAGAGAGAAAAGGACACCAGTGTAATATAGGAGGCCGTCATCTTCTCCTAGACAACTCTGTGACCTCAAGCTAGGCATCTCCCCTCTCTGGACTTTTGTTTCCTTATCTCTGCACTGAAAGCCACTGGGCCAGATGGTCAGTGAGGGTCTCCAGCTCTGTGTGAAGCAGACTTACAGGTTTGGGCTTCATGTAGTTTCTGATACACAGGCTATAGTTTACCCAGTCCCGCTCCAGATGAGCACCAATGCGCTAGAACTTTCTGCAGTGCTGGAATGTTCTATACCTGTGCTCTCCAGTGCATAGTCACATGTGGCTGTTGAGTACTCGAAGGATGGTATTGTGACTGGTCTTTATTTGTACTGATTTTTAATGTTACTGAGGTACTAGATTTTTTTATTTTATTTAACTAAAATTAATTTTAATTCAAAAAGAGACTTGTTGCTGCTCCATATCAGACAGCACACCTCTAAGAGTTTGTCTGGATAGAGGTACAAGTAGGGGGACCTGCACCCCTCCCCCCATGCCCACTGGGTGCTGTGTGTCCTCCCTTCCTCGAGTTTAGGTTATAGCTGGCAATAACAAGAATAGAGAATTGAAACTTCTCAATCATTTGATGTGAACAAACTCATACTTGGAGGTCGTAATCAGAGAAGACTTCCTGCAGGATATTACATTGTAGGTTAATCCTAGAAAATGAATATGAAGCAAATAGATAAAGGAGAAGGGGATGATGTGTTTCCAGGCATGGAAGAACACATTTGAGTGGGATTTTACAAATTTAGAGAGATCCCATAGGCTTGCCAACTGTGATGACCCATTCTCCCCGTGACCGTCCTAAGAAAGTCCAGCCCAAATTCAGTCCTCTGTGCCCAGAGGTATGAATTTGGTTTAATTTGTTACACTTTTGTTCTGTGATAATGGTCTTGCATTTTGTAGCAAAGTGTGCTCACTTTTTAGAGATGGAAACTAAAATTGTGTGAAACATCATGATGTCTACTTGACTTTAATATTTCATTGAAAACATGGGATGAATCAAGGGTGGCAAGTGTTAATGATTTATACATTGATGAAATATCGTTTTAATTGGATGGAATATACATTGTTAAATTTAGATGGTGGATGTTTATGAAACTGTTCCCTTTATTTTTCTGTGTCTAAAAAGTTTTATTAAAAAGAGTGAAACACACTCACATGCATTCTCCATTTCATTCACTTCCAGAATATTTTCCCAATAGAGATGACACCTTGACTGAGAAACCTGGTAAATTTGCAGGAAGTCCTAGCCCATGGTAGGGGACGAGTATCTTGATGCTGTGTCTCATTGAAGAGAACCATGCGCACAGTGTCTTGGATGATGAAGAATGTTAGCCAACCCTTGTCAAGGAGGGTTGAGGCACAGTGGGTTCACCAGGAGCCCTGGGGTGATGACAGGACGTGGCTCACCGCACCACTTGTCTCCCCAGACCACCCCTTCTGGGCCCTCATCCTCATCTGCTTGGCGGGCCTCCTGGTGCTCATCACAAACCTGATGTGCTGTCTCCTGGCAAGCCATGACGTGTTGATTGTCTTCTTACTATTGGGTTGTAAGAGCTCTTTATATATTATAAATACACATCCTTTTCTAGGGATATGATTTGAAGATGTTTTCTCCCAGTCTGTGTGTGGCTTGCCTTCTCCTTCACAACATGAGTCATTGGGGAAATGTAAGTGACAGTCATCATAAGATTCCACCACACTTGAGAATGGCTAAAATTAAAAAAAACTGACTATAGCAAATGTTGTTGAAGATGTCAATTCACTGAAACTCTCCTCAGTACTGGTGAAAAATAGCTTGGATGCGTCTTTAATAATTACATACGTCTACCAAGCATTTCCTCTCCTAGGAATCCATCTAAGGGAAATAAACACATATTTCTATACACAGACTTGTACACACATGTTGATAACAACCTAGCTATAGTAGACAAAAACAGAAAACAACCCAAATGTCCATCTACTGGTGAACGGATACACAAAGTGTGGTTTATCCCCACAGTGGGATACTATTCAACCATAAAAAATAATGAATTATTTTTTTCTTTTTTAATTATTTTATTGAAATTATATAGGGTTTTAACATTGTGTAATTTCGGGTGTTCATTATTATCTGTGAATTTCTGTATAGACTGCATCGTGCTTACCACAAGTAGTCTGACTTTTATCCATACCATGCACATGTGCCCCTTGAACTCTTTCACTCAACACCCAGCCCCCTTCCCCTCTGGTAAGCACTAATCTGTTCTCTTTATCCCTGTGTATGTTTATCTTCTACATATGAGTGAAATCATGCATATTTCTTTGTCTGGCTTATTTCATTTAACATCATATCCTCAAGGTCCATCCAGGTTGTTGCAAACAGGACGATCTTGTCTTTTTTTTCTGGCTGAGTAGTATTCCATTGTATATAATACATACCACATCTTCTTTATCCATTCATGTGTAGCAGGGCACTTGGGGTGCTTCCATGTCTTGGCTATTGTGAATAATGCCACAGTGAACACAGTGGTGCGTAAATCTCTTTGAATTGTTGATTTCAATTTTTTTGGATAAATACCCAGTAGTGGGATAGCTGGAAGTTATGGTATTTCTATTTTTAATTTTTGAGAAATCTCCATACTGTTTTCCCCGGTGGCTGCAACTGTTTGCATTCCCACCAGCAGTGTGTGAGAGTGCTCTTTTCTCCTTATCCTCTCCAACATTTGTTATTTTTTGTCTTGGGAGTTATAGCCATTCTGACAGGTGTAATGTGATCACTCGTTGTAGTTTTGATTTGACTATCCCTAATAATTAGTGATGTTATGCATCTTTTCATGTGCCTGTTGGTCTTCTGTATATCTTCTTTGGAAAAATGTCTGTTCATATCCTCTGCCCAGTTTTAGATTGGATTATCTTTTTTTTGTTGTTGTCGGGTGTATGAGTTGTTTATATATTTTGGAAATTAACCCCTTGTCAGATATATGATGTGCAAACATTTTCTCCCAGTTCGTGGGTTGTCTTTTCGGTTTTTTATTTTTTTGAGGAAGATCAGCCCTGTGCTAACATCCATGCTAATCCTCCTCTTTTTTTCTGAGGAAGACCGGCTCTGAACTAACATCTATTGCTTATCTTCCTCCTTTTTTGTTTTCCCCAAAGTCCCAGTTGATAGTTGTATTTCATAGTTGCACATCCATCTAGTTGTTGTATGTGGGACGCGGCCTCAGCATGGCCGGACAAGCGGTGCCTCTGTGCGCATCTGGGATCCGAACCTGGGCGCCAGTAGCGGAGCTCGAGCACTTAACCACTAAACCACGAGGCTCTCCCTGTCTTTTCGTTTTGTTCATCATTTCCTTTGCCTTGCAGAAGCATTTTAGTCTCATGTAGTCCCATTTGTATATTTTTTCTTTTCTTTCCCTTGCTTGAGTAGACATAGTATTGGGAAGGGTGCAGAAAAGACCGATGTTAAAGACTGTACTGCGTATATTTTCTTCTAGGAGTTTTATGATTTCAAGTGTTAGATTCAAGTCTTTTATCCATTTCGAGTTAATTTTTTGTATGGTGGAAGATAATGATCTACTTTCATTCATTTGCATGTGGCTGTCCAGTTTTCCCAACAGTGTTTATTGAAGATACTTTCCTTTCTCCATTGTATGATCTTTGCTCCTTTGTCAGAGATTAACTGACCACAGATGTGTGTTTTTTTTTTTTTTTCTGGGCTTTCAGTTCTGCTCCATTGATTTATGAGTCTGCTTTTGTGCCAGTACCATGCCATTTTGATTACTATAGCTATGTAATATATTTTCAAGTTAGGATTGTGATGCCCCCAGCTTTGTTCTTTCTTCTCAGGATTGCTTTGGCTATTTGAGGTCTTTTGTTATTCCATATATATTTTAGGATTCTGTGTTCTGTTTCTATGAAGAATGTCACTGGGATTCTGATTGGGATTGCTTTGAATCTGTAGATTACTTTAGGTAATATGGACATTTTAACTGTGTTTATTCTTCCAATCCATGTGCATGGAATATCTTCACATTACTTCAGGTCACCATTGATTTCTTTCAATAATGTCTTATAGTTTTCATTGTATAAGTCTTTAACCTCTTTGGTTAAATTTATCCCTAGACACTTTTTTCTTTTTGTTGCAATTGTAAGTGCGATTGTACTCTTGAGTTCTCTTTCTGTTAGTTCGTTATTAGAGTATAGAAATGCAACTGCTTTTTGTTAGTTGATTTTGTACGCTGCAACTTTGCTGTAGTGGTTGATTATTTCTAATAGTTTTCTGATGGATTGTTTTGGGTTTTCTATATTTACAATCATGTCATCTGCAAACAGCAAGAGTTTCATTTCTTCCTTTCCAATTTAGATTCCTTTTACTTGTTTTTCAAGCCTAATTGCTCTGGCTTAAACCTCCAGTACTATGTTGAATGGGAGTGGCGAGAGTGGGCACATTTGTCTACTTCCTGTTCTCAAAGGAATGGCTTTAAGTTTTTCACCATTAAGTATTATGTTGGCTGTGGGTTTGTGATATATGACCTTTATTGTGTTGAGGTACTTTCCTTCTATACCCATTTTATTGAGAGTTTTTAGCATAAATTGATTTTGGGTTTTGTCAAATCCTTTCTCTGCATATGTGTAGAATATGATGTGATTTTTAATCCTCATTTTGTTAATGTGGTGTAGCACATTGATTGATTTGCGGATGTTGAACCTTCCCTGCATCCCTGGTATAAATTCCACTTGCTCATGGTATATGATCCTTTTAATATATTGCTGTGTTCGATTTGCTGATATTTAGTTGAGGATTTTTGCATCTGTGTTCATCAGTGATATCGGCCTGTAATATTCCTTCTTTGTGCTGTCCTTGCCTGCTTTTGCTCTCAGGGTGATGTTGGCCTCATAGAATGAATTAGGAAGTGTTCCATCTTCTTCAACTGCTTGGAATAGTTTCAGAGGCATAGGTATTAAATCTTGTTTGAATATTGTGTAGAATTCTCCAGAGAAGCCATCTGGTCCTGGACTTTTGTTTTTTGGGAGGTTTTTGATGACCATTTCGATCTCTTTACTTGTTATTTGTCTGTTCATTTTCTCTGTTTCTTCTTGAATCAGTTTTGGGAGGTTGTATGAATCTAATAATTTATCTCTTTCTTTTAGGTTATCCAATTTGGTGGCATGTAAGTTGTTCAGTGTATTCTTTTATTGTCCTTTGGATTTCTGTGATATCTGTTGTAATTTCTCCTCTTTCATTTCTAATTTTATGTGTTGAGCCTTCTCTCTTTTTTTCTTAGTGGGTCTGGCTAAGGGTCTGTCAGTTTTGTTTCATTCTTCACAAAGAACCAGCTCTTTGTTTCATTGATCTTTTCTACTGTTTTTTTAGTCTCTATTTCATTTATTTCTGCTCTAATTTTTATTATTTCCCTCATTCTGCTGACTTTAGGCTTCATTTGTTCTTCATTTTCTGGTTCTATTAGGTGTAGTTTAAGGTTACTTATTTGGTATTTTTCTTGTTTGTTGTGGTGAGCTTGTATTGCTATGAATTTCCTTCTTAGAACTGCTTTTGCTGCATCCCATAAGAGTTGTTTTGTTGTCTTTTCATTTTCATTTGTCTTCAGGTATTTTTTTATTTCTCCTTTCATTTGTTCATTGATCCAATGTTTCTTCAGTCGTGTGTTCTTTAGTCTCCACATATTTGTAACTTCCCCATCTTTTGTCTTGTAGATGATTTCAAGTGTCATAGCATTGTGGTCAGAAAAGAAGCTTGATATGATTTCAATCTTAAATTTATTCAGGCTTGCCTTGTTTCACAACATATGGTATATCTTTGAGAAGGTTCCATGTGCACTTAAGAAGAATGTGTATTCCGCTTTTTTGGGAGGGTATGCTCTATATATATCAAGTTCATCTGATCATATGTTTCATTTAATTCCACTATTTACTTGTTGCCTTTCTATGCATGATCTATCCATGGATGTAAGTGGGATGTTCAGCTCCCCTGCTATTATCGTGTTGCTGTTAATTTCTCCCTTTAGGTCTATTGATAGTTGCTTTATATTCTTTTGTGGTGTTGCGTTAGGTGCATATAACTTTATAAGTGTTATGTCCTCTTGGTGGAAACTCCCCTTTATCATTATAAACTGCCCCCCTTTGTCTCTCATAGTCTTTTTTACCTTGAAGTCTGCTTTGTCTGATATAAGTATGGAAACACCTACTTTGTTTTACTTGCCATTTGCTTGGAGTATTGTCTCCCATCTCTTCATTCTGAGCCTGTTTGTTTTTAGTGCTGAGATGCGTTTCCGGGAGGCAGTGTACTGTTGGGTCTTGTTTTCTAATCCACCCCACCACTCTGTGTCTGTTGATTGGAGAATTCAATCGATTTACATTTAGAGTGATTATTGATACCTGAGGGCTTAATCCCACCTAATCTATATTTCCATTGTTTCTCTTCCTTTCTGTTTCGGACTACTATTTCATTTTGGGGGTTTTCTGTGGAAATTTTCTCTTTTTTTATTATCTATGGCTCTGCTCTGATTCTTTGTTTGCTGGTTACTGTGAGGTTTGTATGAAGATCTCATAGATGACATAGTCCATCTTCTGAGAGCCTCTTATCTCCATTAGTCTAAGCAGGTTCGATCACTTTCCTCTTCTCCTTCTGAGTTATTGTTGTCACAAGTTATTCATTTTTGTGTTGTGCGTTTGTGACTATGCTGAAGTGTTTATAGTTACTTTTTATGCTTTCCTTCCATTCTTCTTTTAAGTTATAATTAAGTATTTGCTACCTTGTTGTGAAACAGAGCTGTAGCTTTCTGATTTTGTCTGTCTATTTATCTCTTTGCTCAAAGCTTTGTAGACGTTTGTCTTCTTTTTGTTTCAGGTATGATGGCGTTCTTGATCATTGCTTGTATGGGATATCTAGTGACAATGAACTCCCTCAGCCTTTGTTTTTCTGGGAAACCTTTTATTTCTCCATTGTATCATAAGGATCATTTCACTGGATAGAGTATTCTTGGCTGAAAGTTTTTGTCTTTCAATATTTTTATTATATCATTCCATTCTTTCCTTGCCTGTAAATTTTCTGCCAAGAAATAAGCTGAAAGCCTGATAGAGGTTCCTTTGTAGGTTACTTTCTTCTGTCTTGCTTCCCTTAATATTTTTTCTTTGTCATTGGCTTTTGTCAATTTTACTATTATATGACTTGGAGAAGGTCTTTTAGCATTGATGTTATTAGGCCTTCTGTTGGTTTCATGTACTTGTAAGTCCGGTTCTTCTCCGGGTTTGGAAAGTTCTCAGCCATTATTTCTTTTAACAAGCTTTCTGCTCCTTTCTCCCTCTTTTCTCCTTCTGTGATACGTATAATTCTTAGGTTGCTTTTATAATTGAGTCGTATATTTCTCCAAGAATTCCTTCATTTTTTAAAAATCTGAGTCCTCTCCTCATCCACTGAAAACATTTCTGTATTTCTATCCTCTAAATCACTAATTCTTTCATCCATCATATCAGCTGTTTTTTAATGATTCTAGATTATTTTTTATCTCATTAATTATGTTTTTCATATCCAGAATTTCTGCTTTTCTTTTTTTTAATAGTTTCAGTTTCTTCGATGAAGTATTCCTTTTCCTCATTAATTTTATTCCTGAGTTCATCGAACTGTCTGAACATTCTTGTAACTTGGTGAGTTTCTTTAATGACAGTTATTTTGAATTCTCTGTCATTTAGATTGTAAATTTCTGTGACTTCAAGGTTCGTTTCTAGGGGTTTGTCATTTCCTTCTGCTCTGAATTGTTAGTGTAGTTTCTTATGGTCTTTGATGAACTAATCTTTTGCCTGCATATTTGTGGTAGTATCAGGTCACAGATTCCACCTGCTACCGTTGTGGGGGAAGCATGAGCTGTGGTTTTGATCCCACCCCATATGCTGGAAGTTGCGTTGGTACAGTGGGTGTTCCCATCCGCTGGGAAAGCATTCACACTGGGCTCAGAGCTGCAGCCACACGGAGGCACCTACCCAGTTGTGAGACCGCAGCACTACTATGGGTATTTGTGCCATCTGGGAAAGCATTTGCGTGTGCGCATATATCTGCTGCTGCCTTTTCTCATGCTCATGCCCGCCTCTGTGCTTGGTGGGTGGGAATTCTTCACGGGTTCTGAGCACTGGCCAATCATTGGGACTGCAGTGGCATGGTGGGCTTTCCAATCATCCAGGAAAACATTCATTTGCGGGTCCAGGGCTGCCGCCAACACCTCCCAGAGTTGCACCAAGGCGCATTCCTACTTTTGGGGATGCAGCAGTACTATTGGCTCTCACTCCAACCTGGGAAGCACTCGGGTGTGTGCACAGTGTTGCCAGGGAATGGTTGGGGATAGGAATGAATTAATATTACATGCAATGACAAACATAAATCTCAAAATAATTATGCTGAGTGAAAGAAGCCAGTAAAAAATGAGTACATGGTATATGATCCCATTTATAAAAATCCTTGGAAAATACAGGAAAATCTATAGGGACATATACCAGACATATACTGGTTACCTGAGAATGAGAATGTGTTTGCAAACGGCAGGGAAAGAGGAATTAAAATGAGCATGAGCAAATTTGGGGAGGATGGGCGTTCCTTTTCTTGATTGAGGTGATAGCTCAATATGTTATAATCAAAATGTATCAAATTGTTCACTTTAAATGTATGCAGTTTACTGTATGTCGTTAATACCTCAATTAAGTTAGAACATGTAGGGGAAAGAGAGGGAGAGAGAGCCAAGAGAGGAAAAAGGAAAGGAAAAGAAGGACTGAGGGTGAAAATTAAGTGGACAAAAGGAAGAGAGAGACACAGGAGGCATCGGGTCTCTGTGGCTTTGGCATCTCCTTCTCCTGGAGTCTCCCACACTGGGCAGCTGACTGGACCATTCTGATGTGCTCTCCTCACCTCACAAGTCACTGTCTGCTGGTGGAAGAAGGAGGGCGACTATGACCTCCAGTGACGATGCCTGGGCTATTACCTGCCTCATGGCGACCTACAGAAGCTGCGATGACTAGATCTGACTATATCTGAGGTCCCCCTTTCCCAGCTGGGGTCCAGAGGAGCTTGGCTGGAACAGAACGAAACCACATTGGACGGACTCAGGCTCCGAGCCTTTCTAGACTTGACCCCTGACTGGCTCACAAGGGACTAAGCTGAAAGGTTTCACCTTCCTTAAGTCCTGAAAGTGACTGCAACTTCTGTCCTGTGGTGTCACACCAGTTCATCCCTCAGGGACACCAGAATTGGTGAAACCAGCACAGACATTTCCATCATGTAAAATCGTATCCCCACTTCAGTGCAAGTTTTCTCTTCTTGGGAAACTTTGGAACATCCCTACCCTTGACTCTGTGCAGCCATCACACCCCTCTCGGTTCCTCCATATTCCTCCCCCACTGAAGGCCTGGCAGTCTCAGGTTCCCCTTTTCTGCTTCATTTTCTGAAGCTCAGATTCACCAGGCCTTCCAGATCAATCTCCCTCAATGGCTCCTCTCCCCACTCATGGGTCCTCCATGATGGGAAACAGGCCAAGATGGGATGAGTGGGTCAGACATGACTCTGCAGTCACCTTGGGCCTTGGGAGCTGAAATGACTAGGTGTCTGGGAAGCCTGAATCCCAGAGTAACACCAAGGCTCTGGGAAGAGAGTATCTGCTCTGGATGTAAAAGTGAATAAAACACGTGGGGAGAAATCTGAGGGAAAAGAAAGAGTCTTTTTTCATCTTTCTCTCTACAGAGTCCAACTAGCCTCACAGCAGAGGCTCCCCAACAGGCAGCCCAGAGCAACCCAGACATGAGGCAGGCTGCGCTGTTCTGCCTTGGGTCTGTGGGAACAGATTACATTATCTGCACACACTGTGCAGACGACCACAGCCTCTAGTGGCGCTGAGCTCCCTCAGCCTTTGTTTATCTGGGAAAACTTTTATTTCTCCATTGTATCATAAGAATCATATCTCTGGATAGAGTATTCTTGGCTGAAAGTTTTTGTCTTTCAGTATTTTTAAAATATCATTCCATTGTTTCCTTGCCTGTAAATGTTCTGCCAAGAAATATGCTGAAAGCCTGATAGGTGTTCCTTTGTAGGTGATTTTCTTCTGTCTTGCTTCCCTTTATATTTTTTCTTTGTCATTGGCTTTTGCCAATTTTACTATTATGTGCTTTTGAGAAGGTCTTTTAGCATTGATGTAATAAGGCGTTCTGTTGGCTTCATGTATTTGTAAGTCTGGTTCTTCCCCAGGTTTAGGAAGTTCTCAGCTATTATTTCTTTGAACAAGTTCTCTGCTCCTTTCTCCCTTTTCTCTCTCTGGGATACGTATAATTCTTAGGTTGTTTTTATAATTGATTCATATATTTCTCCAAGAATTCCTTCGTTTTTTAAAAATCTGAGTCCTCTCTCCTGTACACTGGAAGCATTTCTATATTTCTATCCTCTAAATCACTAATTCTTTCATCCATAATATCAGCTCTTTTTTTAAGGATTCTAAATTCATTTTTATCTCATTAATTATGTTCTTCATATCCATAATTTCTGCTTGTCCTTTTTTTAAAATAGTTTCAGTCTCCTTGATAAAGTATTCCTTTTCCTCATTAATTTTATTCCTGAGTTCATCGAACGGTCTGAACATTCTTGTAACATGGTGAGTTTCTTTACTGACTGTTATTTTGAATTCTCTGTCATTTAGATTGTAAATTTCTGTGTCTTCAAGGTTCGTTTCTGGAGATTTGTCATTTCCTTCTGCTCTGAATTGTTACTGTAGTTTATTATTGTATTTGATGAACTAATCTTTTGCTTGCGTATTTGTGGTAGTATCAGGTCACAGATGCTGCTTGCTACTGCTGTGGGGGAAGCATGAGCTGTGTTTCTGATCTCACTCCATATGCTGGAAGTTGCGTGGGTACAATGGCTGTTCCCATCCGCTGGGAAAGCATTCACACTGGGCTCAGAGCTGCCACAAAACCGAGGCACGTACCCAGTTGTGAGACGGCAGCACTACTATGGGTATTTGTGCCATCTGGCAAAGCATTTGCATGTGCGCATATATCTGCTGCTGCCTTTTCTTATTCTCAAGCCAGCCTCTGTGCTTGGTGTGTGGGACTTCTTCACAGGTTCTGAGCATTGGCCAATCATTGGGACTGCAGTGGCATCGTGGGCTTTCCAATCATCCAGGAAAACATTCATTTGAGGGTCCAGGGCTCCCGCCAAACCCTCCCAGAGTTGCACCAAGGCGCATTCCTACTTTTGGGGATGCATCAGAACTATTGGCACTCACTCCAACCTGGGAAGCACTCGGGTGTGTGCACAATGCTGACAGGGAAGCGTTGGGGATAAGAATGAATTCATAGTAAATGCGATGACAAGCATAAATCTCAAAATAATTATGCTGAGGGAACGAATCCAGTAAAAAATGAGTACATAGTATATGATCTCATTTATAAAAATCCTTGGAAAATACAGGAAAATCTATAGGGACATATTCCAGATCACTGGTTGCCTGGGAATGAGAATGTGTTTGCAAACGGCAGGGAAGGAGGAATTAAAGTGAACATGAGGAAATTTGGGGAGGATGGGTGTTCCTTTTCTTGATTGAGGTGATGGTTCCATAAGTTATAAACAAAATGTATCAAATTGTTCACTTTAAATGTATACAGTTTACTGTATGTCATTAATACCTCAATTAAGCTAGAACATGTTGGGGAAAGAGAGGGATAGAGAGCCAAAAGAGGGAAAAGGAAAGGAAAAGAAGGACTGAGGGTGAAAATTAAGTGGATAAAAGGAAGAGGGCGACACAGGATGCATCGGGTCTCTGTGGCTTTGGCAGCTCCTTCCCCTGCAGTCTCCCATACTGGGCAGCTGACTGGACCATTCTAATGTGCTCTCCTCACCTCACAAGTCACTGTCTGCCGGCGGAAGAAGGAGGGCGACTATGAGCTCCTGAGACGATGCCTGGGCTATTACCTGCTTCATGGCGACCTATGGAAGCTGAGATGACTAGATATGACTAGATCTGAGGTCCCCTTTTCCCAGCTGTGGTCCAGAGGAGCTTGGCTGGAACACAACGCAACAATATTAGACGGACACAGGCTCTGAGCCTTTCTAGACTTGGCCTCTGACTGGCTCACAGGGGTCTAAGCTGAAAGGTTTCACCTTCCTTAAGTCCTGAAAGTGACTTCAACTTCTGTCCTGTGGTGTCACACCAGTTCATCCCTCAGGGACAACAGAATTGGTGAAACCAGCACAGACTTTGCCATCATGTAAAATCGAATCCCCACTTCAATGCAAGGTTTCCCTTCTTAGGAAAATTTGGAACATCCCTCCCCTTCACTCTGTGCAGCTATCACACCCCTTTCGGTTCCTCCATATTCCTCCCGCACAGAAACCCTGGCAATCTCAGGTTCCCCTTTTCTGCTTCATTCTCTGAAGCTCTGATTCACCAGGACTTCCAGATCAATCTCCCTCAATGGCTCCTCTCCCCACTCATGGGTCCTCCATGACCAGAAACAGGCCAAGATGGGAGGAGTGTGTGAGACATGACTCTGCAGTCACCTTGGGCCTTTTGAGCTGAAATGACTAGGTATCTGGGAATCCTGAATCCCAGAGAAACACCAAGGCTCTGGGAAGAGAGTATCTGCTCTGGATGTAAAAGTGAATAATACTCAGCGGGAGAAATCTGAGGAAAAAGAAGGAGTCTTTTTTCATCTTTCTCTGTACAGAGTCCAACTAGCCTCACAGCAGAGGCTCCCCAACAAGCAGCCCAGAACATCCCAGGCATGAGGCAGGCTGTGCTGTTCTGCAGTGGGTCTGTTGGAACAGATTACATTATCTGTACACACTGTGCAGATGACCACAGCTGAAGATACCCAAGGGCTGAGAATTAAAGTCACAGTCATGGCACTCTCTCAGACTTTTTGTGTGTGAGCTTCACATTCTCAATATTAAGCAGTGCTTCTCTGAGAATGCACACTCTGAATATTATAATGATTAATAATATTAGTATATTATTATACATTGCATACATTATACACTGTACATTATAATTATTAATTAATGTGTAATTATTATACATTAATATATTCTTATTATATATTACATTATTATAATATCATTATAATGGTTAATAATCGTTATCATTATTGACTATTTAATTTCTCCTAAGCAACATGACTGGCAAGCTCTGCGTGTATTATCTCAGTTACAGTCACAATATTTAGGGTTTTATTCCCATTTTAAGCTAAAGATGTGGAGGCTCAGAAATATTAAATAACTTGACAAAGAAGGAAAAAAATTACTACAAAGCTAAATTAAACACCTAGTCAAACTATGTGTCAAAGAAAGAAAGACATTTTCTGACTTACAAACAGACTCAAAGTTGACCTCCCACAGGCCTGCAGTGAAAGAACCGGTAAAGAATGTACATCAGGAAGAAGAAATGTGAACCCAAGAAACATAACAAGAGTCATGAGTAAAGGAAAAAAAGTCTGTCTAATTTAGTATTAGTTTTAATACAAGACATTAAAAACACATTCGAACCAAAATTCCAGATGATTATCACATGGAAGAATAGAGGAGAGAAGATTTAGCTAAAAGATAACTCATTTTTTAGGGAAGATATAAATATTAAGATACTCTATTATTGTTTAACACGTTGCTCTCAGAAACTGATAAATCTGTGGGACAAAAGTAAGTAATGATAAAGAGGATTTAAGAGTGCCACATACTCGATCAGACAAATAGACAAATCCCAACACACTGGCTTATTGTGAGATTTGTGATGCTGAAAACAGTCGTTCCCCTGACAGCATGATACAGCAATGGCATATAAATTTTCATGAATCAAATTTCCAACGCATATAAATCTAAAAAAATTGATAATCCAGTATTTCATTGTATGCAACTAGTGATTCAACATGCAACAAATACCAGAAAAATAAAGACCCAGAAGTAGGTGTCTTTTTTGGGAAGACAGATATAGCAGCTCTTTAGTGAAATGTTATGTTGGAATCTATTGCAATATCACACAAAAAGGACAATCTATTTGGACTAGGTATGTTTTCTCTGTGACTGTGAGGGCAAAACTCTAAAGAATCCCCTGACTGTGATAACTCTCTGTTGTTCTTGAAATACAAATACGTAACACTCAGGAAAGGAAAGGAAGGACAGATCTCCTTTCTCTCCTCACCTGAAACTCAATCTCCCACCTCAAAAGGATCACTGTCTGTATCTTCTCTGTCATGCAAAGGAATCAATGAAAAGAAAAGTATTGGTATATATTAAAGTTTCAAGAGCTCAAAGCAAGAAAACCTAATGACCCCTGCAGAGGCGTTGATGTAGTGTGAACTCCATGTCATCTGCACCGTCTTGTCTTTTATCATCGTGTTTGTCGGGACGTCCTTCTTGGCCCCTCACTTTCCCTGCCTCGCTAACGAGTCTGTCTGCATCAGTGCTACCGCCAGTCTCTCTCTTGCCGTCTTCACTTTCTCTTCCTGTTTCCTGATATCTTCCTGAGTCACCAGAAGTTGTTTGCAAAGGAGCTGTGGGATGTACAGCCCAGCTCCTGGGATGGTCTCTGCTGAATCTGAAGACAAGGCAGGGGTGGGCATGGGACTGGAGTTTGGACCACCTCTGAGCACACCTGGCAGGGATGCACCTGTGCAACTAGGTGCAAGATTCAGCAGGGCTTTGGCAAGGTCCATAGGACTTAACAGTTCTCCTGCACTCTGCAGGCCTGGAGACCTTGCAGTCTCTTCTGCCAGCAGAGTTGTTGGGGCTGCTCCAAGGTTTCCTCCCATGGATGGCATCTGACCTCATTTCCAGGATAGGATGTGATTCTAGTAACTGGCCTCTTGAATATGTAACTGGACATCCTCAAAGGGATGGAGATGTTCAAACCAGGTTTTGGGTTGGATTGGTGTCCACAATCATGTCGCTTCTTCTGTGATGAATTGACCATCATACTTCTTTTCCTCTTACCTTATAAAAATAAATTGGGAAAGTGGATCAGAGTGATAAATGAAGCCTGCCTTCCCAGGACAATGATGTCAGATGCCTTGTACTTCTACCCTCCCTCTCTCCCTGTGGGGATTAATCTGACCTGTGTCCTGGGACATCATCAAAGAGATTTGGGTCAAGAACAGAAAGCTCGAGGTCAAAACTCAGGACTACGGCAGGTCATTTCTTCTTCCCCATGTTGTTAGACACTTATGAGTATGACTTTATTCTCTTTTTGTCCTTGTCACTCTCAACAACAAAATCCCTGGTGCTCCCTGTCAGGACCCACGTTCCCCAGTCTTTTTCTAAATCCCAAATCATCGTATTCTTCTGTACTATATGACTATTCATTTGATTAACCCATTGACCAGTTGGTGTTCATAGCTCCATTAGAGCCTAAATCAGTAGTGAAATTATCATCCACCCCACTCCTAGTGACTCTTATTTCACAACTGTGAACATTAGATCTCAGTACAGAGAATGTATGTCTGAAAAAACTCAACTTACAAATGGAGAATGTGCTGTAAGTGGGAAGTACACACTGGATTTATGAAACCCAGGAAAAAAATGTAAAGTCTCTCATTATTAAGTTTTGTATAGACTGCACCCACATTGATGATATCTCGGTTATAGTGGGTTAAAATGTACTATTAAAATTAGTTTCACTTGTTTGTTTTCATTTTTTAAAATGTGGCTACTAAGAAAAAAATTAAATTCTATAATATAGAGTGCTTAATGTTACTATTGGACAGTGCCGATGAAGCCATCAGTGAAAATAAATACCAGATAAAGTGGTTAGGGAAATTTTTTTTCCCTAGAAAAGGCGTCTACACTGGCCCACACTGCAAGATGCTGGAAAAACTGTCATACACACACACACACACACACACACACACACAGACACTGACAGAATGAAACAAACCTATTCCTAGAGTCACCACTTCTCCCATGGCATGAGGTTGCACTCCTACTTATTCCTAAGTGGACTAATATCAAGAAAGAAGGCAGAAGTCAAGTAATTTACCAGTCAGGAAGATCTAAAACCAGAGACTAAAGCTCAAGATATGTGGTGAATTTCCTGTCCTGGCTTCTGTTATTAATTCAATATATTAGGGAGACTTTTCCAAGGAGGGTTGTTTTAAAACTCACATTTTCTTTACTATGTCAAAATAGACAGGCTATGTAAAGTATAATTACTCTAGCCAATCAATGAAAAGGAGATGATAGAACACGAATACCCTTATTATAAGTCACTACTGGATTAGAGAGTCAGGGAACAGCTGACATTGGGTTAATTTTGCCTTAATCAGGCTGATTCTGATTTCATGACCGTCATATTGATTGTATTATGCTAGAACCTACGAAACTTCCCAGCCTCCCTACTATTTAACCACCAAGGCCCACCAACCAGACCAGTCCTTGCTGACACATCCCCTGCATCCATCCCTTCTGACAACAACTGGAGGATTTTACCTAAATCCCACTCTGTCTCTGTGCTCTTTTACCTGCCCCATGTCCAGGGAATCATTTTCTCCAAGGCTCAGCCTCTGTGTCTGCCCAGCTCTGAGGATGGCACTTCTCCCTCCAGTGATTACGAGGATCAGAGTGCAGACCCTGTCAGCTGCAGCAAGTGGACAAAGACTGGGGTGTTCTGACAGAAAAGAACCTTTGGTGGGCACGGTTACCAGGGTCCAAGAAGCCCCAATGATTCCTCCAGGGAATGTGATGCAGGACAGAGCAGGAATGTTTGCGTGTGGTTCGGCTTGGGAATGCTTGTAGGGTGACAAAGGTGACGTTGGTAATGCATTCACCAATGTTGTTCACTCATTTATTCATCGTATGTCATGGAGTGCATTCTACATACATCCAGGCAACAGTATCAACCTCTGGGGCTCACAGGCAGTGTCAGAAGAATTTCTAATATATAGGCACAGCACTGGCAATACACTAGGTGTTCCAAGCATTTTTCAAACATTAACTCCTTTAATACTCTCTATAATCCTACAAAGTAGGTATGCTGATCATTATGCCAACTGAGTGATGAAGAAACTGAGGCAACAATCAGGTAAATAACTCAGTCAATACAAATATCTAGTAAGGGATTGAGCTGGAATTTAGACATGAGGAGTTAGCTCCATCCTCTGTGCTCTCAACCACGACATCTACTCTCTAAAGACTTCACATCATGAAAAAATTTGATAAGTTATTCATTTTCTTGGTGCATTAATTAGCCACATTATTTTATCTGTGTCTGAAAAATAGAATACCTGCGTAGAAACTACTGCACATACACACTCAAATTACATCTACCAATGTCCTCAGTCCCTGACAATTAATACAGAGAACATTTCAGAATGTTTCTTGCCCAGGTTGGGAGGACTCTGAGGAAATCTCAGTGTTACTGTAAGAAACTGAGGACAAGTTGGGAGTGGGTCTCAGGGGAAAGGTGTCCTCAGGAGTCATGATTGAATGACAACATTGATGGGAGGGTCTCAGCAGTGACTGAATTCAGGATCTGATGGTGTTTTAACCTGGTGCTTATCTTCTCGCTGTGGGTTTATGGTGAGGCAGCACAGGGAGAGGGGATGGTTCACTGTGTTCTTGGGGAAACAAGACCCATGAAAGAGAGGGAATGACGGTTTCCTTAAACAATGGACTCGTAGGTGGGAAAAATTTGGCCTGGAAGAGACAGTCGTGTCCCTGGTATAACCAGAAGGAGTTGCCTCTGCTTCAGCCAAAGTAGATAGCCCTTCCTCATGCACTCATTTGATCTCAATGCGAGGAAGGAGGAGGAAATCATGTAATGCTCTTCTGGATGTGAGATCTGTGATGGTAGAGACTGTGCTAAGAGGTTCTGAAAGGTTGCCTTGAGGCATTTCAGACCTTTGCTGTGACCAGAATGACAAGTGTAAGCACCCCTGCGTATGTCTGGGAACAGTTAGTGTGTCAAGAAGAAGGCTCCCTGGTGCAGAGACTCACAGGAAGAAGCGAGTTTGACTAGGGAAGGTCAGAAATGTGGCCAGTGTGGCTGGAGGGAGCCTGAGAAGAGAGAGTGAGGGGAGAGAGGAGGGTGATCAGGCTGGATCCTGGGACATGGTAGACTGTTACTTTCTGTTCCTCTGTGACAACATTACTCCAAAACCTACCACCTATACAGTACAAATATATAACATCTCATAATTTCTGTGAGCCAAGCATCTGGCATGGCTTAGCTGGGTGCCTCTGCCTCAAAGTCTCTGTGAAGCAGGGTTGTGGTCTCAACAGGGCTCAAATGGGGGGGATTCCCCCCCAAGATCACTCACATGGGTTTTGTCAGGATCCATTTGGACTGAAAGTCTGAGCTCCTGTCTGTCTGTTGGCTGGACACTCCCTCAGTTCTCTCCTATGGAGCCTCTACATAGTGCAACTGACAACATCAGCACTTGCTCTCCCAGTTCTGGTGATTTGATAGAGAGCGAGAGTGAGAGAGAGAGAAAGAGAGAGAGAGAGATGGAAACAGAAGGAGGGAGGTAAGTAGGGAACCCAAGTAAAGCAGTAAGCAGGAAGTGACAGACGTTTTGTAATTAAAACTTGGAAGTGACACCCCATCACCTTGGCTGTGTTCTGTTCTTCAGAAGCCAGATACTGACCACTTAGTGATGACAAAAGGATGTGCACTTCAGGAGGCAGGGAGCATTGAGACCATTGTGGAGGCTGCCCACCACATAGGCCAACGTGAGGCACTTGGGACTGATTCTGAGTAAAACAGGGGACCGTGGAAGGGTTAATGCCAGTGGATCACAATGTCTGAATTTCCTCTAATTTCAACTCCTTCAGGATGCAGACTTGAAAATGAGGCCCAGAGGGGCAATCACTTTCCCAAGATCACACATCTGGAACCCAGAGAAGTTCTGACTGGTATTCTATGTGATGTCCTACTCCTTCTTTTACTTCCTCCATCTCTAAGTGTGTACATTAGACACATGTGACACCAGCCCACAGATGTTGTAAGTATTATCATATTGACCCTGACAAGGTCCCTAGGAAGCTGCTTTTAACCCAATCCTCATTGTGCAGCTTGGGAGACTGGGCAGACCTTGAGAGGCACAGCAGCTTTTCCAGGACACAGAACTGGTAGGAGAAAAGAGGTTTGACTTCAGCTCTGTCTCCTCAAAGCTGGGCCCCTGGATCCACTTACAAGGAGCTGTGGGTAGAGTGGTGATGGCTATTTGTGTACAGTGATGGAGATGACACGAGCAAGAAGGGGGAGCAGCCAACAGCCTAGAGGGGGCTTTGGGTGGGTCTGATTGAATGAAAGGGCCAAGTATTGGAACCTTGAAGAAGTGACCTCACTTCCTTGGTGACAGCCCCAACAGAACTTAGAACTCTGGTTACCAGGCACCCACATTATAATCATAGCCTCCTGTCCAGTTCATTTGAGTGGAGACACTCGACACAGCAGGATGTTCTCATGTTGTCCTGCAACATTCTTAAGCTCTGCCCCCGGAAAGCCCAGAATGAGAGCGTGTTAAGTCGCTTTAGACATTTGCTCAGCCCTCACCTCGAATGTCTGTGGCCTTTTGGCAGGAGGAACCATCAGGTATCAGTATGGGCCAGGGCAGGTCACTCTAGGTCAGGCCAAAACTGTGATCCCAAAAGGACAGCCCCACACCCCTTGACACTCATTGTGTGTGTGTATATGTATGTGTGTGTGTGTGTGTGTGTGTGTGTGTGTGGGAGGTGGAGTTAGGGAAGCTGGGGATGAGGAAGACACAGCCTGGGCAGGAGCAGGAAGCTAGATGGTGGCAGTCAGGCAGTGTGTCATGTTCATACTCAAGATCTTGGTTGCAGGAGAGGAAGGTGAGTGCTGGGGACCAACCTCCTCTATCTGCATGTGAATCCCAGGCCCTCAAAGTGTCCTCGCATTCCTTCCCTGGGGGAGTCTATGCAGATTCCCCTCTGTGCCTGATCTGTGGGGGTGTTTCCTCCTGTGGCAAAGTTCAGGCAGGCCCCTGATCCCTCCTGGCCTGACTGCTGGGCACTGTCACTGCAGAGCTGCACCCAAGAGATGGTCGAGGATCTGGTGGATGGTTTCCAGTTCACCCTCTCCCTGGAGAGAACACAAGTGCACCAGTCCATCAATGACCAGGGCTGCTCTGAGGTGAGTGTGGGTGCAGAGGGGTCTTCACACGCAGGACTCTGAGATGACGAAGGCAGTGCTAGAATGCAGACTCAAATCTGAGAACCCCCTGGACTCCCCACCCCCAGAATTTTCTCACTAGAGTACCCCACAGTCCCACTCTGAAAGAAATCTGTACATCCACTCCTCCCCACCAGCTACACAGGATGGTAGAAAATCACCTCAGTCCTCCTGGTGGTTCACTGTGATATCACTTACTGTATGTCCCTCCTCCTCTCCCCCAGTGTGAGGATGAGTTCACTGTGAATTTAAGTGAGGCCTGCAGGATGAGTGCTCTCCAGGCAGGCATGATGGAGAAGCTGACAGAGTCCATGGCACCAGATTTCCTGAGTAGGAACACGTCCAGCTTCACCACCTTCATGGTCAACTACTCGGCCTAAGACACATCTCACAGGGTCCTGGACCAGCTGTTTACTAGCTGAGTAGCCACTCCCTCCTCAGCACAGTGGTGACACTGCCCACTGCCAGCTGTGTACCTTGGGCAAATCCCCACATCTCTCTGAGCCTCAGTTTGCTCTTCAGAAAAGTTGGGGTGGGGAGGATAAATTTCATGGTGATCTTGTAGGGACTAATGGGATCAGCAATGGCAGGTGCTTACCTGGTGCCTGGATCTGCAGAGAGGGCTGTGGATGTGCTGTGGTTGTCCATGGTGTTTATTTTTCTCTTCGTCATGAAAAGTAGTCTGCCTCACTGATCTCTAGGATGTGGCCTTTCTGAGTGTGGAAAAACACATGGAAAGCACCCTGTCAAGGAGTTGAGATCTCATCCAGCTGGTCCTGATCCTTTTCCTTGGGGTAGCCAATTAAGGATCTCTGGGGCAGCAGAGAGGCCCTAGGCCCACTCAAGTGTCTGGGATGGTCTGGCTGGACTTCATTCATTCAAGTGTGTAGATTAAGCACCTACTACATGCAGGACTTTGGGAGACACTTAGTAAAGTCAGTGAATGAAGGAGACACAATCGCTGTGCCTCAGTTGTTGTCTGAGAGACAGTGACATTAGACATCTTTCGCAGGTCCTGTCTTCCATGGTACATCACAAGTGATGCCCTGATAGCCTCCTTTATAGCTGGAGGCATCTTCCCTTAGTCCAGCCAGAAGGGCAGAGCACAGGACCATCTAAAAAAGTGAGTGGTCTTTGGGTCCAAAAGAAGGGCTTCCTGTCTCTATAGAACAAGTTGTGGAGGGAGAGATGGGGGCTGTGGCTGAGGTGGGCCTGTCAGAACCTTGCGTCTCACACATCTTTTGATTCCCAATGGAAGGCTGAGGTCTGGTGGCTTCCACTCCAGGAAGACAGGAGTCAAAGAGCTATGGATGGGTGCCAGGACCCCTGGGAAACAGAGGGGTGGCTAGGCTGAGTTGTCTCCAAGAGACCCATTCCCATCACAGACTCATCTTACTCTGTCTCCTCTTCTCCATATCCACCACTTCTGACCACCACCTCCAGGCCCAAGACAGGAGGTCTATGAGCAACCCACTGAAAAACCGGCCTCTGCTCCATCCAGTTGCACAAGTACATGGAGGGTTGGGCTGGGCTGTGTCCCGGCCCTTCAGGAGAAGAGTGTCAGCAGGAAGAGAGTCATGACAGGCTCTGTGTTCAACATGCTGGATGAGCAGGGGCTCATCGCCAGGATGTGTGGGGGCAGGCCTTGTTGCCTTGCATGAGAAGTGTCGGGGGAAAGGCCAGGCCTCTGACTCTGTTGCCAAATTGCCTCCCCCAGTGCCATCTCTTCTCTGGTGGGAACCTGCCTGGACCCAGGGCAGGATTTCTGGGAACCCCTGCACTTTCCCTGCTTCAGGATGAAGCTGACCTCTCTGCATCTCAGCTTGCCTGGCTCGGAGCTGGGGGGCCACGCCTACATTTCTCCAGGTCCAGGTGGAGCATCAAAGACCCATTGGGGCAGATCTGGAAGGTGAGGAGACTGCAGTCTGGGAAGATGATTTGCAGGGTCTTCAAAGGCTAGGTTCCCTTAAAGGCAGTGGGGTCTTTCCTGGCTTTGACAGGGACCGGGAAAGTCAGCTACTTGAGTGACACTGTTTCTTTCTCCTGCTGCAGTACCATCTCCAGAGCTCCCTCCGGCTCCAGAGCCAGAACAAGGGCCAGCTCCACGGCTAGATCCAGCTCCAGCTCTAGTTCCACCATCTGTGCTAGAGCTGGAGCCAGTGTCACCTCCATCAGTCCCTCCAGGGCCAGAGCCACCACCAACATCAGCTCCAGCTCCAGTGCCAGCTCCTGAGCTGGAGCCAGCTGGACCATTGGCTCCAGGGAGAATCCTGACTCCACTTGGAGAGATAACAGCAGAGCCAGATCCAGCCCCAGAGCCTGCCTGTCCCTGGGATGTGACCAGCAAGAACCTGTTGAGGTAGGAGAAGCCTGATTTCTTGGAGTTCCCTCCCCGGCTGGTGGCAGAGCAGTTGACACTGATGGATGTGGTGAACAGCGGGGCTCTCAGGGCAGGTGGGGTCGGCCTTCGCTGTGCCATGAGCTGTCCCACACCTGCCATTTCCTGATCCAGAATCCCATGATCTCGGTCCAGCTTCCCTGCTTACCCTCATGTGACCTGAGCAGACTTCTTAACTCCCAAGCTTTGCTGTCCTCATGTGTACAGTAGAGATGGACACTGAGAGCAGCTGCCATCCACAGTGGCTGTGCAGATGGACGAGCTGAAGCAGAGAGGCAGTTGGGCAGAGTCTGTGCTTTGGTGGGGGAGGGGAGCACACTGAAGTGCTGTCTCGTCCTGGGTAGTTCACTCATTTGCCAAGGAGGCCTCAACAGCCTCAGCACTAATTAGGCTCCTCATTTGTACATGACTACAAGGGAGAAAACAAAGCCCGTGGTTGTTGCTGCCTTGGGGAAATATGCACCTGAAAGAGGAGACAGACCTTAGGATGGTCAGAATGGGTGGGAGATGCCACTAGAGACGGTCAAGCAGGAGCCGAGTTCCTGTGCTTGGAGGAAGTGAGACTGGGCAGCGAGCAAATGCCACTTCCCTGCGCCACAGTATCGTTTCCTGGGTCATCCTGTGCTGGGTGACCTCAGGGGACACAGGCAACACCCAGGGACTCCCACAAGCCTCAGGCTGCATTCTCAGATTCCTGAGTCCAGCTCTGACCTCTGACCCGGCCTGGGACTGGGGGATGAGGACGCTGAGCTGGGCTGTGGCAGGGCTGGGTGACACTCCCTGTCCTGCCCAGAATCTCTTCAATAAAGTGATGTCCCACGACTTCCTGGACTCCATCTGGTTCCAGTGTGACGACAGGGGTAATGAGCACCTGACACCCACCATCGATGCCAACACGACCCACTTTAACTGAATGGTCGAATGTGTCGTCACCACCTGCATTGGGGACCCGAGTATGACGGTCCAGGACAGGGACAGTGTGGTGGAGCTCTGAATCCAGATGGCCAGGGTAAGATGTGGGAGGGCCTGAGAGCCCCTCTCTGGAGTCGGGGGAACTGCTCCTTCTCCTTTCTGAGCTCTCATGTTTGAAGTCTGTGGTCTGAGCCTTTGTACAATCCTTAGACCCCTCCTGCCAGTGCCTCGATGACTTGACTCCTGGTCCCAGTGGTGTGAAGCTCACCCCTTCCTGGGGTCCTTCCTTGGCTTGAGCTAAAATCCACCTCCTGGAAGTATTCCTCGTCAGGTTCCAGCTGTGCCATTCCCGTGTTCCCTGAGCCGCTGTCTCATCCAGGAGAGGAGACGTCAATGAGGCAACAGAAGCCAGAGGAAGCAGGGCTCCAGCTCCCCCTCACAGATCATTCTCTTCCCTTCCCCAGGAATGCTAAGGCCTGAGAAACCTTTCCTCACTGCATGTGATCCTCTGGGCTCTGCAGGTCCCCTCTATTCAGCGTTTAAAAGAGACATGTAGATGGGTGTCTAGGTGGGTAGGCCTCTCTCCATGCTAGCACCACCTGGGTGGACCAGACCCCACACAGGGCTGGCATTGCCCTTCAGTCTATTGAGACCTCCTGGAAGACAGCAAACCCTGGCGATAGGGTCTGACCTGGTTGGAAGGCTTGGAGTCTTTCTGAAAACTTAGGCCAGTGGTTCTGCTTCAGGAATCAGTTTCCCTAAGTGACAGATCCTGGCTTGAGCCAAATTGAAGATTTTCAAGTGTTTTCAGCAACAGAATTCTCTGTCCACATGAAATTAAGACTGTTTAAAACACATCTGCTGAGAAGATAAGAGAATGGAGGCCCCAGGTGACAATAGGAGAACCCCCTCCCCAGTCGCAGACACCTCAGGGCTCAGAGGACACAGTGAAAAAACGCTCATCCAGGCTGTCTGGATCTTCTGGGTTTTCAAACAAAAGGGATTTACCCTCAAACCACTCCATAGTGTCTCTTTCCTTTTTTCCCTTCTCAGGAAGAACTGGACAAAACTTAAAAAGTTGATGAAAACAAGCCAGCTGGAGAGCAGGAACCTGCTCAAGGAGGTGAGTGGAGGCTGGAGATCTGGAAGGAGGAGAGGTGAGGGGGGGAGGGACAAGGCAGGATGTGCTTTGGGAAGTTTTTCAATTAAGGTTCCCTGAGAAATAACGGTCTGTCTTATCCAGCTTGACAGGAAGCATGGGGTGTGAGCTTCAGGGGCTCGTGAGGACTGTTTGGGGCAGGAGGCCTTGGTCACGGGATACAGTGGTGTCACCTGGACTGTTCCAGGAGGTGAGGAGCTGGCAGAATGAGCAGGTCTCTGGCTTCCATGCGGACCCATCAGCTGGCCCTCTTCCTCCAGGCTGGTGGGTGGATGGAGTGGGTGGGAGTTCCTTTCTTCCTAAAGCAGCCCAGCCTGTCCTCAGGAAGCCAGGCCCCTGCTGCTCCTTCTGTCTTCACTGCACCTCACAGGGGAGGGCACTCTGCCTGCCCCAGGGATGGGCACTGTGAGGTCACACAGGCCTTGTGGACACAGGGGCTGCCAAGCCTTGGGCCAAATGGTGGATCTGGGACAGAACTGTGTGCTCTCTGGGACTGTGCGATCTAGCCCTATAGTGGTCACTGCTGACAAACCAGTGAGTCTCGCCCGGTGCCTGGTTGACAAAGATACGCCCCAGATGGCAATGAGAATTATCGGGGAACCTACAGAACCTTAATGGACATTCCTGACAGGACATTAGAAGTTTCTAAGTAAAAAAGGATGCAAATGTCACCATTACACAGCACCATGGTTA
Source organism: Diceros bicornis minor (assembly GCF_020826845.1). NCBI lineage: Eukaryota > Metazoa > Chordata > Mammalia > Perissodactyla > Rhinocerotidae > Diceros > Diceros bicornis. The sequence goes on along the minus strand of NW_026690902.1, from coordinate 3,234,339 downwards.
CCCCCTACACTGTCACTCAGATGTGGCACAAGGGGGTCCCCTTCCTGAGTGAATAAAGGAGGAGTTCTGTGCAGGGTTCATCCTGAGGGGATCCTAGGGAGCTGAGGTCTTTGACATGGCCTCACGTCCAGCCTGGTGTCAAAGAATCCCAGGGGGTTGGAAAACACAGAATCCACTTGGATAGGACCCCGAGACACCTTGTGCCTCCCAATCCATGGCTCAGGCTGACTGAGGGCCTCAACACACTCCAAGAGTCCAGAGGACAGGACCTTGATCAGAGGTGTGTCTGGAGGAGGAGTGAAGACCGGGGGCCAGGCCCTTTGGCTGGGAGGTGGGGGCGGTCTCCTCTGTGGTCCCCTGAACAAGTCACTGCCCCTCTGTGGGCCTCGGTCTCCTCATCTGGGAAATGGAGGGAGATGATCTGTGTTGCAGACCTCACAGGGGTGATGAGGTACAAGGGGGAGAGGAATGTGCAGGAGCTTTGTACTCCTCCTCCTCGAGGGGGGAGGGGAGAGTACTGGTGACAGTCAGATGACACTGAGTCCTCAGGGGCCCCTGGGAGGCATGGGAGACCTCCTCACACTTTCTTGATGACGAGAGAGGCTTAGGGGCCTGGGCAGGCCTGAGAGCACAGAGGAGGGAGTGTTGGAGATGGGAGTGATCTATAATCAGAGCACTCTGGAATGGGAGCAGCCATAGACACCAGATGTCCGGGGTCCAGGATCAGGGGCCTGGGAGACACGGGGAAGGGAGCATGGCCTCCCTGAGCATGTCCTTGACCCTGCAGGAGGTGACCTCTCTGTGGGCCACCTTAGAGATGGATTCCCAGGGAGCCCAGGAGAGGTAGCAGCAGCAGGTGAGGGGGCTTGAGGAGGAGGGTGTCAGAGGAGCGGTTCTCTCTATGCACGGCTTGAGGCCTCCCCAAGAGAGGGGTCACTCCTCCTCCAGCCCAGCTCCTGGAGCCCCAGAGCCTGAAATGCCTGCCCTGGAAGTGACCAGGAGGAGGCCTGGGAGGGCTGGGCCCAGGGTGAATTAGAGAGGGGAGGGGCAGGGAGCACATACCCTGGGATTTGCCAAAACCCGCCCCTAGGAGGTGACTGGGGAATTTGGGTGGTCCTGGAGGGGGCAACTGAGGGGAGGCCGCTGAGGTTCCTAGGCTGCTCTCTGTAGGAGTCTGTGTTGGGCAGGAGGCTGGGGTGAAGGGATTTGAGGGAGGGTCCATGAGGGCACCAGAGAGGTGGGACTCATCTCACCACTCCCACCCTGATTTCATAGGGTGTCGTCCCCTTCCTTGGCACCTTCCTCTATCACCTGAAGCTGCTGGACATTGCGATGGAGGATGATCTGGAAGTGAGTGAGCCTGGAGATGGGGCCAGGGAGCAGGATCCTGAGGTTTGGGAGGCGAGAGCCCTGCACTGGGCCCTGAGCTCTCAGTACCTGGCAAACCTTCTCCCATAAGATCCCCGTGGCCACCCCTGGGAGCTGGAGAGTCAGGCCCATCTTAGCAATGCATGAATAGACGGCCCACGTAAGCCCCCCACCAGGCTCCCTGCGCTGGTGAAGCTCAGAGCTGTCTGCCTGCAGAGCTGCAGGAGGCTGTGTCTGAGCTGCACTCAGCCTCCCCCTCAGGCCCTGCCCCTGGGGGAGTGCCATCAGCCCCTGCAAGTGAGGAAGAACTTCTGTGGTCCAGCTGTCCCTTCTTCCCTGAGGCCTCAGTCTCCCCGTCTGTCATCAGAGAGGGTGTGCTACATAAGGTCTCTGGCCTCAGCTCCCCTGTCCTTCCTGCTCTGGAGCCCAGAGCCTGGCCCAGTGTCAAGTTCTCTTTGTGGAAGGTCTGCCCTCTGCTGGGCCCTGATGTTCCTGCAGCCTGAGAAGGGGGGTGGGATGGGGGTTGGTTATGGGCTTAGGGGGCTGTTTCTGATGGACATTGACTGTCTCCCTTCCAGGGAAATCGGGCCAACTTCCAGAAAGCGTGTGAGGTGAGCAGCTGTGGGGAGGGTGGGGAAGTGGAAATCACAGACCTCCGCTAGCAAGACATTCTCTGGCCTCATCCCTTGGGTCAGATGCACAAAGCTGGGTATCCCATCACGTTGGTGGGTGCAAGGGGGGCTGGCATCAAGGACACCTTCCTGGATGAGGAACTAATTCAAGCCAACTGTGAGGACAGGCAAGTCCTGAATGGAGTGGGAAGGAAGGAGGGTTTTGGAGTGAGCACAGACCCCAGACCAGATCCTCAATCTGCACAAGTCCCTGGCAGGGTTCCCCACCCAAGCCCTGTCTGCATCCTGTCCTTCCTCCCAGAAATTCAAAGTCATCAGGAGGATCCAGCTGCTCCAGCAGGCTGCAAATGCGTATGACCTGGAGCCCAAAGAGCGAAATGGGGCCTGGTTCCAGGCCATGGAGCCCATCAGTGTCCATGAGAGGTGAGGGGGACAGGAGTTGGGTGAGGGCAGGGCAGACTCTCTCTGATGGCCAGCTCCAGAGCCTGTGGCCTGGCTCGCTAATCAGCCTCAGAACTTGTAGCGTGGTGATCCATGGGGCACTGGGACTCAGCTGCTGGCAGGCTCTGGGAGGGGCACCTGAGGTGTGGCTGCTGGTAGCTCACAGGTCCACTCTGTCCTGTAGCTACTGGGTCGTCTCCTGCCAGCTGGAGTCCGCACACCAGAAGGCGAGCAAAATGCGGCTCTTCAAGAGAAAGAGGATCCGGACATCCTCCAGTTTAGGGTCAAGTGAGTGTTGGGACCAGCAGCAACTCAATCCAGGAGCTCAGTACAGCTTCTGGCTAAGCATGGGCCTGGATCCCAGCTCCACTTCTGACCAGGCCTGGGGCGGGCCGCTCCCCTCTCCTCTCTGGGATTCAGTTGCATCCTCTGAAATGGGTGATGCTAAATGATGCCTCCTGCATCAGGGACAAACGGGGTGCTGTTGATGGACTCAGCACATGGCACTGGGTTTGTATCAGAGTGCAGGGGGCAGGGAGGTGTGCCATGAATCTCAGGGAGGTACCCCAAAATAGTCTGCTTCTTGTCTTCAGCCGCCATGCATTTGGCGATGAGCCGTCACACTCTGGAGACCTCAAGTGCAGGTCCTCCTGACCAGCAGGGACACTGGCGCCCTCGGGGTGTACCAGGCCAGCTCTTCCCACCCTGAGTGAACGAGGACATCCTAAGACTTTCCCTGGTTTCCCCTAAAGCCCCAGAGGGAGGGCATCACCCCCTCCAACTCCCTGACATCTGCACCCCAGCGACTGTTAACCGATTGGGGAGGAGTGATATTATTTCTTTACTAGTAAATGGTAGATTTGACTCTTACGTTATATCCTGTTTCTGTCACAGCCTGGGTGTTGTGGTGTGGTTCTTTCACTTCTTATGCTCATGTAAATGAGACACAGAATCTCACTTTCCTCCTTGAATTAAGAACTTGTGTTTTGTCACAGCTTATTGTATGTGGCAGAAGGGATGAGGGCCAACCTCCTCCCTGGCTACTGAATGAAACCCTCACGTCCCCATTCCTCAGAGGACAGGTGCATATCTGTGTGGTTCACCTGGGCCAGGAGCAGAGACAGCCCCTCAGATCTCTCTGGATGTAGAGGTTGGAGGGACTTTCCCAGGCAGAGCAATAACCACTGAAATGTGGGTGTCTTTCAAATAGCACCTACCAGGACCATGTCCTTCCCCAGGACAGTGGCTGTCTTTCTACAGCTTTCAATGAAGAAGGAATGTTTTTTGCTTCTCTTGTTGAGGTTTCTTTGATCAGATACTGGAACTTGCCATTTTCTAACCAGTCTCTGGATTTGCATCAACACTAAATGAGAAAAAAAATGTAAAAAGATAAAAGTTTGCATGTGTAACGGACAAGGACAGAGGAAGACCATGTGCAGATGGACTAAGGGCCCACAGGACATCCCCATCAGGCCGCCTCTAGGGCTCCCTATTCACGCTTCGCCTAGATTGGAATCCTCCTGGGATCCTGGCCCATGCCCTTGGAAGTCCTTTTCCCGCTTTTTTCATATCCAGAGGGAAAGATTCATGATGCTGCTTTTAAATCTACAACAGGACTTTGTTCCATAAACCTAACTGCTCCCAGTGAACTAGGATTTCCAACATCCTTGCAATTCCTTGTATGATTCTTTTTGGGCAGAAATTCCCTAGATGGCCCCCAGCCTCTCTGTCAGAAACATCATGGCCATTCCTCCCCTGCTGGGCCTGATGGATCAGGGGTAAGCTCTGGTTTGCCAGTACAATAGACCTTACTCCTGTCCACTGAATGACCCACTCTATCCCTTGCTGCCCTGGGTGACATCTGGGCGCATGTGGTTCTGAGTTCCCTGGTCTCAGACAATCATTAGTTTACACACTCACTCGTGTTGTTACTGACTTGTCCCAAAGGGGCTGCTGGGCCTGAGGGCATAGAGCACATATCCCCTGGGACGGCTGTGTTCTTTTCCCCAGTCTGTGCTGTGGTTATATGGATTTGTGTTACAGGGATGTGAAACTTTCCTCTTGGGAGTTTTGAAAGATGAGGCAGGAGAGGGGCAGGTATAGAAGTTGGTCCAGCAGGGGAATGCCACCAATCTTAGACACAACAGACACAACCTTACCAAATAAAATGCTGAAATGCTTCCCAGGTGGGTGGTTAACAGACACTGCTCAGAGCTCATGCTGAGAACCCACCCGACGACCTGGAGCTAAAGGGTTAGCACCCGGCATTTTGAACATCATGCCCTGGAAACACCCTGCAAGACAAGGGCCATTGTCTTGAATTCCTTAGTACTTCTTCCCCCTCCTTTCTGAAGGCTGCAAGTGTCACCCAGGGAGGCCTTTTCAGTTCAGCCAGAAGCAGAGTAGAAATCCTGGTTCCCACAACCCAGGTCCTTCCTTTCAGGGCACTGCCATCCAGGAAAGAAAGAATTCACACATCGGTGTAGACAACACAAACACACACACTCATATCTCACCCAAATCCCAAGATGCATGAACTACTAAGAGATTAAAAGTGACTTCAGAAACAGATCAAGCAATTGTAAAAGAAGGGTTTCATTAAGATCCTGACTCAAATAAAATGTAAAACCAGGAAATAACCTTCACAAAACTGGAAGACTTTGGATACTGACTAGATAGCTGATTATCCGAATGACATTTTTATTTTTGTATGTGATGACGTTATTGTGTTTGTGTTCCAAAAATCCCTCATCTGTAAGAGAAACTGAAATATTTACAGCTGAAATGATGTGCTCTCAGCCATCTCCTCTGGTTAATTCTTGGGGTCATGGTGTGAAGATAATGAAAGCCAGATGGTATACGAGTTGACAATCTTTGAAGCAAGTAACAGGTTCACAGAGATTGATTTTTCTGTACTCTGAGTTTTAGAGATTTTTGAAAACCTTCAGAACACAATTTTGATAAAAACAGTATACTTGGTGTTCACATTACAATGTTACAAACTAAAACATCATAAATATAAAGGAATGCTTCTCCTTCCTGACCTAAGGAAGCTCTCTCTCAGTCTGGCTTCTGTGAATGACCTGATGATGCCACCAATTATTCACTTATCACATGTTTGCTGAGTAATTCCTATGTGCTCTGTGCTGTGTGCAAGGCAAACACATTTCCACGACTCTGGATCTAGTGTGAGAAGGGAGACAATGAGCCTGCTGCCAAGGTTCTCTAAGTGGAAAATAATGCCCACAGGGGGTATGCTCATTCTGGAGATTCCAAAATCAAAGCTACACAAATTTACCAGGTAACAGATAAGAGATACTTAATTCATGATATAGAAATCACCTATGTCTGAATTACCATGTGACAATGAAGAGAAAGATTGATGGATTTTATGTTATAATTAGATGCAAAATCATCGTGCTGGCCCCTGGCTGAATGGTTAAGCTTGGCATGTTCTGCTTTGGTGGCCCAGGTTCAGTTACTAGGCATGGACCTACAATACTCATTAGCAGCCATGCCATGATGGGGACCCACACAAAAAGTAGAGGAAGATTGGCAACAAATGTTAGCTCAGGGTGAATCTTTCTCTGAAAAAAAAATTAGATGAAAAATCATAATAAAAAATTATGGAATCGGATTTAATATACATTCAAAGATAAATCTCATTCTAGTAGGTATCATCACTTCATTGAGTGTAAGTTCTAGAATAAACAAATGTAAGTTCAAAACACTAATACTTCAGCTTCAATTATCCTATCAATTTTAATATAAAAAGGAGAAAACTCATGGTAAATAAAAATTGAGGTTTACCATGAAAGGTCAAGATCATGATGGACGTTACAAAGAGATGCTGTGAGAGTCAAGCCTGTCTCATGGGGAATTTCTCAACGACACCACTCTCCTTTTCTTCAGCACCGATGTTGCTTTCCTCACTGTGTTTTCAGGATGCCTTTCTTGGCTCCTTGCTCTCTCTGTCTCCCCGGCAATCTCGTCTATCCTCGAGACCACAGTCAGTCTCTCCCATGCTTTCCTTCATTTTCTGTGTCTGTCTCCTGATATCTCTAGAAGATGTCCGTTGACTGCAGAGGGGCTATGAGCGACTCAGACCCATTCCTGGACTCATCTCTGACCAATAGTGACAGTGGCCCGGGTGGGCTCAGGGCTGGTGTGCAGATGCCTCAGCCCAGGCATGGTCCAGGGATTCACATGGACCAGACTGTGTGACTGTTTCGAAGGTATTTGTGACTCCAAAGAACTTAAGAGTTCTCCTTCACTGCTGCAGGCCTGGAGTCCCTGCAGTCTACTGTATCCACAGACTTGCTGGGGCTTCTCCAGGGTCTCCTCCCACTGACTGCACCTGACCTCACCGCCAGGATGGGAAGTTATTCCAGTAACTGCCCTCTGGAATATGCAGCTGCTTAGGCTTCAGGGTGCATAGGTCTTCAGTTTTCTGAATGGTTTTAGTTTCATAGTCTTACTGTTTCCACTATGAATTCGGGGAATATTTTTGGAGCTTTCTCTTTCAAAAAAAAATAAAATATGAAATTTGAACAAAATGGAGAATGAAGAGTACCATCCATGGAGAATCTTCTCAGCTCACGTGGATATTCCACCCTCCTTCTCTCCCTGGACACATGTGTCTCAAATCACACTGTGCATCACAATCATTGGAGGGTTTTTAAATCTCAGATTGCTGGATCTCAACCCAAGTAGGTCTGGGGAAGGAATGGAGAATTTTCATTTCTAAGAGGTGATGTTGAGCTGCTGGTACAGGGACCACATGTGGAGAAGAGGATTCAGTGGCATCATCAAGCTGAAGTGAGACAAGGAGAGAAAGCTCAAGGTCATTATCCAGTGTCAAATCCAGACCAACTTCCCTCCGCCATCTTGCTTCAGGACGTTCCTCTACTCCTCTCTCTGTCATGGTCAAATACACACATGCTGGTGCCCCACAGCCCACTGTTATTGGGACACAGAGTTCCAAGGACTCCAGAGCTCCTTTCAGGGCCTCACCTCTAATGAAATTATTCACTACTCCATCCTTAGTCGTTCATTTCCACACCCTGATCCTATCTTCACCCAAAATTCTCCTGCTCACAAATCAGTAATTCACAAACACCATATTCCCACCACAAATTTCCACATTTCCAGTTTTTACACAAAGAAATCCACTCTAAATAACCATTCTTCAATGAACTTGATTACTCCAGTAGGAATATCTTCACAAGCCTCTCTTTCTTTTCTTCTCATAATCCTTTCTAGTAATCTCAGATTCACAGTCCATCATTTCAATCATCCACTGACCATACTCCCAGATTCTTTATTGCCATCATATTAACCCTGCACACCTCAGATGATTTCAAATACCTGCCATGACATGTTGACACTTGCACTGAACAGAGAATGCACCAGGAGCCTGTGGATCCCAACAGAGAATCACACCAACCAATGGACCTATATGCATTATTCTAATGCTTCCTGAATGCTCTGCTCATTTCTTTCCATTTCTTGAGTTCCATAAATCTCTATATTCCGAACTCCTCCACATTTCACAAATAAATTGTTAACCACCAGACAAGAACTATTTCACTCTCTAGTCATCAGATCTACAAATATTCCTCATAAGGAATTCATTTATCACACCTTTTCTGTTGTTATATCCAAATAAATTGATTTTTTGGCTGAAACCACTCTGATTTTTATCTTATCCTTCCATTTCAATGACATTATGCCCTCAATATTTGTTGTGCTTTCCATAACTCCCCTACTGGAATCATCCCTCAAGTTTCAAATATGCACAAATCTCTACCATCTACAAACCAATCTCTCAGCCAGCATTCCTAATAGTCCTTAGCCTCCACGCCCCTCCTCTCCTCCTCCTGCCAGGGATCCATTTTGATAAGGTCACATATATCCCAATGCCTCTGTTTCCACAGAGCCTACCCAATCCCATCCCCATTCTGTGGATGCTTCTCCTGCTAACCTCACAAGCCGTGTCTCTTACTAATCCACTGGGGACTTTTCATGATTTTTCTGACAAGCTCTGCAGTAACACGTGACATTGCGGACTCCAATGTCCTTTTAAACGCCGCTTTGTCCTTGGGATCCACCACCCTACACTGTCCTGCTCTTGCCTGTCTAAACTTCCCGAGCAACTTCCAAGCTTCTCTTTATGACCACCCCACAATGACTGATGCTTTAGAAGTCAACCCTTCTCTGACACCTGTTCCCCATCTGCACCCTCCTTCTGGGGCAACCCCATACATTTCCCTGGCTTCAAATACCACTAATAAGCCAAACATGTCCAAAGAATCAGCAGAGACCTAACTCTGAACCCCAGACCCATTTATCAACCTGCACATTCACCACATCAGTGATGACTCAACTCACAATGACCAGGTCCCAAGTTGAACAAGTCACTTTCCCAAATAATTGGCTTCTCTCTCAGTGTCCCCAAACTCACTTATTTTTGGTAATAACCTGTCTACCCCTGGGTGGCACTCTGGACACCCTGCCACCCCACACTCACATATCAATGAACCATCCATCCACCCTTCTGAATCTACCTACAGGTTATCCACTTCTTATTTATTTCTACTCACCTTTCAGACCTCATACAAAATATCACTTCCAGACAGTGAACACTCCTGCTCCAGTAACCTAAATTACAAAACTCCATTTTGCCTCTTTGTTGATTTTTTTTCTATTTTAGTTATAGGTGCATTATTATTTATTTCAAGATTTAGTTCTTTCTCACTAAATTAGTTATTTCATGAAGACAAGACTAATGTGGATTTTCCAAATTTTCCCACAATAATGTTCACATATGGCTTTGCACACAAAAAGGGCTCACGTATATTATGTGTACAATATATAAATTATATTCATATACATACAAAATTCAAACACTAAAATATTGCTTCATGAAATATTTTAAATCCATCCACTTAACTACTCTTTTTTTTTTCCCCGAGGAAGATCAGCCCTGAGCAAACATCCATGCTAATCCTCCTCTTTTTACTGAGGAAGACCGGCTCTGGGCTAACATCTATTGCTAGACCTCCTCCCTTTTTTCCCCAAAGCCTCAGCAGATAGTTGTATATCATAGTTGCACATCCTTCTAGTTGCTGTATGTGGGACTCGGCCTCAGCATGGCTGGAGGAGCCCACCTGGTGTTCCGAACCACAGTCGCCAGCAGCAGAGCACACACACTTAACCACTAAGCCAGGGGGCCGGCCACTCCACTTAACTACTCTTGTGCAAAGATACCACCTTTAGGTGGTACACTGCAATAAATTAGCAGGAGTAGCTTAAGATTCCAAATCCTTTATCCTCGTAATCCAATCATGAGAGTCTAGTCACAATGATCTGTTTAAAATGCGAAAGTGATCAATTCATCTTAACTTTTAAATCCTCCATTTCTGTCTTTTAGCACATATTTCTCCTGTTGTCTTCTCATAATTATTAATATTACCCTTTTCATTCACTGATATGTTCCAGTTTGGATGGAAAACTATTTGGTCATTCTATTTTTAGAGCACTTACTACATGCAAAGCTCTGGTGTAAAACCTGTGATCTACAAAATAACTAAACAGTCTCACTGTCCCTGTTTGATTTAGTCTTAGTGGGAGGAAAGAGATAATAAATGGCAAAGGATGTATAACATGTCATGTAAATCATGCTGTGATGAACAATAAAGCAGAGAGTGAGAATTTGAGCTTGAGCACATTTTCAAATATCTTGTGTGTGTGTGTGTGTGCACGTGCTCATGCCTGCTGCCTGGATGTGATGAGTTGCTTCCTCCTGGGGATTTGGGAACCTCCTATGACTCAGGAAATTTCCTCCATGTGCACTTAATATGCACTTTGTTATCCATGTGTATTAGTCAGGATTCTCTAGAGAAATACAACCATAGAATATATATAAATATATAGAAGTGGAGATTTCTTGTAAGAATTGGCTCACAAGGTTATGGAGGTTGAGAAGTCCCACAATATGCCATCTGCAAGCTGGAGAACCAGAAAAACCAGTGATATAATTCAGTCAAATTCTGAAGGCCTGATAACCAGGACCTCTGATGTCCAAGTCCAGGAAAAGATGGACATCTCAGGTCAGGAAGAGACAATGGATTCAGCCATTGTTTGCTTTTTGTTCTATTGAGCCCTCAACAGATTAGATGATGCCCACCCACATTAGTGAGGATGAGTTTGTTTATGTAGACCATGGAATCAAATGATAATGTCTTCCAGAAACATTCTCACAGACATACTCAGCAATAATGCTTCACAGTCTATCTGGGAACCCCTGAGTCTAGTCAAGTTGACAGCTAAAATTAACCATCACATCATGGCTCTATCCAAACAAGACCAACAGAGATATCACAACGTGACCTATGTTATTTAAATTTTCCAGAACACATGTTAAAGTAAGTAAATACAAACAGATGAAACCAGATTTTATAACATTTTTCTTTAACTCAAGAAATCTATATATTATCATTTCAAAATGTAGTCCACATCAGTACAAAGAACAAGATACTCAGGTTTTCTGCCCCCTCTGTCTTGCTGGTGAATTTTAATGAATACTGGCTCCTCATATATCTTAATATGATCCAATATGTAATTTTCTCCCATCTATTTGAGCTTTATTGCATCAAAAGGAAAACATTTTCTCATTGTCAAACTGCTCTGCTATCTCTTTTTTTATAAATTAAAGCGATATATTGTGTTTATGTTAGAACTGAAATTAAGAATTTAAGTAATTAAGAAGGAATTGATTCCAGCAAAGGCTGGTTTACTAAAATGGAAGACAGTTCAAGAGCAAATCTCCCAAGAAAATCATAGGGCAAATGACATTGGAAAATTCAGGGTAGAATTAGAAGACACATGGGGTGTGATTAAAATGAGAGTGGAGAGAATGTGGGGAGGAATTGATATCAGAAGTGAAAATACACAAGCATGTTACAAGTTGATGAAAGACATCAATCCACAGATTCAATTAATTCAACATTCCCTAAGCAGAGTGACTACACAGGAAATATTAATGAAATAAACTATGGTCTAAAAACCAAAGTTAAAGTAAAGTATTTTAGGGACGAGAGAGGCCAAATAAGCAAGAAAAAGGCCAATTGGTGATTCTAACTATAAAGAAAATAAGATAGACATCCACAGAGCAGCATTTTTAAAATGCTAAAACAAATCTCATGTCAAACCAGAATTCTACACCCAGCAGCAATAGTGCCCCAAATAAAGATGTCCTAGAAAAAATTAAAGTGAAACTTTTCACTGTTTGCAGCCTTGAATTAGACAAAATACTGCAGTGAGTTATCACATCCAAAGGAAAATTAACCCAGCTTGAAAACCAGGAATGCAGGAAGGACTGAAGAGGAAAGGAAAGGATATTTTATAAATAAATATAAATGAATTTTATTTTGTGAAGTAATTCTAGAAATCTCTCATGGAGATTAAAATATACATGGAATAAAATATATGAAAACAGTAATACAAATGTTAAGAATGTTAAAAATAGAATTGAAAGTGTTGAAGGTATTAGCATTTGGGGGAGATGGTAAAAGTAATTATTCAATTAGACTGTATTAAGGATTCAGGATTTAACCATTAGTGCAATTAAAGATTTCTATATGATTCCAAGTAATAAGTTTATAGAGGAAGTAATGGAATAATAAGAGTTAAATCAACATCAGTGAAGTAAAGAGAGTAAAGGAACATTGATTTTTCAGGTCAAAGGATAGGGAAAGAGTAAGACGGTTGAAATAATTACAAGTTTACTGGTAATTACACGAGATGTAAATGCACTAAATACTAATTTCTTGTTAATGGCTGTGTGATGTAGTCTAGAGAATTGGTAATAAATATTTTGGACATTCATTTATTGATAAACGTTTACACAGTCTCTATTTTTTCCTATTAAAACATAAGAGGTATGGACATTTTTGTACATATGAACTTCCATTCCCATTTTTACAAAGGTATCATTAGTGGAAGAAAAAGGAAACATTAAAATTTTGATAGAAACTGCAAATAACACCAACCCCCACAATTGTATTAAATGTTTTCATACCAACAGTAGCTGACAGTGTCAATAACCCAACATTTATTTTTAGGTATAAAGCTTTAGGAATCTCTCAAATCCCATTGATAAGAGACAGGATGTCTCCCCTGGATTATCCACTGATTGGATTATCCACTCCCTTCCTCCATAAAAGGGGAATCAGAGGCAGAAGTCCTTGCATTTTCCAGCATTCCACAGCCTGTCTGCACATCAGGAGTGGTGTGAGCAGGACAACTCTGAAGCCATGGAGGAACCTGCATCGGCCTGTTTTTCAAGCCAGCCTATTCTGGTGAGTGTGGAATCCATATGGACGGCAAGAGTGTCCGTTTGTACCCTTTGTCCTTCTGTGAAACCTCTATAAGTGAGCAGGCAGTAGCTCTTAAAACAAGAAGATACCTTATTGAAATTTGTTTCCTAGGTGTTAAGGTTTGTTAACTGATGTTCACGGTATTGTACTTTTCTGTATAGGGAGCTTTCTTGGGTTAATAGGCCAAACATTTGTTTTGTGTTGTTTTTAACCAACAGCATCACTGGGAATTCGATGTAGTATTCAGCCCTGCACTGTTTACGCTGTTCCCATCACTGGAAAACATTTTACCCACAATGTGATTGGTCTTTTTAAAAAAATATTCAGTTCTGTGCTCAAATATCACCTCATCAGTTAGTCCTTCCCTAATCTCTGCATCATCTATTTGTAGGTGGGCCGGCCCCTGTGGCGTAACAGTAAAGTGCTCACGCTCTGCTCCTGGTGGCCAGGGTTCGGATCCCGGGTGTGCACCAAGGCACCACTTGTCATGCCATGCTGGGGCAGCGTCCCATATAAAGTTGAGGAAGATGGGCACAGATGATAGTACAGGGCCAGCCTTTCTCAGCAAAAAAAAAAAAAAAGAGGAGGACTGGCATGGATGTTAGCTCAGGGCTAATCTTCCTCACAAGGTAAATAAATAAATGAAATAATTGTAAGTAATTTCTTTCCCCTTTATCTTTCCTTACTCTTCTTCCTCCATCCCTCCCTCTGTCTCTCTATCTCTGTGTAGCCCTTACTGTTTATTACAGGATCTAATTATACCTAACACTATATTAGAAATTCATCCGTCTCTTTATTAACTCATTCCTCTCACCAAGATTAAAATAAACAGGGGAAGTGACTTTTTATGTTAAATTCTGGATCACGGGTTTTAGTACATAACTCGGCATATAATGGGTGTTCTATAAATGGGAAGCACAAATAGTTTTCCCTCCAAACTGGGACATGTTGGAGAACAAAAGGGATGGTATTTTTTGTGTGTGTGTGTGAGGAGATAAGCCCTGGGCTAACATCTGCCAAGCCTCTTCTTTTTTTTTTTTTTTTTTTTGCTGAGGAAGACTGTCCCTGGGCTAACATCCGTGCCCATCTTCCTCCACTTTATACGGGATGCCACCACAGCATGCTTCCCAAGCAGTGCGTCAGTGCGTGCCTGGGATCCGGACCGGCAAACCCAAAGCAACTGCAGCAGAGCAAGTGCACGTGACCACTTGGGCCACTGGGCTGGCCCCAGAGATGGTATTAATAATTATGGCAGGACAACAGAGATGAAGTGAGATTTATGACTTCACTTTCAAAAACTATCTGAAGACAGAAATGAGAGATTGTAAAGGAAAGGTGCACTGATTAGGTTTACATTTTAAATAGATTATTGTGCCTAGAGTCTTATCATGGATTACAGACAGAAAGGATTTGCAATCTTAGTGATAATTTATTGCAGTATACCACAAAACAGATTATATCCTTGTATAACTGTAGATGAGTGAATTTGTTTGAAAAATTTAGAAAGTTTTTTTTGGAGTTTGAATAATTTCTTTCCATAAATATATTGAGTACCTTGTAAGGGCAAAGTAATGAGTGAATACGGCAGTATAAAACATTACAGTCCACATTAGTCTTCACTTCATGGAGTACCCAATTTAGTGAGAAAAACACTATGAGAGAAGTAGATGATAATACACATACAATTAAAATTTTAAAAATTAACAGAGAAAATGTGATATTAATTTTGGTGGCTGGATCAGGAAAGGTCACTCTGTTGAAATGGTATTTTGTAGGAAATCTGAAAGGTGCTCAAGAATTATTCAAAAGTGGAGAATCTTTAGGTGGATTCAGGAGGGTGGATGAATGGTTCATTGATATATGAGTGTGGGGTGGCAGGGTGTCCAGAATGACACTCAGGTATAGACAGAATATCAGTACAAACAAGCGAGATTAGAGGACGCTGAGATATGGGTGATTATTTGCAGAACTGGTTGGTTCAACTTGGGACCAGCTCACTTCGAGCTGGTCATCAAGTTATCACCGATGTTGTGAGTGGGCAGATGGGTATTTGGGTCTCAGGATTGAAGCCAGATTTGTGCTGATTCTATGGGTATTTCTAGTTCATTAATGGTATGTGAAGCCAGGGAAATGGATGGGCTGGCCTAGAAGAGGGTGTGGATGTGGAACAAATGTGAGAGCAGGATTGACTTCTAAGAAGCGTCAATTGTGTTAAGTCAGATGGTGGAGCCCAGATTAACAGGGAGGAGTAGGAGGAGAAAGGAAGAGTCAGGGGAGGAAAAATGGGTTTTACAGTGGCTGGAACTATGTGATGGGAATATGGCGTGTGTGAGTTATTTACTTATGAACAGGAGGATATTTGAGTGAAGGTGGGACTTGGGTGTGCAAATGAAGTGAGCATCAAATTGCTGAGAGGAACGTGATTTCATTAGAGATGAGGCACTAAATTCCTATGCTCTGGGCACAGAATCATCCAGTTTTCATAGTCCTTTCTGTCCTTGACTCATATCAGTTTGATATCCCAGGATCTCGTTCTCAGTGTGTGGTGCCTGTGTCAGTAGTATCAGCAGCATCCGGGAACACTTAGAAATCCAAATTCTTAGCCCTCCCCAAGCCTACTTGGGTTGAGGTCCAGCAATCTGTGTTTTAACAACCCTCCAGATGATTGTGATGCACAGGGCAGTTTGAGAGAAATTTCTCCAAGATACAGGAGGGTGGAAGATCCAAATGAAGTGAGAACATTCTCCATGGCTGGCAGTCTGCATCCCCCATTTTATTCTAATTTAACATTTCATTTTCTTTTCAAAGGGGAAAGCTCAAAAGAAATATGATGCCCCAGACTTCAGAGAAGAAAAACAGGTCCATTTAGCCAAGACCAAGCAGAGACATCGTGAAAGGTCTGCACTTCCTAGAAGACTCACCAGCTGCATTTTCAAGAGGCCAGTTACAAGGATGACTTCCCACCCTGGCAATGAGGTCAGTTACCGTCAGCGAGAGGAGACCTTGCAGGAGCTCAAGTAAGTCTGTGCATACAGGAGACTGCAAGGTCTCCAGTCCTGCAGCAGTGAAGGAGAACTTTTAAGCACTTTTGATATCACAAATACCTTAAGTATAATTGCACCAGGTGGTCCAGGTGAATGCCTGGGCTGTGCTGGTGCTGGGTCTGTAGACCCCAGCCTCAAGCCCACTGCCACACAGTCTTCAGACTGGGCAGAGTTGATTCCAGGAGTGGGTCTCTGTCTCCCACAGCCACTCTAAACACAACTTGTAACTTATGGAGACATTCACAGACAGAGTCAGAGAGTGAAATAAGCAAGGGAGAGACTGGCTGAGGCCCTGAGGGCAGAGAGGTTTGCCAGGGAGGCCCAGAGAGCAAGGAGCCAAGACGGATGTTCTGAGACCTGAAGGAAAATAGGAGAAGGTCATACTGAAGAAACCAAGAAGTGTTCCCCATGAACAGCCCCCAGTTTCACTCACCTCATTTAATGTCAACCCTGCTTCTTACTCTGGACTGTGATGCTTTGTCATTTTATAATTGTACTTTATTAAACTCTTTTGAGAGACATAAATGTGAAGAGTAGACAGTTGTGTGGGTGAGAGATCGGGTTTCATGTGACAGGAAAGAAGATCTTTACTTGTCCTGGTATACTGCAATTTCTGCTTATCATGATTCTTACTCACTTTTATATTAAAGGTAATTTGGCCTAAGGTATCGTTTAGTATTTTTAGTTATTTTTTTTTAGAATACTTGTAATCAGGAAAAGATGATACCTATTGCAAAGAGCTTTAACGTTGTTTAACGTTAAATTAATTTGATTCTATAAATGTCTTACTTTACTAAGCTTGCTTTTATATCTCAATCTAACATAAGTTGTATCCTTTTTTTGCCAAATGTTAACTCAAATACAAGACATTTTCATATAATTTAATTAGCTCTTAGACTACCTGTTACAGCCTTATCTGTTACCTAAAATCACCTCG
Organism: Diceros bicornis minor; assembly: GCF_020826845.1. NCBI lineage: Eukaryota > Metazoa > Chordata > Mammalia > Perissodactyla > Rhinocerotidae > Diceros > Diceros bicornis. The sequence continues at coordinate 3,217,538 of NW_026690902.1, read as the reverse complement.
GTGATTTTTTAAAATAGAGTTCACCTTAGATTCTTAACAAGGAAAATATTGTTTGGGAGCATTTAGCACCGAGAGAATCTTGGCAGCAGGCTTGCTGCCTTCACCTTGGCACTAGGTCCTCAGTCAAGGAAACTTGTCCACCTGCTCACAGAATAGGGCGCACCATAATTATTCAATAAACATGTCATGAACAATATTTGGTGGAAAAAAGGGTCAAGTTACAGAAGTGAGATTGTGAGACTCTTTTACTGGGTCAGGAGGGAAAAGGACTGATGTGATTTTGGAAGGATCTGGAATTTTCTGGACTTTCTTGAAGACCTTTGATAGAGTAGTCTTAGCAGTCATGGGGAAGGAAGCCTATTTCAGAGGATAAATGAGTGATTGCAAAATAGAAGGGCAGAGAGTGAGTGGAGGTGGACAGCTGTGCCTTGTGCCTCCTGACAATGGTCTCTGGATTTAACACAGCGATGACTCCCTGCCAGAGTCCACAGCTGTGGTGTGGGGTTGACTCCTCCCTAGGACTAAGGTGTTCTGATTCCTCAGTGTGAGCTAATCTGCATATTCCAAACCCCCAAATGTCATAGGATTAGGGCGTCAAAAAGCCCTCTCTGGTCCAACAGGATCCAGGCACAGGACCCTTTATGGAACAGGAGGTGGAGCTGTGTATACACGGGGTTCTTACCTGGCCGACCTGGAGTTCTGGGCTCAGTGAGGCCACAGTGTAGGAGCCACTGACAACGTCTGAGACCACATGGGAGGAGAGTACAATAGGTGTTGGCATGGGTGCAGTCAGGACAAGACCTGCCGCCTCATTTTTATGCTGCCTCTCTGCACTTGGTCACAATCTACTCCTCAATTCTCATTACCATGAGCTGATTTCTTCCCTCATTGGGTCTTTTCTTCCCTCGTATATTCTGTTAAATTATTTCAAGTTAACTTTGGTTGGGTTTTCTCTCCCATACCTTTAAATTATTCTTGACGAATTCTTATATGTATACCATGATTTCAATGAGTTACATTGAAAAATGAAGGTGTTCACATGTGATAATTGCAGAACTGAGAAATTTAAATGATGGCATCGGGCGTGGTCCATGATCTTCAGGACATCCATATGATAAGCCACATGATAATCAGAATTTTTAAGACAAGGCACTATTTGGTTTTGAGGGTTTGAGTGAGAACAAAAGGGATCCCTACAATTGAATCACAGTTTATCAACAGCAGAGAATCCTCCCTCACTTCTTCCAGGTCCTGGTGGTTCCTGATTCCCTGTCGTGTGGCAGCAGATCTCCAATCTCTGCCTACATCTTTCACATGATCTTCTTCCCTCCACGTCTCTGTGCCCTCTCCTCTTCTTATAAGGACACTAGTCATTGAATTGAGGGCCCACCCTAAATCCAGGATGAGTTCATCTGCAGATCTTTAATCACATCTGCAGATCTTTAATCACATCTGCAAAGACCCTGTTTCCAAATAAGGTCACATTCTGAGGTTCCGGGTGAGCTTGAATCTTTGGGAGACATTCTTCAACCGACTACATCCTCTACCCTCAAGTTGAGGTTGGGAGCTGGATCAGGCAGATATGAATGGTAACAATATCAGAGGAGTTGTTTTCACCAACAATATTGGAGGAGTTGTTTGCCTCAAAAGTACTTGGTTCAATGTAATAAACTTAAAAATCATATATTTTTTTGAAATCGTGATGGTGATTCTTAAATTCATATGAAAGAGAAATTTTACAAAATAAAAGAATTTTTGAGAACCAACCATCAAACAAAATATACATGAAGGAGAAAAAGGACAAAGGTGACATATCAAAACATTTCCCTAGTTCTGTTAACAAAAACGGCAAACTAATGTAATCACAGAACCAGTCTCTCCACTGAAGCAACTGTTCAGTTGGAGAAAACTGACAGAATCGAGTGTTTCAGAACTCTGAAATATAATAAAAACCTTACAGCATCCAGAGGAGTGATTAATGAAGGAAAACGTGGCTGAATTTGTGTAAGAAAGCATTGTGGTGTTTTTGGTTAATGCCTACCGGCTGCCATTCTCTGGTACAACAGAGGATGTGAAGATGGGAGCCAAGATTCCTTGTATGGCTTCCTCATGCCAGGAGACAAATACTAACCTGCTTCTTACAATGGGGTGATTCTGTGACTGGGTGGTAGTGATCTGTCTTTTGGGTCCCTGAGGGAACAGCACAGAAGTTGACATGTATTTATACCCCTAAGGCTAGATGGACTCCAAGTGGTGTCATTGTCTGATGAAAGATTTAAAGGTCTATGCTACTGGTAGATGCCCGTGCAAGGGATGATGGCCGGGACAGGAGAGAGACATAAAAATCTGGCAAGGAGGGATCTGAGGAGGAAGTTTTTTGGGGATGAAAGCTGAGAAGGGCCACTGCTTATACCAGGGAAGCGGGAGTGCAATGTGCACGGCCAGGACTGGACGTGTGCTCAGAAAAGACCTGAGAGGACCTGGGCCTGCACCTCTGGCAGATTTGTGGGCTCCATGCAGGTAGGGAGTAAAGTCTAAGGAAGAGGTGCAGGGGCCCCAGCTGCAAAGGCTGGAGAGATTTTAACTTTTTCTTTTTTTAAAATGTGTTCTTTTGGATCATTGCATTTAAAGAAATCTCTGTCAGATCACTTGCTGATTGTTAAGATAACTGAAAAGAGATTTCAGTGACCACACACATCAATGAACATAGTCTTTGCAAAAATATTTTGAAAAGTCACTAAACAAAAGGATGATTGCAGCTCATAAAAAGCCACAACAGCAAAACCTGGAGAGGGAGGAGAATCTGATTGTCACAACGACCACATTGTAATACGCAAAATGTCCAGTTACCACTACAAAATTACAAATGATATGAAACTACAGGAAAGTATAGCTGGTTCATATGAGATAAAATGGAAATTGAAAGAAATTTTTCCTGAGGAAGCCCAAGCATTGGACTTATGAGACAAGGACTTTAAAACAACTCTCTTATATATGCTCAAAGGGCTAATGGAAAGTAGGGACAAAGAACCAAGGAAAATAAAGAGAATGATGTCTCAATTCACAGAGAATATCAATAAAGAGATAGAAATTGTAAAAAGAACCAAGTAGAAATCATTGAGTATTACCCCTGCACTTCCTGATCCCACCTCCAACCTTAAACAACCACAAATTTACTTCCTGTCTGTACAGATTTGCCCATATTTGACATTTCATGTAAATGGAATCATATAATAAGTGGTCTTCTTTGGCTAGATTCTTTCAATTAGTAGAAGTTCCTCAAGGTGCATCCATGGTGTAGCACGTGTCCTTCATATCTTTATGGCTGAAGAACATACAATGTACAGAAATATGGATCACATTGTGTTTATACATTCATCAGATGATGGATATTTCGGTTGCTCTGGTCCATCTTTTGCCAGTCCCACTTTCACCTTCAGTGGCCCAACATCAATGTCTCCCGTCACCCTTCTTATTCACTGCCATCCAGTCAGCTCAGCTCTGCTTAGGCACCAGGTCTTCTCAATGTAAACACTGGTGGAGCCCTTACCAAGGGCGCTAAAAGGCAGAGGTTGGGATGGGCAGTGGCCACCTCACTGAAGACTGCCAAGCACAACACATGCTTTCCAGCTGCAGCAACTTGAACATAAACAATTAGAGCAGAAATTCCCAAGGCTGCTGACACATGTGGTCTCCGGTGGTTCCTCTCAAAAAACTTAAAGCACAGGGCCTCCTAGTAGACATCTGTCATCCTTCTTGGTTTCTCAGACACTGAACCCTTATCCTATGTTTGAGGGCTTCTCTCGCTTTATGACCCTGGGGGGAGATAACACCAGCTTCCCGATTTAAAAGCAGAAAATGCCAGATACGTCCATTTACAGCCTTCCCACTGCAGCCAGGGCAACTGTTCTGTGCATCTGACGCATGCACACAGACTCTGACCCAGGAGGTGGGACCTACGCTCTGATGACGATGGATTTGGACAACAGCTAATAGAAGCAGCCTCAGCGGGGCTCCAGCCTGTCCTTGTCCTCCCAGAGGCTCCGTGAGGGATCACTCTAACAATCCTCTGTTTCACACAATCAAGAGCCCTGAATGAGAGCCTGGCATTGGTGTTGGAAGTGGGGAGACGGTCAGGAAGGGCCCACAGGTCACATTGCAGCCTTGGTCTCAGATGGGGGCCACTTCTCAGACCCCAGGTAAGCCAGAGTGGTCACTGCCCCCAGCGGCCTTCCCTACGGGCTGAGTCTGCGGGCTTAGCAGGGGTCAGAGGCTGCACCTCAAGGGGTCAGTCCCCGCAGCAGACATCGGCGCCAGTCTCCATGCAGCCATCACGTCCGGAGCATGCAGACGTGGGGACACGCGCATCCTCGTCATGGGCGGAGGACACGCCGCTGTCCGGCCAGGGCGCCCTGCGCCGTAGGCAGCGGTGGGGCCGGAGAAGCGGGGAGGAGGGCAGCGGGGACCGGGTCCACGACCCTCTGGGGGGGGTTGGGGCAGCTGGGGCGCGTGGAAGGCTCCGGTCTCCACACTCCACGTCCACGGCCCCATCCAGCGCGGTCGCCTTCATTCTCCTCAGTCCTCGCCTCTGCTTCCTTCCGCAGTGCCACCAGCCTGTCCTTGCTCCGCCGGCCACGACCTCTCAGCTCTTCCCAGTGGCCCTTGGTCTTGGCTCTCTCCGCCACCTCTCGCTGCTTTTCGGCTAGGCTCGGGTCCTCCAACCAGGCGTCGGACCCTTCCGCCTGGCCTCCGCCTTGTCTTCACATCTTCGGCTCTTTCCGTTTCTCTTCGGCTCTTTCCGCCCGCCTCGGCTCCCTCTGCCTCTCCCTGCCGCTCCTCAGCTCAGCAGTTCGGGTTCATCTCTCTCTGTCTGGTTTCGGCTTTCTCGGATTTCACTGTCACAGTTCAGCTCTTTCCCGCCAAGTCCCGGGCTCCGCTGGGATCTCTCTGTCTACCAAGGTCCTCATGTGCAGAGGCGGAGGTTGTTCAAATTCACCCCATCTTCACTGTGGTATGGGAGTGCCACTTTCTCTACATCCTAATACATCAATATATTAAACAAACAGTAAATGTTCCTAATCTGATAAATAAATCAAGAATCTTGGTGTTTTACTTCGTATTTTTCCATTGGTGGGGGAAGTTGAGATGCATCTCTTGTACTGAGAGAATTCTGTATTTTCTGTGAACTGTTCTTCGCCATTTGTCCATTTCTCCAATGGATTCTTAGTCTCTTTTTGGTTGGTAAGAGTTCCTTAATATTAATAAATTAGCTTTTTTTGATGAGTTGCCAACATTCTCCTCTTTTCCTTGTTTTGTCTTCGTATCTAGTCGTTGCTGCCATGCAGATTTTTTGAAAGGAAATCAAAAGTGTTAGTTTCGCAAATGGGACAAGAAACAAAGGAAATGCAAAGAACCAGAAAATAAGTGACAAAACAGCAACATTAAGCCCTCATATATCAATAATTACTCTAAATATAAATGGATTGAACTCTCCAATCAAAAGATACAGAGTGGCAGGATGGATTAAAAAGCAAGACCCAACCATATGCTGCCTTCAGTAAACACATCTTAGCACTAAAGACAAGCACAGGCTCAGAGTGAAAGGATAGAAGATAATAATCCAAGCTAATGGCAAACAAAAGAAAGCAGGTGTTGCCATACTCATATCAGACAAAGTAGACTTCAAGATCAAACAGGTTAAGAAAGACAAAGAAGGGAAATATATAATGATAAAAGGGACACTCCATCAAGAAGACATATCACTTATAAATATATATGCACCCAACATAGGAGCACCAATGTACATAAAGCAACTATTAACAAACCCAAAAGGAGACATCAACAACAACACAATAATAGTAGGGGATCTTAACACCCCACTTACAACAGTGGCTAGATCATCCAGACAAAAATTCAGTAAAGAAATAGTAGACTTAAATGAAAAACTGGACGAGATGGACATATACAGAGCACTCCATCCAAAAAGAGCTGACTACATATTCTTCTCAAGCGCGCATGGAACATTCTCTAGGATAGACCATATGTTGGGAAACAAAGCAAGCCTCAATAAATTTAAGAAGATTGAAATCATAACAAGCATCTTTTCAGACCATAAGGCTATGAAACTGGAAATGAATCATGAAAAAAAAACTGGGAAAGTGACAAAAATGTGGAGATTTTGTTCATGCTACTGAACAACCAATGGATCATTGATGAAATTAAAGAAGAAATCAAAAACTATCTGGAAACAAACAAAAATGATAATATACCATATCAAATCATATGGGATGCAGCAAAAGCGGTCCTGAGAGGGAAACTCATAGTGATACAAGCCCACCTTAACAAACAAGAAAAAGACCAAATAGGCAACCTTAAATTACACCTAACAGAACTAGAAAAAGAAGAACAAACAAAGCCCAATGCAAGCAGAAGGAGAGAAATAATAAAAATCAGAGCAGAAATAAATGAAATTGAGACCAAAAAAACAGTAGAAAGGATTAATGAAACAAAGAGTTTGTTCTTTGAGAAGATAAACAAAATCGACAAACCCTTAGCCAAGCTTACTAAGAAAAAAAGAGAAAAGGCTCAAGTAAATAAAATTAGAAATGAAAGAGGAGAAATTACAACAGATATTACGGAAGTACAGAGGATTATAAGAGAATACTATGAGAAATTATATGCCAACAAATTGGACAATCTAAAAGAAATGGATAAATTCTTAGACTTATACAACCTTCCAAAGTAGAACCAAGAAGAAATGGAGAACATGAATAGACAAATAACAAGTAAAGAGATTGAAATAGTAATCAAAAACCTCCCAAAAAATAAAAGTCCAGCACCAGATAGCTTCTCCAGTGAATTTTATCAAACATTCAAAGAAGATTTAATACCCATCCTTCTCAAACTATTCCAAAAAATAGAGGAAGATGGAACACTTCCTAACTCACTCTATGAGGCAAACATCACCCTGATACCAAAACCAGACAAAGACAATACAAAGAAAGAAAATTATAGACTGATATCGCTGATGAACATTGATGCAAAAATCCTCAACAAAATATTGGCAAACCGAATACAACAATACGTTAAAAAGATCATACACCACGATCATGTGGGATTTATATCAGGGACGCAGGGATGGTTCAACATCCGCAAATCAATCAACGTGATACATCACATCCACAAAACAAAGAATAAAAACCACATGATCATCTCAATAGACGCAGAGAAGGCATTTGACAAGATACAACATCCATTTATGATAATAACTCTCAATAAAATGGGAATAGAATGAAATTACCTCAACATAATAAAGGCCATATATGACAAACCCACAGCCAACATCATACTCAACGAGGAAAGACTGAAAGCCATTCCTCTAAGAACAGTAATGAGGCAGGGCTGCCCACTCTCACCACTCCTGTTCAACATAGTACTAGAGGTTTTGGCCAGAGCAATTAGGCAAGAAAAATGAATAAAAGGAATCTAAATAGGTAACGAAGAAGTGAAACTCTCAGTATTTGCAGATGACGTGATTGTATATATAGAAAACCCTAAAGAATCTGTTGGAAAACTATTAGAAACAATCAACAACTACAGCAAAGTTGCAGGGTACAAAATCAATCTACAAAAATCAGTTGCATTTCTGTATGCTAATAATGAACTAACAGAAATAGAGCTCAAAAAGATAATACCATTTACAATTGCATCAAAAAGAATAAAATACCTAGGAATAAATCTTACCAAGGAGGTGAAGGACCTATACAATGAGAACTACAAGACATTATTGAAAGAAATCCATGAGGACATAAAGAAATGGAAAGATATCCCATGCACGTGGACTGGAAGAATAAACATAAATAAAATGTCTATATTACCTAAAGCAATCTACAGATTCAATGCAATCCCAATCAGAATACCAATGACATTCTTCACAGAAATAGAAAAAGGAATACTAAAATTTACATGGGTCGGGCTGGCCCCGTGTCTTAGCGGTTAAGCACGTGCGCTCTGCTCCTGGCAGCCCGAGTTCGGATCCCGGGCACGCACCGATGCACCGCTTCTCCGGCCATGCTGAGGCCACGTCCCACATACATCAACTAGAAGAATGTGCAGCTATGACATACAACTATCTACTGGGGCTTTGGGGGGAAATAAATAAATAAAAAAAATCTTAAAAAAAAAATTTATATGGGGCAACAAAAGACCCCAAATAGCTAAAGAAATCCTAAAAGAAAAGAACAAAGCAGGAGGCATCACAATCCCTGACATCAAAATATACTACAAAGCAACAGTCATCAAAACAGCATGGTACTGGTACAAAAACAGACACACAGATCAATGGAACAGAATTGAAAGCCCAGGAAAAAAACCACATATATACGGACAGCTAATTTTCAACAAAGGTGCTAAGAACATGCAATGGAGAAAGGAAAGTCTCTTCAATAAATGGTGTTGGGAAAACTGGACAGCCACATGCAAAAGAATGAAAGTGGACCATGTGCTATCGCCATTCACAAAAATTAACTCAAAATGGATCAAAGACCTGCAGGTGAGACCTGAAACTATAAAACTCATAGAAGAAAATATTGGCAACACACTATTTGACCTTGGTTTTAAAGGAATCTTTTCGGATGACATGCCTACCCAGACTAGGGAAACTAAAGAAAAAATAAACAAGTGGGACTTTATCAGATTAAAGAGCTTTTATAAGACAAATGAAACCAGAATCAAGATGAACAGACAACCAACCAGCTGGGAGAGAATATTTGCAAAACATACATCTGACAAGGGGTTAATCTCCATAATATATAAAGAACTCATGCAACTGAACAACACAAAAACAAACAACCCGATCAAAAAATGGGCAGAGGAAATGAAGAGACACTTCTCCAAGGAAGATAGACAGATGGCCAATAGGCACATGAAAAGATGCTCAACATCACTAATCATCAGGGAAATGCAAATCAAAACAACACTAAGATACCACCTCACGCCCGTTAGAATGGCTATAATCACCAAGACAAAAAACAATAAATGTTGGAGAGGATGTGGAGAAACAGGAACCCTCAGACACAGCTGGTGGGAATGCAAATTGGTGCAGTCTCTATGGAAAACAGTATGGAGATTCCTCAAAGAATTAAAAATAAAGATGCCCTATGATCCAGCCATCCCACTACTGGGAATCTATCCAACGAACCTGAAATCAACAATCCAAAGAGGCTTATGCACCCCTATGTTCATTGCAGCATTATTCACCATAGCCAAGAAGTGGAAGCAACCTAAGCGTCCCTCGACTGACGATTGGATTAAGAAAATGAGGTATATATATACAATGGAATACTACTCAGCCATAAAAAAGACAAAATCGTCCCATTTGCAACAACATGGATGGGGCAGGAGTGTATTATGTTAAGTGAAATAAGCCAGAAAGAGAAAGACAAACACTGTATGATCTCACTCATATGTGGAACATAAACCAACACATGGACAGAGAAAACTGGACTGCGTTTACCAGTGGCAGTGGGGGTGGGGGGTGGGCACAAGGGGTGAAGGGAGTCATATATATGGTGATGGACAAACAAAAATGTACAACCCAAAATTTCACAATGTTAGAAACCATTAAAACATCAATAAAAAAAAGAATATTAAAATATCTGTTTTCAGGAAAAGAAAAGTCACACACACAAAAATGTGTTAGTTTCGTTTCTTGTTTTATGTTATACTTTTAAAAGACCATCTCTTCTCTGAGATTATATATAAAATACTTATCCTTTGGTTTTTTCTAGGACTTTCACAGCTTTAATATTTACATTTAAATCTATGATAGTCTATATTCCACAGAACGACTAGGGTTTCCAACATGATTTTTTGTTAACAGTTCGTTTTTCTTTCCTGCCTTAGCACACCACCCGCACCCACGTTATTAGGAAAAATGTTCAGGCATGGAGATAATTTGAAAGAGTTGTACAGTGAACACTCATGTTATGGACAGAATTCTGTCCTCTCAACAGTCATGTGTTGAAGCCCAAATCGCTACTACCTCTTATTGTAACTTTATTTGGAGGTTGTGACATAAAAGAAAGTAACTGAGATAGAATAGGGCCATTAGGGTGGATCCTAATACAATTTGATCAGTGTCCTTATAAAATGAGATTAGGACACACAGACCAAGAGACCCCAGGGGCACGCATGCACAGAGGGATGACCACATGAAGAGGCAGCAAGAGGATGGTCATGTGGAAGGCAAGGAGAGAGGACTCAGGAGAATCCAATCCTTCCGGCACCTTGATCTTGGACTTCCAGCCTCCAGAAATACGAGAAAGTAAATTTCTGCTGTTTAAGCCACCCCGTGTGTGGTATTTTACTAGTGCAGCCCTACTGAAGACAGTCCACCACCTAGATTCCATCAGTTACATTTTACTATGTTTACTTTGCCACTTCCATCCATTTATTACCCAAGAATCCATCTATGCTTAATGCATTTTAAAGTAGGTTGCAGACAGCAGCAGACTTCACTCCTAAACATGTTAGCATACATAGTCATTAAAGTTCAAAATTTGACTGAGGCTGGAAGATCTTCCCAGATGGCTCACTGAATGGTGAGCACTTGGTACTGACAAGTTGTTTCCTCTCCACGTGGACTGCTCCACAGGGCTACTTGAGTGTCCTCATGGTGTGGTGGATGGCTTCCCCTAGAGAGGGCGCAATCTAAGGGACCAAGGAGGAAGCCTCAGTGTGTTTTATGATGTAGCCTCAGATGTGAGACACTGTCATTTCTGCAGCACTGTATTGATCACTTGGGTTCATGACAATTCATGGCTAATCAAATGTGGGAGGAGACTGCACAGGGCATAAACACAGGTGGAAAGTACCATTGGTGGCTATCTTGGCTGCTAGCCCACACACTAGCCTTTCCTTCAGGCCACCTCTCCTCAGCAGCCCAGAATTCCTTTAATTCTGCTCCAGCTCACTCCTGAGAACCTGGTTTGATTGGAGCTGTTTGGGACTTCTGGAATTCATAGCTGTGTTTGGGACAACATGGAAGGTCTCATCTTTCCCTTTACGCTTGCTCCTCTCCCCACTCTATCTTTCTCAGCCTCTCCCCCAGCTCCAACCTTCCTTGGCCCCTAGTAAGTCTTTTAGCGGTATAGGATATTCTGAAGGTCAGCAGGATGTGCAACAGATAAGAGGGGTTTGCTGGAGCAGGAAATATTGGGGGAAAGTTTGCTTCCTGGGCTCCTGTCACCTTCTGTAGAAGGGGAGCTTGGGGGTTTTTGGTGACTTGTCAGGACAACAGTTGTGTCCCTTATTCTGAGACTGGGTCCTCCACATTCCCCAGAGCAGGGGATATTAGGTTGAGTGGGGCTCTATCTATCCACTACAGTTGGGGACAGAGACATCTACACAGCAAGAGGAAGCTGAAGAGCTGGCAGCTGGGGTTCAGAATGTTCCTTGTGTTTGGGATTAGGGAGGAGTCACCACAGGGGCCGGCGTCTCCTGTTGGGAGGGACTTACATTGTGCTCTCCTCTCATTTGTGTTGAGTGCTGCTTGCTGATTTTTCTATAGATATTATTTTGTGATAATGGGAAGAGAGGGAGTTTTCTGAGGATCTGTTTGACACTTACATTGGAGAGCCTGGTGTGTTGCCTAGGGAGACTCTGGTCATTTCTTTTCTGGAGGGGGAGGCTGGGGTTACTCTTTGCTGGGGATATTCGTATCTAGTCTTATGAGTCAAGAGGCAAGCTGGGGTTTGTGTTGGTGAAAATGGTGTGGCGTTTGTTGCAGCTCCTTCTTCTTGGTGTGTAGGGGGACGTAAGTTGCTTTTTGGGGTTTCCAACATCTCTAATCTTGCAGGAATATGGGGGATCACTTGCTGAAGCTTCTATCATTTGATGGAGCCCTCATGATGGTGGGGATAACTGGGAGGTAGGAGGCTGAGGTTCCTGTTGTCTCTGGTGCTTGGAGACTGGAAGACTGCTGCTTGTACGGTGACCCCACTTTTCAAATGTTGGGGTGACAGGGATGGGTCACGGGATAGAGGGCCATTGTCTCTAACTCAGGGAGAGGATTGGGATAATTGTATGAGATTCCACTTATCTTTAGTCAGGGGACTCTCGAGGGGTCTTTATATACCTCCTTTTGTCTAGTGCTGAGGGAGATCAGAAGTCACACTTTCTGGGTCTGCCCTTGTCTGTATTGCTGGCATAGAATGGGTGGGTCACTGGGCTGAGCCTTCCCATTGTCTAGTGTTGAGGAGCAGCTAAGGGTATGACTTATGGGACTGCTGTCATTTCTAGAATTGGAAGTGACTAGGGGATGCTTGCTGGAGTCCCATAATTTCTAGTTATGGGGGGATGTAGGACTTGCTTGCTCAGACCCCAGCATTTGTGTTTGTGGATGACAGTTGTTATCTGAGGTGCAGTTGCCTCTAGTTTTGGAAGGAACTGGTGGTGTTTTGCTAGGGCTTCTGTCACATCTGCTGTTCGATGCAGATTGTGAGCACCGTTTGCTGGGGCTCCATAATCTCTAGTCTTGGGGGTGAGGTGGGGATTCCCATGGAAAGGTATCCATCATCTCTAGTTTTCGGGTATCAGTTTCATGGTTTTTTTAAAGCATTTTATTTTGAAAACGTTTAGACTTACATAAAAGTTGTAAAAGTATACAGGATTGTTTTATTCAGTCAATATTCATTATATTTACGTACATTGTGTCTCCTGCTGATGATCATGGTTAACATTATGTCTTTGGGTGTAATTCTTTTCCTTCAGTCTGAAAACTCTTTCGAGTTTCTTGAATTTCAGTTCTGCTGTTGTTTAATTGTTTTAGCTTGGTTTTTCTAAACCCCCTTTGGAAAATATCTTTTATTTGTCAGCATTTTTGAAGAATATTTTTCTTAAGTCAAATAATTGTAAATTGACAGGGTTTTTTTCACTCCCATTCAACCCTTTAGCTGTCAGATGTCATACATGTCTTCTTGCTTCCAAAGTTTCTTTTGAAAAGTTTCCAGACTTCTTATTGTTCTTTTGACTGAAACATGTCCTTTTTCTTTGGTGGCTTTAAAGATTTCTAGTTTGTTTTTCGTTTTCTACAATTGTCCAGGTTTCTTTCCATTTATTCATAGTTATTTTGAAGTTCTTGTCTGCTAAATCCGGTATCTGGATTGTCTCTGGGTATGCATCTACTGATTTATATGTTCATAATTAAGAGCATTTTCCTGCTGCTCTGCATGTCTAGTAATGTTTTATTGTGTGCTGGATCTTGTGAACAATACCTCGTAGAAGCTCTTAATCATATTACCTTCCTCTAAAGGTTAGGTTTCTAGTATGAATGGATCACCGTGAGCCTCTGAAAGCTAGGTTTTAGACCCTAAAATGAGATATTTATTTCAGTTTTTCGCTGACTCCTAAAATGTAGTCCTGACTCTTTGTGTGTGGCACTGACTGTCAGGCTGTGACATTTCTAGGCTCATAATTGAAAGCCAGAGCTTTTTTTTTAATCAAGGTCATTCCAATCCAGATGAGTCCAATAACCAACCTCCCATTCCTGGCATGTGTGATCTCTGAAATTTCTGCACCATATTCAGTTTTCAGTGGCTTTTCTCTTCCAAGTATCCTAGATTCGTCCCCTCCACATGCACAAGTGAGGTGTTATTCAAGTTCCTGTGGGGAGATTTTTAGGCAGCTTTGGGGGGCTTCTTTTTGTGAATCTTTATTTTCCACCAGAATATCCCTCAGAGATATTTCAGGATCAGGTTGTATTTCCTCTAGTGTAGCCCTGGAGTCCTCTATTCCTCCAGAGAGCCCTGGTTCCCTCCTTTTTCTTTAGAATAGTATCTTAGAAACCAATTTCTGGGTGGTTGATAGGTATTCTCATTATTACTGGAGTGTCGTTCTTCTAGGCCTTCTGAGCTAACATCTTTCTTTGACTGTGATACACTGGGTCTCATCATCAACAATATATTTACTTAGTTGTTCAGATCCAATATATGCATAAACTAGTTTCAAAATTGCTAACCCATGCCGTTCTTAGAAACATCTTTTATGAGCTAGAGTACAGGATTTCTGGTCAGTTCTTTTGATCCAGGCTTACAGGATGAGGTAAAACATAGTTTTCCAAAGTAAATTTAGTTTCCTTTTCATAGCCTTCATTGTGGCTATGTTATTCATTTGCAAAACATTTAGATTCATTTGTTATAGATCGTTTTCCATTTTATGTTCCCTTCACTACGTGGTGGATTAATGTTTTTAACCTACAGTAATATCCACTCTGGGTTGTACAGTTCTATGGGTCTTGGCAAATGCATAGAGTTGTGTATCCATCAACATAGTCGTGATCGAACATGATACACACACGAACAATCTTGATAGGACAATTCCATCACTCCAAAATTCCTTTGTGCTGCCAATTTGTAGTCATCCCCTCTCTTACTCTTTGCTCCTGGAAACCAGTGATTTGTTGTCCTTCCCTGCAGTTTTGCCTTTCCCCAAATGGCGTACAATGGAATCTATAATAAATGGCTTTTTGTCTCTGGCTTCTTTCACTTAGGAAAATGAATCTGTTTTAAATTGAGGCATATGTTACACGTAGCACAATGCATAGATCTTAGGTGTAGAACTCAATGCATCTTGACAATTGCATACACCTATGTAACCTATGTAACGCCTTTCAAGATATAGAACGTTCTCTTCACCCCATAAAGTTCCTCCATGTGCCTTCTTGGTCAATCCTTGCTCCTTCCTCACCCCTTCTCCACAATCTGAGCTTAGATGCAACCACTGTTCTGATTATTTTTCCTATCACAGGTTATTTTTTGACTGATCTCGGAATTTGTACAAATAGAATCATACAATATTTACTTTTTTGTGTGTGTGGCTTATTTTGCTTAGTATACGCCTACAATGGATTTTAATTAATTCACAACAAAAGATGAAACATATAATGTTTCCTGTATACTGAAAGACTCATAAAGGCTTTACATTTATTAGCTGATTGATCCTTAATACAAGTCTGTGAAGTACTCAATCTCATTGTTCTCATTATACAGATGAAGAAACTTTGGCATAAAATGTTTGTTACTTGCTTTAGGTAAACATCTCTGAAGGAGAGAACTGAGATTGGATATAAGAAGAGATTGAACTGTGATAAGTTATAAACGGAGAAAACAGTTGATCCTAAGGGGAGCTCTGGAGCAGTGGTGGGCCTGCAATGGTGTCTCAAATTGAGGCAAAGGAATTGGGCCTTTGTACTTCCCCCCCATGCCATGAACCAGTCATTAGAAGTGGGCTGCCATTGGGATTTGTCATAACCGTAGGTGTGGCCCTTTCCTTTTGCCCATGGAAATTCCCAGATAGGTTGGCAGGATGAGCCCTTAGAAGACTTTCTTCAGCTACAAGAGGAAGTGACTTAGTCATGAAAGAAGAATCTAGAAAATATACCACTGTCTCCGTTATGGTCCACCACTTAAGCCACTCAGATGCACTTGCTTCTTAAAGACAGTGCATTAGGATTCTGGTTGGTCATGTTAACTGGGGAAACTTACAAGAGGAAGATCAGTGGGACAAGTTACAGACAGCTCTTGACTGCACCTTTTCTTGGTGCTGCAATTGATACTTACCATTCCACGTCTCCTAATGTCCCATTTAGATTCCCTTCACCCTTGAAAGCACCTCTGCTGGTCTGGGTGGCTTACCGGGAGGAGGATCCAGTTCCTAATCCCTGACTCATCTGAACACCTGGTCACCACGCCCTTCACAGGATACAGCTGTTACATTTAATTATTAAAATAATTGGGGAAAGAATATCATAAGACATCCCACCGGACTACCTGAATGTTAAATGTCTTCTTTGCCTTCACTGTATAACAGAAGCCCCATATCCTCTGGATGAATTACTTGTGTCAGAGGCCATAGTGACTTCTTTCATTCTGTTGGCCTCATAAGCAGTAGTAAAGTTCAATGGGACTCTCACTTTGTCTCCTGGTAGAAGTGTTCACCTCTGGGAACCAGGACCTGTTGGTTAATTATTGTTTGCAATACTTCCCAAGAACACGATAACCCACCTTACATGAAAAACACTTGCAATGGCAACTATTTTAGACTACACATGGGAGTATCAATGCTTGGATTGCACCTAGTACAGTACAGTAGATGTTGGGAGTCCTGGGCAGAGGTATGAACTTTCCACACAGGTGATTGACAAGAGTAGATTCTCAGGCAAAAAAGGGCTGCCCAGTTCAGAATATCTTCCATTTGTCTCAATAGATCCACTTCTCTATCTTGCTGCACCCAGGAAAGTTAGTGAAGATGAACTATGTCAGCTGGTTTTCTTAGCCTATGGCTTTTGGCTGGGTTTGGTCAATGGGGAGCCTAGACATGAAATCAGAAGGATGAAAGAGAGTGACATCTGGTCCTGGCTATTTCTTGCAGGAGAACCTGGGGCTGGATGCTGCCCCTGACCTCCTCTCAGCTCCTGGAATGCAATTTCCTCCTCTCTTGTTTCTAGAATTCGATAATTTTTCATAGTCCTTACCCCTTCAGGCTTAGGGGTGTTAATAGAGCCCTGCACTTACCATCTTACTGGGTATCAACGAGCTTTTCTGGTTTTCTTACATCCTGTCCACAACTCCGAGAAGCCCCTTTATGAAAACTCTACATGAATCTTCCTAGTCTCAGTGTGTCCTCTGTTTCTTGCTGAGATTCCTACTGATGTGCCAACTCATTGATAGCAGAAGGAAAAGACCTAATAGTGAACCATAAAACCCAACAAGATCAGGACTCACGAAGTCTCTGACTATATCATCTTCTACCACTCCCTCACTGTCCCCAACATGATCTACTCCAATCACACTGGCCTCCGTGTTGTGGAGCTTTGCATGACAAGACTGCTTTAGCCACACAAATTCCTATGACTCACAGTCCCAACTCGTTAAGGTCTCTGTTCAAGTGCCCCTTAACTAAGACTTTTTCCCATCCTATTCTATGTAAAATAGCAAGAACACATTCTCTCTTAACTGTCTTAAAATGTTTTCATTTTCTGCATAACACTTATAGTAACATGTTTTCTTGATTTTTCTATAGTCTGTCTTTCCCCTATTAGAACTTAAGTGCTCCAATAACAAAAGTGGAGTTTCATTCATTGCTACAGACACCAGTGTCTCCAACAGTGCTTGGCATATAGAATGTGCTCAACAAATAGGCTGATGGTTAAGAGTGTCGACTGTCTGGGCTCAAATACGGGCTCTACAATTTTCTAGCCAGAGAGCTCAGGCAAGTGACATGCCAGTTTTCTCATATCTAAAGTGGGGATGAAACTAGTACACACTTGTTAAGTTTATATTTAGTACTCCGTAAGTTAATATTCATAAGCCATTTAGAAGAGTGCCTGGTCTATCAGAAGAAATATTTGATCATTTATTAGTGTATTGGAATACTTTGCTATGGAAAAATAAGGCCCCTTCATAGAAAGGAACAATTCACAAGAAAAGACCTAATCCTGCATCTACTTATTTACCTTACACCCAAATATATAAAGAAAAAATCACAGAATACTAAAAAAGAATTTGTTGATCTATAACCGTAGTATAAGACTTCAATACACCTCTATCCCTAAATAAGTTTCAGAAAATAAATCTGAATGTGATACTATATCCCGAAACAAAATGAGCTTGAGTTACTGAGAGTGTACTCTATAACCAACCGTAAGAGAATACACATTGCTTTCAAAGAAACGTGAGGCATTTATAAAATGCTACTCTGGTTCCTAGCGCCTTGGAGGGGAGTGCTGAGCCAATATATATTGCAAATAGAAATTAAAGAATAAAGATCATTAGAGACATGTGTCATACAATGACAAGGGCTGGATCAACAACATTTACTACGGTGCAATAGAATTAAAAATAATGAGAGATGTGCAAGGCCTGTCCAAATCAAAGTACAAATTACTATTGATAAATTAAAGAAAATATAAATAAATGGAGAGAAATACCAACTTCATGCATCGGTAGGATCACTTATTTAAAGACATCAATTCTCTCCCATTGATCTATAGATTCCAAATAATCTCAATCAAAATCTTGCCAGGATGATGGGTAGAAATTGATAATCTGATGATAAAATTTATAAAGAAATGAAGAGGATCAAGAATTTCCAAAGTGTTCTTAAGGAAGAAGGAATCTGGAGGGTATACACTGCCACGTATCAAGACTTACCAAAGCTACAGTAATTAACACTGCATGGCATTGTGATACAAAAGATGGAACTGAACATAGAGTCTATAAATAGGCATGCTGACATATGGAACTCTGATTTATGTCAAAGGCAGCACTGCAGAGAAGTAGACAGAGGACAGTCCTTTTATCAGTAGTGCTCAACTAATTGGATGTTTGTAACAAAAAATGAAGCAAACCATCAGAAACTAAGAAAGATGGATAAGGCAGAGTCACTCCCTCTCATGGCCCTCAAAAGGAGCAAACATTGTCAAAACCTTTATCTTGGACTTCTAGCCTCCATAACTGTGAGAAGATAAATTTCTGTTGTTTAAGCCAAAAAAAAAAAAAAAAAGAAGCTGAACTCCTACTTCACAATGTACATAAAAGTCAATTCACAGTGGATTTTAGATCTAAAAGTAGAAGGTAAAACAACAAAACTTTAGAATATAGCAAATATATTCATTGTTTGAGGCAGAATTAAAAAACTCTTAAAGGGAGTAAACACAAGATCCATGAAGAAAAGTATCAAACATTTAAAGGTGAATAAAACAAAGAGGCTACAGTACAGGAGATCAGGAGAGAGATACACATGAGGTAGGAAGAATATGGAGAACTTTGAAAAAAGAAAACACATAGAAAGTATTGTCCTAAGGATAGAGCAGTCAGCCGGGTCAAATGATGCTGTGTGGTGAAGTAAAATAAGGGTAAAAAATCACCACTGAATTGGGCATCATAGAAGCTGCTGATGTCCTTGAGAAGAGCAGATTGAGTGACATACTTGGACAGACCTGAGTGAAGTGATTTGAAAAGAATGGGAATTGAGAAAGAGGAATATTTGAATACTAACAACCCTTGAAAATGTTTGAATTGAAGATTAGCAGAGAAACGGCAAAAGAGCTATTGAGAGAAACTTTCTGTTTAGGAGAGATAGACTTTAAATGGAAGATACTGGAACATGTAGTAATTAAGTTCTGGAGTCCTGGCATAGGACGTAGGTCTAAGGAATAGGTTAAGTGTAAGTATATGTGAATTTAGACTTTATCCCGTGCCAAACTGATATGAACTGGATAATGGATATCTATTTCCTGAACTGTGCATGAGACCAGTTCTTCAGACAACGGTCAAATAGACCTAAGGGTGAGGTTGGAGATATAGGCTGTAAGTACCCTTGAGGGTAACCCAAGGCATGGTCAAAGACCTCCTCCTTCGGTATCACAGGAATGATGCTGGGCTGATTTTGCTGATTGCAATACCAGCTCTGTCTGATGCTGTGCTTTGATGGATGCAACACCTCTCAGTCAATTGCAAGAAACAGAATGTTTGCCTGGGAAAGAAAAAATCCAATCTCAGGATGAGGTAGTTCCCAGAGCCCTGCTGACCCCCAGCCCTGATGAAATCTCTGGCACCTGCAGTGGAAGATGTTGCCCAAACAGATTTTTCACCTTTGTCTTTACCAGAGCACAGCATGTCAGGTGCAGACCCCAGGGCAGGGAGGACCCCAGAGCTCCTTACTGAGAGCAGTGA
Source organism: Diceros bicornis minor (assembly GCF_020826845.1). Taxonomy (NCBI): domain Eukaryota; kingdom Metazoa; phylum Chordata; class Mammalia; order Perissodactyla; family Rhinocerotidae; genus Diceros; species Diceros bicornis. The sequence goes on along the minus strand of NW_026690902.1, from coordinate 3,197,805 downwards.
CCAGTTAGGCCTGGACTGGGGGAGTGACAGCAAGAGGAGACCAGAAGAAACTCTGATCCACAGTCACATTGGGGGAAGATCTGAGCCAATATATGTTGCTTCTGAAAATGCCCTAGTTCTGATCAATAACAATTCTTCTTTCCATGGTCTTGAATGGCAGAGCACTTTTAGACACGTGTACTCTGCACAGGAATAAAATTTCCCTGCAGAAGGCTACATTGCAGGTCTCCTTCCTGTTCTGCTCCCCCAGTAACCACTGACCTGAGCACTTGCCTCAAACTGGTGAGTCAGCTGGGATGTTGTTTCTGCTTCTTCTGCCCCTCCTTGTGAAATTTCCACATTCCATGTGTATGATGAGTTATTCTGACGGTTTTGATGACATAAGGCCCAGTGTCTATAAGGAAGGGGACTTGGTGGTCAGTGGATTTTCTCCCTTCTATACATTGACCCAGGATTCAGAAATGCAACAGAAATTTCTTTGTGATTCGTCCAAGCAAAGATGTTACATTTTACCTGTAAGTTCATGTGTGTGTGTGAATCACTCTGACATTTATGAAAGTTGAATATAAAAGCTGTGTTGAGATTCTCCAGTAAACAATGGATCATAAGCTCCTTTCTTTTCCTTTAATAATTATTTGTGGTTTCCTTTCTTTTTCTCTTCTGGAATATTTTCCCCCCAAACAGAAGACAGAAATAAGCATCTTTTATTTTCTCCTGCCTTGGAATAATCTCCATTAGTGATTATTTTCTGAAAGCCTAAAGGAGGCAAGTTGCAGGCAAAAATACACCAAGATCCCACTGTGGTGAGCCACATGCCATCCTGCTCCTGACCCATGATGTGGGAGGGAGAGAATCCTTGGGCACACCATACCTTGACTAGAAGTTAGTGCTAAGAGCAAATCTCATCAAAGTATATAGATTATTCAAAAATGAACTTTTTATTGAGATGACATTTATTTTTCTTCAAAATGCATTTACTAAGTATCCTTTATGGTCTAAAATAATTTGGAATATTCTCTGAAAAAGATGTGTTTTTTTCCAGTTTTAATGAGATGTAATTGACATTCATCACTGTATAAATTTAAGGTGTACAGCATGATGGTTTGACTTATATATTTGGTAAAATGATTACCACAATAAGTTTAGTTAGCATCTATCATCTCATATCAATATAATAAAGAGAAAAAGCAAAAAAAAAAAAGAAAGGAATATGTTTTTCCTTGTGATCAGAACTCAGGATTTACTCTAACAACTTTCATATGTATCATACAGCAGTGTTAACTATAGTCATGTACATTAGATCCCTAGTACTTATCAAAGATCAAGTGTTTAAAATATATATATATACACATACATATATATATAATGAAATTTTCTAGATGTCTTTTTATTAATTGCTAGCCTAATGATACTGTGGTCAGAGAATGCACTGTATATAATTTCAATGTTCAAAGGCTTACTTGATGGCCCATTGTATTGTCAAATGTATGTATATTCTTTGGTGTTCAAAATAGACCAGCATTATTTACTGTTTTATGTAACTATCTGTTAAGCTTGTTTTCCATAACTTTGCATAATGTTTTGTCTCTAATTTGACCATTTCTAAGAGGTTGTGCTAAACCTCCAAATCTGGTTGTTCATGTATGTACTTATGCACATGGGTCTATAAATAGTAGCTGATTTTCAGTTTGGGGGGGATACATATATTCACTGTAAGTACTTGATCTTCTCTTCCTTTCACCACATATGGTCACCATCTTTGATATTTTACATTCTTTTTGATATGAAGTCTGATTTTATCAGATATTAACACGGATACCCATGATTTCTTTTGGTTCATATTTAAATTGAATAACATTTCTATCTACTTTAGTCTTTTCTGTGTTTTGCTTCAAGTATTGGAAAGAATGTAGTTATGTCCTGTGGTAGGTGGAACGTGCCCTCAAAGGTGACAAAGTCCTAATCCTTCGAATCTGTGAATATGTTACCTCACATAGAAAGGAGACATGGCAAATGTGAAGAATCAAGGATTTTGAGAAGAGGAGATAATCCTGGATTATCTGGATGGGTGCAAAATAATCACAAGCGTCCTTACAAGTGAAAGGATAAGTCAAGAAAGTCAGAGTCAGAGAAGGAGTTATGACAACAAAAACAGGGATTGAAGTGATACGAGGCTATTACCTAGGAACGTGGGAAGCCTCTAGAAGCTAGAACGAGCAAGGAAATGGACACTTCCCTAGAGCCTCCAGAAGGAATGCAGTCCTGCTGACACCTTGATTTTAGCCAGTGAGACTCATTTTATATTTCTGACCTCCCAAAGTACAAGATAACAGATTTGTGTTGTTTTAAGCCTCTAAATCTGTGGTAGAGTCTCAGAGTAGCAATAGGAAATGAATACAAGTCCTCTTTTAATCCAATCAGAGTGTCTCTGGGTGACTCAGAATTACAGTATCCCAACATTTTGGTTTTTAAAGCTGTATTCACCAATAAAAATAATATTTTAATAGTAGAGCGACAAAAGCCTACGCTCTACTGTGCAATCTTCTGGAAATGCGTGTTGTACCTTATCAATTAAATTGTTTGAAAATTAAAATTGGATTGAACTTAGATGTGCAAGAGAGGAATCAAACCAAAGGTAATCTGTAAAGCTCACTGCCTATGATGGTTTTATAATCTGTAAATAAACATATGAAAAGCTGCAACTTTACCTTGCTCCTTGGACCCTGAATTGTTTTTACTCTTTTAGAAAACCATAGAGTCATAAATTGCCTTTCTCTTTATTTTCTCCCTAAGACTATCTCCTTATTTATTATGGTTCAATTTCCCTGCTTCTGGTGAGATGTGTTTCCTAGCTCTGTGAGGCAGGCAGTTTTATAAAGGTATATTGCAAAAGTTTTGATGACACCATTCTATATTCGACTTGTCCTTCCTCCAAGCTTTTCTTATGCACTTCCCTGTCTTACCTAGTTTCTTTATATGGAACATGATCTTTTGCTTCATCTCATTATACCGGCACTTGGCCATGACCAACCTCATGTTGCTGTCACTACATAAAGTAGTGCTTGACTTGTAAACAAATATGTAAATTGGTCCTTTCCCCTTAAGCACCCTTCCAACTAACTCATTTTAGGACATTGGTCTATCTCTTTTGACTGCAGAGCAATAATGTTGGATCTTCCAAGGCGTTGGGAACACCATGTGCATGTGCTTTGGATTCCAAAGTCATGAAGAGACAATAATTGCTCTGGAATGAACAAGTTGCTTGAGTAAAAATGCCATGCTTTTCCTCCTTTTTTTCCCACGGGAGTTACTCCTGAAGTGCATGACTTTATCTTATTTCTAATACTATGGCTTTGGTACAGGTTGAACTACAAAAACTATCGTTATGTCCTGGTCTTTGTTTTTGCCTTCAAGGAGATCAACAGGAGCCCCCAGCTGCTCCCCAACGTGTCTCTGGGTTTCCATGTCTACAAATCATTCCACAGTGATGTCAGCACCATGAGGTGGTCATTGGGTGGGGGCCAGAAGATCCCTAATGACCCCTGCCAGGCACAAATCAAGGTTGTGGCTGTCACTGCAGGAACCACACCAGCATTCTCTTCCCAGATTGGGACACTGCTGGAGCTCTACAAATAACACAGGTATGAGCATGGTGGGGAGATGGATCTGGAGAGACTGAAGATTTCCTCCTTGGTGAAATTCTGTGGCCACTCAAGTGGAAAAGAAGAAAGTGGGTTTGCATATCTCCCTAATAGGAAAATACCTACCACAGATAGTTCTTGATACGGTGGATTCATTATTTGGTGTGTAAAGCTGAGAAGAGATGAAGTAACCAGAGGCTAGTATCATTGGCTAAAGCACACCATCGTAGCTTCTGGAAATGTGATTGCCCAAATTCTCTGAAAGGAGTGGAAGCTGGATATTCTGAAATAACCACACCTTAGTTATTTATCTTCTAGTTAGTAAAATTTTATATGTAAACATGTACTTAAAACTATTTTACTTGGTCAAAAGACCTGAACAGACATTTCTCCAAAGAAGATATACAGATGGCCAACAGACACACGAAAAGATGTTCAAAATCATTAACTATCAGGGAAATGTAAATCAAAACTACAATGAGATATCACCTCACGCCTGTCAGAATGGCTATAATTAACAAGACAGGAAACAACATGTGTTGGAGAGGCTGTGGAGAGAAGGGAACCCTCATACACTGCTGGTGGGAGTACAAACTGGTGTAGCCACTATGGAAAAAAGTATGGAGATTCCTCAAAAATTTAAGGCTAGAACTACCATATGATCCAGCTATTCCATTGCTGGATATTTATCCAAAGAACTTGAAAACACCAATACGTAAAGATACATGCACCCCTGTGTTCATTGCAGCTTTATTCACAATAGCCAAGACTTGGCAGCAACCTAAGGGCCCAACAAGAAATGAATGGATAAAGACGATATGGTATATATGCACAATGGAATACTACTCAGCCATAAGAAACAATGAAATCCAGGCATTTGTGACAACATGAATGAACATTGAGGGTATTAGGCAAAGTGAAATTAGTCAGAGGGAGAAGGTCAAATATCGTATGATTTCACTCATTAAGTAGTAGAAAATAACAACAACAAACAAATACATAGAGACAGAGGTTGGATTGGTGGTTACCAGAGGGGAAGGGGGAAGGGAGAATGGCGAAAGGGATAATTCGGCACAAGTGTGTGGTGAAGGGTTGTAATTAGTATTTGGGTGGCAAACGTGATGTAATCTATGCAGAAATAAAAGTATAATGATGTACACCAAAAATTTATGCCATGTTATAAACCAATGTTACTGCAATAAACAAAAAAAAATTTAAAAAATGAAAAAAAATTAAAAAAAAATTTTAAACTCTTCAAATGCTTTGCAAATAGTCACAAATTTAATCCTAATAAAAGGCAATGAAAAGGTACCATTATTATGGGAATTTTTAGAGATATAGAAACTAAGATGGATAAAGGTTATGTAACCTTCTCAAGATCGTTAAGCTAGTCATATTACAGTCAGCATTTGAACCCAGGCAGCCTGACTTCAAAGCCAAGCTTCCCCTCAATCACTTCTACCATCAGATAATATTGCTTCATATTCACAGAGTTATTGCCAAGAATTTAAGTTTAGCTACCTGATCATATGAATTTTGCTGAAATTCGGTTTATTTTGCTTCCAGAGAACTCAATACAGAACCTTTTTTCTCTTTTGATTCAGATCACCTATGGAGATATTGATCCTGTACTGAAAGGTAAGGACTACATTTCCTCTCTATCAGATGGCTTCCAAGGACATATCTTTAGTCTTCAGAAGGGTCTCGCTGTTGATACATTTCGGCTGGACCTGGGTGGGAAATTTAGTGTCAGTTGCTATAAATAGTGAGCAGTTCCTCTGGGAACTTAGAATAGAGGAGACTATGAACGGTGTCTGCCTGTGACTAAGATACCTGTGAACAAGAGGACGTACACTTCAAAAGATTGGACCTTCATGGCCAGAATCATAGGCTCATCAGCCAATACGTTTACCATGTATGGTGACACAAGTATATTAATAAGTGTGAGCATTGCAGAAAAGTATTATTTAACCACTCAGAAGTTGTGGATCACTACACCACTGTGGGATGCTTCTTTTTTTCCACTTCACCCCTTTTTCATTCTTACCATGGCAGTCTTTCCTTTGCACACCAGAACTTTGAGATATCTGGATTTAAACACTCTCTATGGACACTTCGCCCCTCTAAATACCCAGAAGACTTTCTCTTTACCAAATTATGGCTTGAAATTTTTAACTGCTCTTTTGCAGGAACTAAATGTGGAAAATTTTGGAGTTTCCGCTCAATGCCTCCCTGGATTCTCTGCCAAAGGACAAATTAGACACTACCATGTCTGGATCCAGCTACTACATCTATCATGCTGTGGATGTGGTGGCCTGAGCCCTCCATGAAATGCTTTTGATAAAAGCAGAAGTGGTGTTCATAATGGAATGCAGGTCAGCTCATGTTTCTCACTTAGCAGGTAAAATTTCTCCCTTAAATATGATTCCCATTATTGTATTTTAGGATACGAGAATTATTTCATTTGTGTATAGAATTGTAATAGTGACATTGCGAGAAATCAGCGGTGACTTGAACATAATGAATTGCTGTTGTTTCGTACAGGTTGCAAGTAAATCCCTAATGATTGTAGGGGCTATTTAGCAACAGTGTCAACTCTTTTAACTAAAAATAATCAATTAAAAACTTTCACTGTGAGAGGTAAGTTTTTAAGATAAGACTTAATGACAAGTCATCCAAGGGAATTTAAAAATTCAGGGATTTTCAAAATCTAGTTCTGGCCCTAGCCTGTGATAAATTAAATGCCACTGGGGAAAGGACAATTTATTTGAACATTCCTGCATTTTTCTAGAAAGGCTACTGATAGTTAAATAAATATTTCTTCATTGAAATTTAAAATGACTTTTGGAAGCAAGGAGATTGATCTCCATTTTACAGATGAGAACCCCAATACTTTGAAATATATTTTAATTTCCCCAAGACCTTTTCAATTCTACTTAGATGAACCTAGACTTTTATAAATCCAAAACCTATGAATAATGTGTCTTGAAATTCTTGCTCTCAGGTACAAGGAAGTTAATGTGATGTCAGATCTAAATACACACATTTATTGTGAATATATATTTATTTATGTATATATATAACCTTATATATATTTATGTATTATATAAATATTAGTTATACATTTATATATAAATTATATCAATTATTGTATGAATATTGTTTATTAGGAGTTTTCATCTTTTCTCTTTCATTTAATAAAATATTTTGTTCAAAGTTAGTAAGAAGCAAGCTGTCTTTCTTTGTCTCTTCTTGAGTTCAAGGAAACTCCCTAGCACCCCTAAAGCAAACCTCATTGCTCAAGGTGCAGCTCAGGTTTGGCCCTACAGCGCTCCCTGGACATGGAATCTTCAAGAATGGTTTAAACAAATCACCATGTGCTCTCTAAGGGCAGACAGGAATGCCTTCTTACTTAAGTATGGAAAACAGTAAACACTCCCCAAATTGAACTTAGTCAGAGGATTACTGATATAGAGGGGAAAAAATCTAATTGCTGGGCAACTCAGTAGCCCCACCCGTTCGTATATGAGTTTTCTGTCCTCAATTTCCATCCTTATTTCCTTTCCCAATTATGTCTCCCTTTCAGCTCCACCCATTCCTAAAAAACACCCAATTTAAAAACAGCACTGTAGCTCATGTGTCACTGGCTGAGAAAAGAAACTCTGTGTCACAGTATGAAATTCTGAACTATATCATTTCCCAAAGGTCTTGGACTTCAGGTGAAATTAAGGGAGTTTGTTCCCCAGGATCCACGTGGTCAAGGTTTCATCATACATGAGGAGCTGATAGACTGGGCCGTGGGATTCAAAAAGACTGCAGAAAACTCAATCTTCGATTAATTCTTCATCTACATCACAAGATAGAGACCGTATATGAAAATAATGGTGAAATTGTTTAACTCATAACAAAATACTCACTTATTGATATAATTTTTCTTCCTGTCCAAGAGATATTGAAGGTACACTTTTTTTTAAAAATAATTTTATTTATTTATTTCCCCCCCAAAGCGCCAGTAGATAGTTGTATGTTATAGCTGCACATCCTTCTAGTTGCTGTACTTGGGACACGGCCTCCGCATAGGCAGAGAAGCAGTGCGTTGGTGCTCGCCAGGGATCCAAACCTGGTCCGCCAGCAGCGGAGCATGCGCACTTAACCACTAAGCCACGGGGCCAGCTTGAAAGGACACTTTTAATTAAGGAGATAATCCCCAATTTTGAAATGCTTTATATGCTACAGCAGGACAGTGAGGCTACCAATTTAATATGATGAGCTGATAAAAAATTGATGATTTAAATTCCCATTTAAGCTGAAAAAGTGTCAATCTCATTTCTTGCAAATTTATTGCTCTGCATGCATTGTGCCTCGAAGACATAACAGGTGCTGACGACCAAGCCTTTTGATGACTTGTTGATACAATTAAAATTGTCTTTGGCCATTTGCTTTTATTCCAGAAAACAAATTTTATTCTCTTTAACTAGAATCAAAAGAATTGACATTGAGTGTTTTTTTTTAATATTTCAATATTTTATTAATATTCCTTATATTTCCATCTCTTCATCCCACCTTTATACATTCTTGGAGAAAAATACACCATCAGAAAAAAAGATTATTTTTGCTCTTCCAGGAACTACATTCTTCTTCACATCAGATTTCCCTTTGAAACTCAGTCTTGTAAGCCATCCCTCAAGATGCTATATTATATCATTCAAGCTTGACCCTGTTTCCTTTGTGTATAATCTACCTGACAATAAATATATTACTAAATAAATTAAATAATTACATATTGTACTAATCAAACAATTCTCATATAAAAGTATTGTATGAATTAAAATATTATTTATTATTAAGGTAAAATCTGCTTATAGTTCAAAAAAGTGATCCAGGAATACCATATTCGGAATCACATTTGGCAATAACAAATATGATTCATGATCAGATGCCCCATTTTCCTTAAAACAAACAAGTGTCCTAGTCACTGAGATGGAAAATCTTTTAAATCAGTATGTATCTTCATGTTGGGAACTCTTTTCTGCAGATTGACCTTGATTTTATTTTGCTTTCCCTGGGTACATCAATCATGTCAAATCTTAGAGGTGATCTTTAAGATAATTTTTGAGATAATTTAACCAATATTATCAATTATTCAATATTATTAAATAATAAAATATTGTCCAATTATATAGTATTGTTCAGTATTATCAATAATTCTCTTCTTTCAAACTCCCCCCTATGGGTGTAGGATGTTCTGTCAGCCAGGATTCAAGAAAATCCCTCAGGAAGAGAGCTACCTGCTGCTTTGACTGTGTATTGTGGCCAGAGAGAGAAATATGTAATCAGACAGGTATGAACTGACAAAATTACATAATTACAATCACTTTCTTTCAGCCCTTCTTTGTCTCCAAATAAAGTGTAAAGGGTCTGGGATTAACCAATAGAATCTCATTTCTTCTTTATTTTCTATTATTTAATTCACTCATTCAATACATTCATTTAGGTAATCAATACATCATTTCCATGTTGGGAGTTACCTTGATCTGGCTTCTTTATACTCACATTGTTAGGTTTTGCTGAAGCAGCTCTTCTCAAGGGAATACAGCTCTTAAACTACATGTTGTGTTAGGCAAACACTTAGATATTCCGTAGCACCATATACTCATCTTGACCACAGAATAACACACATGGAATTATGATGGAAGTAAGTGTGGGTGTCTTTAGGACATGCCTCCTATTCATATCTTTACACCCAAGGTGACGAGCACTATGCCTTAAACATAGTAGGTGTGCAAAAACGGGAACTAAAGATTCAATAAATGAATGGATATATTATATTATTATTACTCTAGTAGAAGATATAAACCATGAAGTGAGCATGCAAACTTGATAAGATAAAGGCCCTTTTTTCCAAGAAATCATAGTGAGGTACGTGTGAAAAAAGAATAACATGGCAATTTGAAAAGTGCCAAATAAAGGTAGTTAGAAGTTAGCAGAGTCAACAAGAGTATATAGTCTTACTTGGATGAATCAGATAATTCTTCATGGAAAGCTGATGTTTGAGTTGAGTTTTTAAAAACATGTGGGGATTTGTCAGTTCGAGATGAAGAGGGATTCTTGGCAATAGAAGTTTGGACATCAAGAGTTATGCAAGATGAATAAGTTCTGGCGACCTACTGTCCAACATGGGCCTATATTTAACAATATTGTATTGTAGACTTGAAAATTTACTAGGAGGGTAGATTTATGTTAAGTGTTCCTACCTCAAAAGAAAAAAAGTATTTTAAAAAAGGAAGTTAAATTAAAAAAATTACGAGGACAGGAGGAAGCATTTGGAGGTGATGAATAGGTTTAAGGACTTGATTGTAGTGATGGTTCCATGGGTGTATATTATCTCCAAACACATTAAGTTTTATACATTAAATATGTACACCTTTTTGTATGTCAGTCATACCTCAATAAAGTGTTTTTAAAATGTTTTTATGTGGTATATTCTGACATATGGAATAAGACCAGTATGGCTGGAATGAGATGATAAAAGACTGATCATGGATGATGATGGAATAGGTAAATAATGAAAACAAAAATGCCCATCATATTTAAAGTACAATATTCCAGTCTTACCAAACAAAACAGCAAACAATTCATATGTACTAATTACCAAAGTTATCTCTTTATATTGCTAAATATTCTGTCCAGTAAAATAATGCATGAAATAACATATTACAGAAATAAATAATGGTCTGGTAGAGAGAGCATGTTTACAAATTATGTTTGTTGTTAGAATGCATCTGGATATAAATTTAAAAGAAAACAAACTAAATGTGTCTTTTAAAAAATATTTATTATATCCCATAAAAAAGACCAGAGTAATTTACTGTGATGATTCTTTGTGCCAGAAAAAATAAAAGCACAGTGTTGCATTACAAAGATGGACAGGGAAATATCTGTCATTCTATTTGTTATTTACTTAATGAATGTTGTCATAAATATCACTTTTCAAAAAAAAAAGTGAAACAATTAAAAAAAAAAGGCCATAAATAGAATGACTCCAGGATTAGAGAATTCAGCAGCTCAAACCTATAATCAAGCACAGATGATACTCTCATATTTTGTTCTATCATCTTTGGTTTTCAGCTTTGTCTACAGGCTGGGCTCCTTATGGTCTTAGAGGCTGAGCTGTTTAAAGTATTATATCATAGCAAGCGAACAGAAAGATGAAAAAGAATGGGCATCTAGTCTGCCTGAATTTGTAAGAGTCACTCAAAAACACATCCTCCAACTATAGTTGGGGCCAACTAGAATTGATTTAGACTTCTCAACCTCCCCTCAATCACACGGCCTCATGGAAGAAGTTGAATGTCAAAGCACAACTGAGCTGCTGGTAGGAAGGGGACAGATGGGTCATGAATAGGCAACCGGTGGAATCTGCTTCCATGTTTACTTACATAATGCAAAAAATACTTTAAATTAGAATGCAAAAATGTCTAATCAATTAGTGGGATCTAAAATAATGTAGCAGGCTGGCCCTGTGGTGTAGTGGTTAAAATTCAGCATGCTCCACTTTGGTGGCCCGGGTCCATGGGTTCAAATCCCAGGCATAGACCTACACCACATATCAACCACGCTGTGGTGGCCACTCGCATACAAAATGGGGAAGACTGGCACAGATGTTAGCTCAAGGCTAATCCTCCTCAATCAAAACATAAATAAATAAATGAATAAATAATTAACTAAATAAATAAAAGATGAATATAATGTATCAATAATAAGGATTTTCCTACATATCAATAGTAAAGTGTTTGATAATGCAGTATGAAAGTCTCATTTCTCACTCTCAAAAACACAAAAATGTAATGCACAAAGTACAGTAGTTAGATGTGTTCAACTGAAAGTGATAGAGAAACTCATAGTGGCCTTAAACCATGACGTTTGTTATTTATGTTACAAGAATTTCAGAAATAGACAAATGCAAAGGTTTTTTTTTTTCTATCAACCTTTTAATAATAAAGACTCAGGCTCTATATAACTTTTGCTTCAATATGCTTAGTGTGTGGGATTTTATTTTTAAAATTGTCTGCCACTGCACAGCATCCACATGGGAAAGAAAGAGGAAGAGTCAGCTAAAGCATCCTATTTGATGCACGTTTTATTTAGTGCAAGAAAGAAACTATACAATCAGATTGTCATTGATTTATGTCCATGGCTCATAACCCACAAGTGAGGTGGAGCACACTCTGACAAAAATTAGCTTAGATCTGTCACAATTGGCTTAGGTCACTCAAAATTGGGGTTCTAATAGCTAGGTACAATGGAGGAAGTGTACTGAGTAAGTAGTTACTGTATGTTATGCGAAGTATAGTTTTAATTTTGGCTAAAAATGTGTTTGAGAATTGCAAAAGAAAATGAATAAATTTAGCGCCATTAAATTTCCCAAATGGAATGTCTGAATATTACAAAGTCTGTATCCTTGTCTAAATAATTTCTAGCTTTAACGCAATTCAAACCACTTAACCGAAGGAATTTACTTTGAAGGTTAAGAATTTTACTACATTTTTTATGAAACAAAAATTGAGTTAGAAAAATCGAGAAACAAGATTTATATAGAAAAGTGATTTAAAAAGAAAAGCTGTAATTACAGTAATTTCATTGTTCTAATATTATTTGTAGAAATAGGAACGAGAAAAGAATGTCCACTTTCAACAATAAGAATGGCTGCTTCATGCTCCGAGGTCAGAGTTGAGTAGTTGTGGCAGAGACCCTACGGCCCACAATGCCTAAAATATTTGTTCTCTGTCACTTTACAGGAAAAGTTTGCCAAATACAAATTCATAGCCCTGGGCGCAGCCTTGAATGATGGCTGATGGGCATGCCTGCATGTGTGTTGCAGCTGTCTCATTCTCAGCTGAGATGACTTGTTTCCATGTGTTCTTCTTGCCTCACAGTGCTCCTCAGAGCGATTGAGATCTAGGTGAGCACAGTGATAAAGCACTTGATGTCCCTGATGCCCTGCCTTCCTTTCCCTGCCTCACTTTCCCAGTACCTCACTGGTGTGTTGCAAAGTCCCCACCACCTAAAATATTCGCCCTTAAACCCTCAAGTTTATGGACACATCCAACTAACACAGGACCCAAACTTGGAACTTTTGGAGGTGGATTATCGCTTACTTGAAGCTAAAAGCATTCTGACATAGGACGGGACTGTTTAATGTGAATATTATTAACGTAAGTGTCTGCAACATTGTGTCTCACAACCAAATAAGATGTGGGCTGTGGGCCCTATAATGCCAATGAGACTTTTGTTTTTTGTCTTCGGAATATGGAAGAGTGGCTGACTGAAACACCAAGACTTTCCTTTCCTTTTCAAATAGAGATCAATGTATAGGGCATCCAGGAAGCCAGTATGCAAACAATGAGAGAAATCACAGCCTGCTGAAACTTTAGACATTTCTGGAATTTGAAGATTCTTTAGGGAAGACTCTGGCTTGCACAGCTCCTTGCTTCTCTGTTGTCATAACAGTGGTCCCTGGGGTCTTTGTGAAGCACCGAGACACTCCTGTAAGCAAGAATTGGACTCTCAGCTACATCCTACTATTCTCCCTCACCCTCTGCTTCCTCTGCTCCTTACTCTTCATCGGCTGACCCAACACAGCCACCTATATCATTCAACAAATCACATTTAGAGTTGTTTTTACTGTGGCTGTTTCCACTGTCTTGGCCAAAACTATTACTGTGGTTGTGGCCTTAAAGGTCACTGCACCAAGGAGAAGGATGTGACAGTGGTTGGTGTCAGGGGCACCTAACTTCATCATTCACATCTGCACCTTTATCCAGCTGAGTCTCTGTGGGATCTGGCTGGAAACCTCTCCTCCCTTCATTGACACAGATGCACACTCTGAACACTGCCACATCATCATCATGTGCAACAAGGGCTCAGTCACTATATTCTACTGTGTCCTGGGATACCTGGGTTCCTTGGCCCTGGGCAGCTTCACTGTGACTTTCCTGGCCCGGAACCTGCCTGACACCTTTAATGAAGCCAAGATCCTGACGTTCAGCATGCTGGTGTTCTGCAGCGTCTGGGTCACCTTCCTGCCCATCTAACACAGCACCAAGGGCAATGTCACGGTGGCCGTGGAGGTCTTCTCCATCTTGGCCTCCAGTGTGGGGCTATTAGGCTGCATCTTTGCTCCCAAGTGCTATGTTATTTTCCTAAAGCCAGAGAGAAACACATCAAAATTGTTAAGGAATAAAACACACTCAGGGAGAAAATAATCGAAATGTAAGTTATTTTCATAGGTCACAAGAACTTGTATAAACTTGAAAAATAAACTACTATATTTTTCCAGACTCAATTTCACTACCAACTAAACTTACCTTACATCTCCACTTAATTTTTTGCTGTATGTTTCTTTTTGCAATTTTCCTTGGGCATTCAAATGAACAAATACACAAACATTCATAGTAATTTTCCTCTAAAATTATGTGTGAGAGATTGCAAAAATGGCCACACATCAGTCCTTTCCCTCTGTCTGTTTGGTTATAGCATCCCACGTTGACTCTGTGTAGACTTGGTATTGTAACTTGCTTTGGCCAATGGGATATTATCAAATGACATGAGCAAAGGCTTGAAAAACACTTGTTAATTGTTGCTACTTGTCCTTCTCTGGCTGCCCTTGGGAAGCCTGAGGCCATCAATATGTGAATGAGTCTAGCCAGACTCCACATCTCCATCACTCTAGGTGGCTTCAAGTCAACAATCAGATGTGTGAGTAAAACTGTCCTAGACCATCCAATCCCAGCTGATCCACCAATAGTTCAAGATCAAAATAACTTCCCAGTTAACCCACAGAATCTTGAGAAAAAATAAACTATTCTTATTTGAAGTCACCAAATTTTAGTGTGATTTGTTACACAGCAGAAGCTAACTGATATATTATGCTGCCATTTAAATATGTTCTCTCATTATTTGTATAATTATCACAGATTTCAATTTCTTTATCCAATATCATAGACTGGAATAGTCTTCTCTAGATTAAGTCTCTGAAAGAAAATCAGAGAACATATCACGTTCCATTTTACTTTTCCTCGTTCCTATTTTCAACCAGACAACTTTAAGCATATATATTTAGAATATCTTTGCTAACTTTAAGATTATGGATATTCTTCTATATTGTCATCCACCACTGTTATACGTAAGGATTTTACTTTTAATTTTAGCCCTATAATCCATTTGGAATGATTTACTTGTGAATAATGTTAGTTTATGGTCCAGTGTTTTATTTTACAAATGGATATCTTTTAGTCTAAAAAACAAACACTGCATCATTTTAAAGGTTGATTTGAAGCATATGGAATCTGAACAATGTTTGGAAAACTATCTTTGAAACACTGTTTTCAGTCACAAGTATAGTATATCTCTCCATTTAATCTGAGCTTTTACATGCTTTGTATCTCTTTATAATCTTCTTCATATAACTAATGTGTAGTTCCAATTATTTTAACTACTCATCTTAAATAATTCATTGCTCTTAGGAATGGAATAATTACTTACATGTTTAAACAAATTCTTACTCATATAACAGTATTTTTGATGTTTCATATAAGAATCTAGCTTCCTTTCACATTACTCCGCTTATTTACCAGTTCTAAACTTTATAAGTTTTGTCCCACTAAAATAATAGATTTTCTCTTCTTCTCTAATATTATTTACCTCTTATTCTGTTGATTCTCGTTTTTTCATGACTAGGCTCTCCAATGCCACACTGAATCACAATAGTGTTTGCCAGGAGCATTTACCTCTTCTTAAGTGTAGCGTAAACATCAGCTAAATTCCTTGTCAGGGCAGAGCAGTCATCTAAGAGAGAGAAAGTAAAAACCTGAAGGGGAATCATTTCTAGCTGTAAATCAACATACTTGCTTCTTTTGGCTGTTTGGAGCTGGAGATGTTATACAATGTGGCCAGCTGAAAATCAGAGGATCTCTCTCTAGTCCCAGGAATTAGTCTTGGTCAAATCTCTCAACCTCTTTAGACCTCATTTTCTTCACCTGTAACATGAAGAGTTGGATGAGTCTTTTTTAGTTCCGAAATCCAGTGACTCCAAGATACCCTTCACCCAGATGCACTTGACAAAGACCAGAGAGAATTTTTAGTTGTCCTCTTCTGCATCATCCATATCACCATATTATCCATATCACCACTTAAAGACATAGCAAATGTCTAATTTTGCATGACACTGATAAAACACGTTCCATACCAAATCACTGTTTGTTGGGATAACAAATCTATAGTTAATTGCTTAGAGGTAAGCATAGAGATGGGCCTTGCTGGAACCAGCAATCAATGGGCCAAAAAGTCTTGCTTTATTTTACAGCGAGGCTGTGGAAACATTCCCTAATACACCAGAATTCTTCTGTACTTAGAAAGTATGAAATAAATGGGAGCCTTGAATCCTTGGTTTCTAGCTAATAAGGATATGATTTTTAAAATATTGCTAATGATGCCATTTGCCTGCTATGAGGCTGTTCTCTGGTGAGTAAAGAGCAGATGTATTCAAGGCCACTTTAATTTCTTTAATAAATATTTACTCAGCGCCTGCCACTTGCTGCAAGATAGCAGTGATCTACCCTAAGAGCATTTATTTTCTAGTAGGATGTCACAGACCATAAACAAAAAGATAATTTTGAGGTGATCAATAAAGTTACATATACGTCAGACTTTTTTTAATTTTGGACTATTATTCACCCTTTCCCTTCTTTAACTGTTTCCCAGAACTCTAAGCATGGACTTGAAAACCAGAAATCATAGGTCTCAAGTTTCTTCTCGCAACACCCCTGTTTCAAAGACATACTGTTGATCATCTGAGAGTATGTCTCTTTAAGACTAAGTTCCTATGAATCAGCATCATTTCATCACTTTCTTGAGAGGACGGATGATATTATGAAGGGAAAACAAAATATCATATGGGATTTATACTCAAAATGATATTTCCACTCTAATTGTTTTATATAATGTGGTGTGATTTGGGGCAAGTCAGTTACTCCTTCCAAGACAGTGGTAATAATACCCAGAAAAGCATTCTATAGAGATTAAATGAAACAAAGTATGAGAAACTGCTTTGTAAATTGCAAAGCAATCTATTTCATCTTATTTATTGTAATAACATTTTCATTTATCCAATCCTTTTGACTCTACACAACCTGCCTAGACTGAGTTTTATTTTTAATTCAACAATAAAATGGGTCAAAATGGTTGAAAATTAGAAATTTCATATGGTTCAACTTAATTAATAGGCCATCACAATATTTAATTTGATTATAATTACAGTTAAATTTTTCATGATGCCTTATCATGTGCCAGGCACATTCTAGGCATCTGACATTTATTCACTCATTTAATCCTCACAACAATGCCATGGAGACAATACTATTAACCTCTATTGTATGGATGAGGAATATTAGAGGTTATATAATTGTCCAAGTTCACACAGCTGGTACCCAGGTAGTCTACCTCCAAAATCTCTTTTAGGGATCCACTAGCGGTCATGGAGCTTACATTGTAAAAGGATCACCCTGGTTCCTGGTTGGCTAATGGACCAGAGGGGACTAAGCAAGAAAGCACATGGCTACTGAAATGATCCAGGCAAGCAATTCTGAATACAGGATTTCTTTTCTTTTTAAGGCTGAATAATATTCCATTGTATAGATGCCCCAGATTTTCTTCATCCTTTCACCCACGGGTGCACAATTAGGTTGTTTCCATCTCTTGGCTATTGTGAATAATGTTGCAGTGCATTTTGTCAAACGTTTTCCTGGCACTTAGTGAGTTTGAAAAAATTCTTCTTATACACATTATTTACTGTAATGAACTACATTTCTAAATGTCTAAAGTTTAAATATTTGTCATTCTACAGAAATACCTTGCCTAATCATGATTTGTGTTATCAGTTCATGAATGATCTAATATTTTTGTACAAAAATTTGTTATAATGGCTTTTTTTTCATATATTCAGGAACCTGGCATAATATGGGTATTCCCTGATTCTTGATTTTTAGTAGAATTTTCTAGTAAGCCTTTAGGATAGGAAGTATCTTCCTAGCTGTGAGGCAGAGAGCAGAAAAATAATAAAGTGATTGTTATATTTAATTATATCAAAAGGATATAAAACTGTCGCTTTGCTAAATTGTTTGTACACACCCTTTGCTTATTTGTAAGAATGGCACATATCGTTTTATTAATGAAAAGAGAACTCAATAAACAATTTTAACATAAAACAAGATCCATTGAGAACTTATATGAAAATTTTAGAAATATACTGTCAACAATTTCCTCACCTGCAAAATGGAGATAAATAATACCATCTTCCTTATGGGTTGCTGTGAAAATACTCAAGAGTAATGTATGTAAAATGCTTATCACCATGTCGGTGGGAAAGTGATGCCCCATTCATTTTTCCACCGGGATGATGACAGCTTTTTTTACGCTTGAAGTCTGTAGTTTTCAAAATATGTTCTACTGATGTAAAGTGAATCCTTTTTACAAATTCTTTGTAGAGTTAGATGATCCCTTTGTAATACAAATTCAGGCTCCCGTGTGTGTGTGTATGTGTGTCTATATGCACATCTCTCAAATAATACTTCAAGCCTTATAATGAAAAGCTACCTTCCCCACTCTTGACTCTGGTTCCAAAAACAACTTCAATTTTCTGGTTGAAAATCTATCTTTCTAAATTAGCTACCCATACAGCATTTACATTTTTCAGCTTTTGACTATTTATACTTTCTTTCTTCTCTGAAACAATCAGCATGAAGCGTTCTTACATATATTAAAAACATAATACCCCTTGCCCAATATAACTATTTAATGAATTAGGATAAATCAAAATTCAATGTCTACTGTTTTATGACATAAGTGTTTACCATTTTATAGCATATGAATCTTATCCAGAGATGTGCTACGTCAGATATTATGAATACATTTTCTGTCTCACTTTTTCCTTTGACCTTTTATATGGGAAAATTCTCTTGTTTCTTTGTTGTCTTCCTCTGGATTCATCACTGGTTCATCTCCTTCCACCGGAAATTTAAATCTCTTTCCAGTAACTTCTGACGCATGAGACAATTCATGGGCTTCAGGTTTTGCTTGGGGACATCCCTCTTGGGCTTGAACATATACACAGGCCCACATATGCACAGTATGTCTGGAAGGATAGAGGAGAAAAGGATGTTTATCTCTGCGCAAAAGGACTGGGAGACAGTGGTAGAGTGAGAATATTTTACTGACTGCACCACTATTTGAAGTTTTCCTATATGTGTATCTACGACGTAGTGTCCTCTCTGCCCCAGTTTTTAAAATTAAAATAGCGTTATATCTTGATCTACTGGCTTGGGACAGCAAGATGTAGAGAAATGTGAATATATGATCCAATATTTTAACGAAATTAAGTAAAGCAAACCCGCACAAAAAATTTATAATTTTAAATATGGGCACATCATTCTATGCGTCTGTGTAAAGGTGGGGAAAGGAATGAAGAAAAGCTATTCAACATCCAGCTACCTGTACAGTCTAGGGGTCCACGAAAAGCCCCGCCTCCAGCCCTGCCCCTGGAGCTCATTTCCTCACCCTGTGAAGTCCACCTGCCTTATTCCAGCCCCAGCCCCGTCTCTTCCCGCCCCTGGAACTGGTCCCCGCCCACACACTTGTCCTCACCCACAGCCTCGCCCCTAGACCTGGTCCTGTCCCTGTTGCTGCCCCAGCCCTCTGTCTGCCCTAGCACTCACTCTAGAAACTAGACACCTCCCCCAAGGCTTGGGTGCGCGGCCCTGCCCTGCTCCACACGCCGCCTCCACCAGGAGCCCCCAAACGTCCGTCCTCCCCGAACTTCCGTCCTCCCTGAACTTCCGTCATCCCCAAACGCCCGCCCGAGACCGGAAGCAGAAGCGCGGGTGGTGCCGTGGATGGAGCCTTGGGCTTTGTGGTGTGTTCCCTCTTCTAGGCGCAGATGGGATTCTCCTGGACGTTTGCCCTCAGTGGCGGGGCTCGGTGAGCGGCGGGCGGCCCCGGCTCGGGTAGGGGTCCAGGGAGGCGCCTGGGCCGCGGGCAGCCCTGTCAGGGCCCAGCATCTCTCCGTCCTCCCGCAGCTCCATTTCCCCCAGGCTGTTCTCTCAGGGCCCCCGAGGCTGCTGTTCCTCCTGGGTCCGGGCGCCGCCGTCCCCTACTCAGAGTCCCCGTCACGGTCCTACGTGTGATTTTGTCCCCAGGGGGCTTATCGACGTCTGCAGGCGTTGTTTGGGTTGTTACAAATGGGGGCGCTCCTGGCGTCTAGAGGGGGAGGCAGGAATGCTGCTCAGTGTCCTCCAGGGCCCAGGACAGCCCGACACAGAATTGCCCGGCCCCAGATGTCAGTGGTGTGGAGGTTGGGAAACCTGCTCCAGGGCCTGAAAATCCCCCGAGCCCTGAATGAAGTGTGGAAATTGTTGACAGGTCAGCGAGTCACTTACAGGGTCCCTAAATGACAAGCTTGTTTAAAGGGTCCAGAGTCACCAAAACGTCTCTGTCCAGCCAAGTGAGTTGAGTGACTCAAGTGCACACAGCACGAAGCTGTTTTCTCCCATCTCGGGGAGCAGGTGGCTGGATAGGAATCGGGAAAATCCAGTCGCAGCCAACAGTTAGAGTTAAATCAGTAAATACAAAAAAAGAAGAGTGAATGGGGTGGCCTTTCCATCCAACACCCTATAAAAGGCCTCAAAAGCTTGTTTGCGCTTTTTTATCCCCCCTCAGACACGAAAAGCTTCCGTGGAGCTCAAGTTTGAAGTGAAACCGGGCTCAGGGTCCACCTGTCCTCGCTGATCCATGAATTTCTGTGTGACCAGGTGAGTACCCTGTGGACCTGGTACCAAGAGGTTCCGGGAGCCTCCGCTGTGCAAAAGACCTGCCAGTGGGGTTTCCTGGCCTCGGGTTGTCACCACATGGACTCACTGAAAGTGAGTGTATCTTGAGAAAAAATATTGATTTTTGATTGATTATATTCAAGGAAAAGATGGTAAACTGTGTGTGGTTCTGTGTGGTAAATATTTCAGTAAGTACAGTTATATGCAAATAAGAACATATGAAAGAAACGTAAATAACTGCAAATGTGTATTATAGTAGAAAATATAGATTTACTTGCATTGCATAATACTCAAAAGTCAGGATTTATATATATTATAAATACAAAAATGTTTTGCGTGTGTATGTAGTATTAGAAGACATCTCATGAAATATTAGCAGGGATACTCAGCAACATTCCTTAGAACCATTCAATATGACTTCTAAAATCCTATAAATCCTCCACAAAAATTTGAAATAGAGGAGCATTCAGGGAAAAAGATGATTTGAACTTCTTTGTATTAATAACAAATTTAAAATTGAATTTGCCAGTAGCCAGATTCATTTTGAGCATTTTTTTCTTTATGACATTTCAAATCATTTGGAGGAATACTAAGCAACACTGTAGATTGAAGGGAAGGGCACTAGTCTCCAAAAAGACTGTCCTCACCACCTTGCCTTCTAAAGGGAATTAACTTTGTTTCTTGAAACTTTTCTAAAATAACGGTCTGGTGATTCACGTTGCAGAGAATCTTGTTAAGTACTTTTGTATTTAGTTGTTGGCTTCTACTAATTTTTTTTGTGTGTGCATTTTTCATTCTAGCTTTCTTGTGACGTTCTTGAGGGGAATGTGTGCTTGTCATGCAATAGATAGTCTTTGAGTGTATAATTTATGGTGACCAACCATCCTCGTTTATTCAGGACAGAGGGTTTTTCCAGGACATAGCACGTTTAGTGTTCAAACCAGGGCAGTCCTAGACAAACTGGGATGGTTCCTCATCTCATGAGCCAGGCCCTGGGCCACATGCATGGGGACCTGGAGAACCAGAGAGACCTTGTCCCACATCCGTGGAATTTATATTGTATTTGGGTATTTGGATTTTAGACAGTTAATGATGAGAGCGATGTGGGAGTTTGGCACAAGGGGACTCAACCTGATGGGGCAGGGAAGCCCTCTTGAGAATGACTGATATTTAGATTGAGAGCTAGAGTTGGGACTTGATTTAGCTAGTTGGAGAATTAGACTGGAGTGAGGGTGTGGGAGTGTGTTCAAGAAAGTGTTTCAGGCAGAGGGCCCCGCATGAGGACACCTCTGAAGCAGAGAGCCTGGTGTGTCCATGAACTGAGAAGAGGGATGGCTGAGCTGAGTCAACACAGAGGGAGAGGTGTGAGCCAGACCAGCGAGGGTGACAGGCTGGACCAGGTCAGGAGTGACTTGGCACTCTGTTCTAAGACCAGTGGGAAGACTCTGGAGAGATGTGAGTAGAAGGCTGATGTAATTAGTGTTTGGTAAGCACGGGGGTTAAAATGGAATTCATGGTTAAGAATGAAGACTTAAGAGGCAAGATGGGAGGTGCTGGGAATAAGATTAGGAATAAGATGATTGTTCCCTACGCCTGGCTGATGGCTGTGGAGCAAGAAATAAGTAGAAAGAAAAGACCTTGGAGTGTAGAACCGAGAGAATGTAAGGGTACTTTCTTGCCTGCATGTGTCAGATGGCACAGGGCACTGTCTGTGTCCCTCGCTGCTGTCCGTGCAGACCTGCAGGTGCCTCCTCGTACAGGTCTGTGTGTTCACCCCTCTTTTCCACTCACATGCCCCCCTCCGCATCCTAAAGGAAGTCAGGCCTTACTTGTGAGGGGGTTGTCTCACAAGGGAGAAACCTAGGATAGCCCCTGCAGGCATCAGAGCAGCCCCTTCAGCATCTCCCTCAGCCTCCTCCCTTCCACTCTCTCGCCTTCCACACCCAGAAGGACTCCTGCTCAGTATTCCACAACCCCATGTTCTTACTCCCCCAGGCTTGAGAAGAGTGGGGCAGCCACTGGGGTGGACATCATCTGCACCTTCCACTTTGACCCGCGCAGGTCAAGGGTTAGACAGAGATTGACTTGGCTGGGAGTTGAGCCATGAGACCCAGGGCGTCTCCCACCTGGGCTCCTTCACCCTGGACGGGGACAGCCTCTACGTCAGTGGTGAGGGGGTGTGCTACAGCGACGCTGTCTGTCCCAATCGGAGTCCTGTGTTGCCTCCGTTGCTCTAAAGTGAGCTATGATCCATCTCTCTATCTACCCGGTCTGGGTTCAGACTTCTCATCACTGTGTGATCACTGGGTCCAGCCACCTTCCATCTCGTTGCCTTCCCCCTGAACACCCCTCCACTCATCCTCTCTGCTTTCCCATCTGCTTTTCCCACAAAGGTCCCTACATCCTCCCTCTCCTTAATCCTTTATGTTCACCCCAACTCTTGCTCAGCTCGTCTTGCCTTCTCTCCACAGGTTACACCTATGGAGCCATGGCCCCGACTACCACCAGTGATTATTCCTGGCCCTGATCTCCTGGGTCCCGTCCGTATTTGGGGATAGGGAGCACATATTCTCCTACACCTGCTGTCCTTGGTGAGGGAAGGACCTGGAAGGGCCCTAATTCATCCCTTCTCTCCCTCCCGGGTTCTGGTGGAGAGTCTCAGCCCAGGGTGAGAAAGCCTTAGACAGAGACATATTCTCCACCACATTCTGACCCCATGTGGTTTTCACTTTAATCTGCTAAAGCACCGCCCTTGGTCCTCCTTTTCCAGGTATCCCATCCGTCTGTCCAGTTTTCTGCACATCCATCTGTCTCTCCTCCGAGATCAGTCTCTCTTGTTCACCTATCTCTCTCTCTTGGGCTCCTCTCATCCACAGGCTTGCTCATCCCTCTACTCACACAGTCACCAGTCCCCTAACTCTCATTTATGCTTCATCTCTGAATGGTGGTCCTGGCACAGCCACTGCTGGAGCCCGGGTGAGTTTGGGGGCTCCTGCCACTCTACCCCTCCCTGAAGAGAGCCGTCGCCACAGCTCCGAAGCCAGCCACCATGTCCCTGCATACTTGATCATCACCTGTGCTACCAGAAGCCACCACAGGTATCGGGCGCCCCTTTTCCTTCCCAAGAGAAGTTCTCCAGCCCCACTCCTCCACCAGCCAGTTGTGATCCAGAAGCTGGGAAACCAGGGTGTGAAATTCTGGTTTTAGGGCAATCATTCTGATCACAAACATTATACCAACGATTTAGTCTAAGGCCAGCCCTCAGAGAGCCCCTAGTCTTGTGAAATTAACACACCATTATAATACAATGTGGGATGTTTCGAGGAGAGGCACCTGGCATAATTTGGAGGGGAAGAGCTTGCTAGAGAAAGTTTCACCAGAATGGAGTCCTTAAGAATGTGTAGGAGGGACCCTGGCAAATAGAGGATGAAGGGTTTTCCTGGCAGAGTGGATTCCATGAGCAAAGGCTCCAGCCAGAAACAACATGACATAAGGGGAGAATTGAAACGAATTTGGTTTGCGTGAAGCATGAAGTTTAAACCGCAGTAGATGGATAAAATAATACTGAAATGTCAGCAGGAGCCAGATTGAGTAGAGCCTTGAGTGCCAGGTAAAGAAGGTTGAACTAAACACTGAAGGCCATAGGGAGCCAGGGGTGGTACTAGAGCAGTGATGGCCCTAGTGAGGTATTCATTTCAGAAAGATTCTTCTAGTAGTCCATGTAGAACATCCTTTAGACAGAGCATCCACTGTGCCTGCTGTGGTGTTGGTCCGGGTGAAGGATATTAAGAACTGAGCTGGGACATGGGTGGAGAGAGGGAGTGTATGTGAGGACCAGTGTGCAAGGTGAATGGGTGTTACTGGGAGGGAGGAGGATCTGAGCAGATATGCTGGTTCTGACTTGCGTGACCACACGGGTGGGGGGTGGTGCCACTGTGAGAGATGACGACAGATGATAATGAGTGCAGGATTCAGGTCTGGTCTCAGGCCAGGTCTCAGTGATGGCCATCGTTCTCCCTCTCGTCTTGCAGCTCTGGGGCACAGCCTGAAGACCCTCACAGTCACCTTCCCCATCTTCACCCTCTGGTATTCATCAGACAGGAGCAATGGCTCAGACACCTTCAACTCCATTGAGAGAGTCCTGCAGAGCCTGGTGACACCCTGATCCCAGCAGCTCCTGGTGGGTTAAATCCCACCGAGCCCCTCCCCTAACCCCTGTCCCTCCTGCTCATCCTCCTCCTCCTTCGTCCCCAGCTGGATCCTTGTTTAAGAGGAGAAGCCTGGGCCCATTCTACTCGAGTTGCAGACTGGTCTCCCTCAGGTGAGACCCTCCCCTGAGCATTTGCCCCTAATGACCACTTTTGTGACCACCCCTCTTTGTCTCCCCACTGTCCTCCCATTTCCTCCTTCCAGTTCTGGCCCCCACCCCCAGAGATTTCAGGACCTCTCTCTAGAGTCCCCACATCCCTCTCTCCCCAGGCCTGAGAAGGATGGGGCAGCCACCAGTGTGACGCCGTCTGTACCCACCACCCTGATCCCGTGGGCCACCATTCCGCTGTGCTGGGATCGGAGAGTCTCCACCTGTCTGCTCTTCCTCTCGATGGCTCCAGCCTCTGCAGCCCAGAGTTTACCCATCCAGAGAGAGCACCAGCTACATTTCCGCATCATCGTCGGGAACCTCAGCAACCTGGGGCCACATCCTCGGAGTACACCGCCCTGCCGAGAGACACCCAGGACCATGTGGGGTCTCCCCTCTCCCGTCTCACCTTGTCCTGAGGGCGGCGTCATTCCTCTGCCTGACTTGCATCTGTTACGTGATTGTTTCAACCCTTCACTTTTCCTGCGTGTCTGGGTTCTCTTAGTGTCCAGAGGTGATGTCCTAGCTGCCTTGCCCATTTCTCACATGGGTAAACTGAAGCTCAGAAAGAGGAGTATTGTGCCTAGGGTCACACAGTGAGTTAGAGGCAGAGCCAGGATTTGAAGTCAGGTCTCCCTTGCCCCAAGGTCTGTGATCTTTCACTGGCTCCAGTGGTGCCCTGCATCCCCAGGAGACCTCCATCTCACCCACTCTCCCTCGCGTTTGTTCTAGGTCACCAAGCTCTACAAGGGCAGCCAGCTGTGAGACATATTCCACTCCTTCCTGGTCACCGAATTGATGTAGGTTGAGGAGATTGGAAGCATTGGCTGAGCTGGTGGCTGATGACTCTGAGCTCAAGTGACACATCCTTGATCTGAATGTCACTGACATGGTGCCCATTCTGCCCCACATCCCTGTCAGCTAACCCTACCATCTCTTTCCATAAGTTTTTGGGGAATTATAAAAGCATTAACATTTGGGGCCACCAACCTCCAGCATCCTCCTCCTCCTCCTCTTCTGGAGACTTTCAACAAATATCAACGGTCTAACTGTGTTCTCCAGTAGTGGAGCCACTAAGCACATGGGGCAATTAAAATTTTTTATACACCTATTGCGATACGGTTCACATATTGTGTGTGGGGAGGAGTGTATTTTTTAGGTTTTTCTATATACAATATCTTATCATCTGCAAAACAAATAGTTTCACCTCTTCCCTTCCAATCTGGGTTTCTTTTATTCCTTTTTCTTGCCTAATTGCCCTCATTAGAAACTCTAGTACCTGTGATTAACATACGAGATAAGGGAAGACATCATTTTCTTGTGCCTGGTCTTAGGGGGAAATTTTCAGTCTTTCACCATTGAATATGGCGTTAGCCGTGGGTTTTTCATTGATGCTGTTTATAGGTTGAGAAAGTTTCCTTCTATTCCTAATTTGTTGAGTGTTTACTTTTTTTGACATGAAGGGTGTTGTATTTTGTCAAATTCTTTTCTGTATATGTGGTTGAGATTTCGTGGTATTGGCCCTTATTCTATTAATATGGTGTATTACATAATCAAGTTTTCAGATATTAAGCCAACCCTTCAACTAGAGGTGAGAGATTAAAATGTTCTCAAGTCTTTCCCAGGCGTGCCACAGCCCTGAGCCCTTGTGTCCTTCTAGATGCCCGCAAATACACTGGAGCTTTTCAAAGGCCCCTGTGGACATCTCATTCTCCCAATTTTTATTCTAAGATTTGGCTCACCTCTTGCCTGCGTCAGCTGGTATCACTCCCTCAGGCAAATACAATAGAAAACAATTAGCCCTGATTGTTTTTAGCAAGTGTCCTGGGGACAGACTATCCTCCCTGGGCAAGCTCTGAGTCAAGTAACTACAAGCCCTGAACATGGGGCTTTTTCAGGGAGCTGCCAGGCAGGTCAGCTAGTGACAGTTCGCTGGGGATGGGTCTTTTGAGAACTCCAAACCCATTATGGCTGCTGGGCTGCTGGTTGTCACAGCCACTATAGTTGTGAGAATGACGGTTTTCAAAGTTATGGAGGATATTGTGAGAGCAGGATGGGATAGTGCAAGTTATAGTGGCACAAAGTTGGTTCCCTTTATCAAGATTCCACCATGTTTCTTCACTAAACCCTCCTCGTATTCTTACAAGCTGTTGATTAATTTCTAGACTTCTGAAAAGTTGATTTTGACCATTTTTACCAGTGTTCTCATTGTTTTTATGCATTTCCAGAAGTCCTTACTCCAAAGTTTCAAAAATGTTCTCCCTGTGGTTATTTATTTATAAATTAATTACTTTAAATGAAATTATGTGAGAAGTTCAGTTCCTCACTCACACACACTAGCCAGATTTTAAGTGCTTGATAACAACATGGGGCTAATAATGAGTGTATATAGTAGTGCCGACAAATGTTTACATTATTGCAGAAAGTTCTCTTGGACAAGACCCTGAAGCAGGGAATCTAGAATCAGGGTAGAATTCCAGACACCCTTGTTCATCCCTTGTGCACTTCCAGGTCTGTCCCACACAGTAACCCCACTGAAGCAGACTCCCTGTGTACTTTGTCACCTTGGCACAGAGACTGGACAGAGTTGCCATCTATGAGGAATTCCTGCGGCTGACCCAGAATGGACCCAGCTGCAGAACTTGATACTGGACAGGAAGAGTGTCCTTGGGGTTGGTAAGGCTCCCTGGTCATTGGGAAAGAAAGTGAGGCCTTTCCGGGGACTCTGGATGCCTGGGGCTGAGAGAACATTGAACTTTCTCAGACTGGCAGGAGGTGGCGTAGTCCCCTAGTCTTGACCCACCATTGAGAGAGAGAAAAGGAAACGAGTGTAATATAGGAGGCCCTCACCTTCTCCTAGACAGCTCTGTTACCTAAAGCTAGTCACCTCCCCTCTCAGAACTTTTGTTTCCTTATCTCTCCACTGACAGCAACTGGGCCAGATGGTCAGTGAGGGCCTCCAGCTGTGTGTGAAGCAGACTCAGGTTTGGGGGTGGATGTAGTTTCTGATCCACAGGCTATAGTTTGCCAAGTCCCGCTCTAGATGATCACCGATGCGCTAGAACTTTTTGCAGTGGTGGAATGTACTATATCTGTGCTCTCCAGTGCATAGCCACATGTGGCTGTTGAGTACTTGAAGGATGGTGTTGTGACTGGTCTTTATTCTTACTTATTTTTAATGTTACTGAGGTACTAGAATTTTTATTTTATTTAACTTAAATTTATTTTAATTCAAAAAAATACTTGTTGCTGCTCCATATCAGACAGCACACCTCTAAGAGCTTGTCTGGGTAGAGGTACAAGTAGGGGGACCTGCACCCCTCCCCCCATGCCCACTGGGTGCTGTGTGTCCTACCCTCCTGGAGTTTATCTTGTAGCGGGGAATAACAAGAATAGAGAATTGAAACTTATCAATTATTTGATGTGAACAAACTCATACTTGCAGGGGGAATTCAGGGAAGACTTCCTGCAGGATATTACATTGTAGGTTAATCCTAGAAAATGAATATTAAGCAAATAGTTAAAGGAGAAGGGGATGCTGTGTTTCTAGGTATGGAAGAACAATTTTGAGTTGGATTTTACAAATTTAGAGAGATCCCATAGGCTTTCCAACTGTGATGACCCATTCTGCCCCCAGCTGTCATAAGAAAGTCCAGCCCAAATTCAGTCCTCTGTGCCCAGAGGTATGAATTTGTTTTAATTTATTACTCTTTTGTTCTGTGATAATGGTCTTGTATTTTGTAGCAAAGTATGCTCACTTTTTAGAGATGGAAACTAAAATGGTGGGAAACATGATGATGTCTACTTGACTTTAATATTTCATTGAAAACATGGGATGAATCAAGGGTGGCAAGTGTTATTAATTTATACATTGATGCAATATTGTTTTAATTAGATGGAATATACATTGTTAAATCTAGATGATGGATGTTTATGAGACTGTTCCCTTTATTTTTCTGTGTCTAAAAAGTTTTATTAAAAAGAGTGAAACACACTCACATGCATTCTCCATTTCATTCACTTCCAGAATATTCTCCCAACAGAGATGATGCCTTGACTGAGAAGCCAGGTAAACCTGCAGGAAGCCTCAGCCCATGCTAAGGGGAGTGTATCTTGATGCTGTGCCTCATCGAAGAGAACCATGTGCACAGGGTCTTGGATGATGAGGAAAGTTGACCAACCTTTGTCAAGGAGGGTTGAGGCACAGTGGGGTCACCAGGAGCCCTGGGGCGATGACAGGACGTGGCTCATCCCACCACATGTCTCCCCAGACCTCCCCTTCTGGGCCTTCATCCTCATCTGCTTGGCGGAACTCCTGGTGCTCATCACAAACCTGATTTGCTGTGTCCTGGTAAGCCATGAGGTGTTGCTTGTCTTCTTACTATTGGGTTGTAAGAGCTCTTTATATATTATAAATACATGTCCTTTTCTATGGATATGTCTTGCAGATGTTTTCTCCCAATCTGTATGTGGCTTGCCTTCTCCTTCACCACATGAGTCATTGGGGAAATGTAAGGGACAGTCATCATGAGATTCCACCACACTTGAGAATGGCTAAAATTAACAAGACTGACTATAACAAGTGTTGTTGAAGATGTCAAGTCACTGAAACTCTCATCGAGTGCTGGTGAAAAATAGCTTGGATCCGTCTTTAAAAATTACATACATCTACCCAGCCATTCCTCTCCTAGGAATCCATCCAAGGGAAATAAACACATATGTCTATACACAGACTTGTACACACATGTTGATAACAACCTATTTAAAGTAGATAAAAATGGAAAACAACCCAAATGTCCATCTACTGGTGAACGGATACACAAAGTGTGGTTTATCCTCAAAGTGAGATACTATTCAAGCATAAAGAGGAATGAATTATTTTTTTTCTTTTTTAATTATTCTATTGAAATTATAAAGGGTTTTAACATTGTGTAATTTCTGGTGTTCATTATTATTTGTAAATTTCTGTATAGACTGCATCATGCTTACCAGCGGTAGTCTAACTTTTATCATCACCATGCATATGTGTCCCTTTAACTCTTTCACTCAATACCCAGCCCCCTTCCCCTCTGGTGACCACTAATCTGTACTCTTTATCCCTGGATATGTTTATCTTCTACATATGAGTGAAATAATGCTATTTGTCTTTGTCTGGCTTATTTCGTTTATCATCATACCCTCAAGGTCCATCCAGGTTGTTGCAAACAGGACGATCTTGTCTTTTTTTTCGGGCTGAGTAGTATTCCATTGTATATAATACATACCACATCTTCTTTATCTGTTCGTCTGTAGCAGGGTACTTGGATTGTTTCCATGTCTTGGCTATTGTGAATAATGCAGCAGCGAACACAGGGGTGCATAAACCTCTTTGAATCGTTGATTTCAGTTTCTTTGGATAAATACCCAGTAGTGGGATAGCTGGAAGGTATGGTATTTCTATTTTTAATTTTTTGAGAAATATCCATACTGTTTTCCCTGGTGGCTGCACCAGTTTGCATTCCCACCAGCAGTGTGTGAGGGTGACCTTTTCTCCTTATCCTCTCCAACATTTGTTATTTTTTGTCTTGGGAGTTATAGCCATTCTGACAGGTTTAAGGTGATCTCTCATTGTAGTTTTGATTTGAATATCCCTAATAGTTAATGATGTTATACATCTTATCATATGCCTGTTGGGCTTCTGTATATCTTCTTTGGAAAAATGTCTGTTCATATCCTCTGCCCATTTTTAGAGTGGATTATCTGTTTTTTTGTTGTTGGGTGTATGAGTTGTTTATATATTTTGGCGATTAACACCTTGTCAGATATATGATTTGCAAATATTTTCTTCCAGTTGGTGGGTTGTATTTTCGTTTTTTTTTTTTTTGCGAGGAAGATCAGCCCTGAGCTAACATCTGTGCTAATCCTTCTCTTTTTTTCTGAGGAAGACGGGCTCTGAGCTAACATCTATTGCCAATCCTCCTCCTTTTTTTTTTTCCCCAAAGTCCCAGTTGATAGTTGTGTCATAGTTGCACATCCTTCTAGTTGCTGTATGGGGTACACGGCCTCAGCATGGCCGGACAAGCGGTGCACCTGTGCGCATCCGGGATCCGAACCTGGGCCGACAGTAGAGGTTCGCGTGCACTTAACCACTAAGCCACGGCGCCGGCCCTGTGTTTTCATTTTGTTCATCGTTTCCTTTGCCTTGCAGAAGCCTTTTAGTCTCATGTAGTCCCATCTCTATATTTTTTCTTTTCTTTCCCTTGCCTGAGTAGACATGGTATTAGAAAAGATGCTGCTAAGACCGATGTCAAAGACTGCACTGCGTATATTTTCTTCTAGGATTTTTATGGTTTCAAGTGTTAGAGTCAAGTCTTTTATCCATTTCGAGTTAATTTTTGTGTATGGTGGAAGATAATGATCTTCTTTCATTCTTTTGCATGTGGCTGTCCAGTTTTCCCAACAGCAATTATTGAAGAGACATTCCTTTCTTCATTGTATGATCTTGGCTCCTTTGTCAGAGATTAACTGACCACAGATGTGTGGTTTTCTTTCTGGGCTTTCAGTTCTGTTCCATTGATCTATGAGTCTGCTTTTGTGCCAGCACCATGCCATTTTGATTAGTATAGTGGTGTAATATATTTTCAAGTTAGGATTGTGATGTCTCCTGCTTTGTTCTTCTCAGGATTGCTTTGCCTGTTCAAGGTCTTTTGTTATTCCATATACATTTTAGGATTCTGTGTTCTATTTCTATGAAGAATGTCATTGGGATTCTGATTGGGATTGCATTGAATCTGTAGATTACTTTAGGTAATATGGACATTTTAACTGTGTTTATTCTTCCAATCCATGTGCATGGAATATCTTCCCATTACTTCAGGTCATCACTGATTTCTTTCAATCATGTCTTATAGTTTTCATTGTATAGGTCTTTAACTCTTTGGTTAAATTTATCCCTAGACACTTTTTTCTTTTTGTGGCAATTGTAAATGGGATTGTATTCTTGAGTTCTCTTTCTGTTAGTTCATTATTAAAGTATAGAAATGCAACTGCTTTTTGTAAGTTGATTTTGTACACTGCAACTTTGCTGTAGTTGTTGATTATTTCTAATAGTTTTCTGATGGATTGTTTAGGGTTTTCTATATTTACAATCATGTCATCTGCAAACAGTAAGAGTTTCATTTCTTCCTTTCCAATTTGGATTCCTTTTATTTCTTTTTCCAGCCTAATTGCTCTGGCCAAAACCTCCACTACTATGTTGAATGGGAGTGGCGAGAGTGGGCACCTTTGTCTTCTTCCTGTTCTCAGAGAAATGGCTTTAAGTTTTTCACCATTAAGTATGATGTTGGCTGTGGCTTCGTGATATATGGCCTTTATTGTGTTGAGGTACGTTCCTTCTATACCCATTTTATTGAGAGTTTTTATCATAAATGGATGTTGGATCTTGTCAAATCCTTTCTCTGCATCTGTGGAGAGGATCATGTAATTTTTATTCCTCATTTTGTTAATGTGGTGTATCACATTGATTCATTTGCGGATCTTGAACCATGCCTGCATCCCTGGTATAAATTCCACTTGATCATGGTATATGATCTTTTTAATATATTGCTGTGTTAGATTTGCTGATATTTAGTTGAGGATTTTTGCATCTGTGTTCATCAGTGATATTGGCCTGTAATATTCCTTCTTTGTTCTATTCTTGCCTGCTTTTGCTGTCATGGTGATGTTGGCCTCATAGAATGAATTAGGAAGTGTTCCATCTTCTTCAACTGTTTGGAATAGTTTGAGAAGCATAGGTATTAAATCTTGTTTGAATATTTGGTAGAATTCTCCAGAAATGACATCTGGTCCTGGACTTTTGTTGTTTGGGAGGTTTTTTATAACCATTTCCTTATCTTTACATGTGATTGGTCTGTTCATTTTCTCTATTTCTTCTTGATTCAGTTTTGGGAGGTTGTGTGAATCTAAGAATTTATCTATTTCTTTTAGGTTATCCAATTTGGTGGCATATAAGTTGTTCAGTGTATTCTCTTATTGTCCTTTGGATTTCTGTGGTATCTGTTGTAATTTCTCTTCTTTCATTTCTAATTTTATGTCTTTGAGCCTTCTCTCTTTTTTTCTTAGTGAGTCTGGCTAAGGGTCTGTCAGTTTTGTTTCAGTCTTCTAAAAGAACCAGCTCTTTGTTTCATTGATCCTTTCTACTCTTTTTTTAGTCTCTATTTCATTCATTTCTGCTCTAATTTTTATTATTTCCCTCATTCTGCTGACTATGGGCTTCATTTGTTCTTCATTTTCTGGTTCTATTAGGTGTAGTTTAAGGTTACTTATTTGGTATTTTTCTTGTTTGTTGAGGTGTGCTTGTATCGCTATGAATTTCCTTCTTACAACTGCTTTTCCTGCATCTCATAAGAGTTGTTTTGTTGTTTTTTTCGTTTGTCTTCAGGTATTTTTTTATTTCTTCTTTGATTTGTTCATTGAACTAGTGGTTCTTCAATCGTGTGTTCTTTAGTCTCCACATATCTGTGACTTCCTCATCTTTTCTCTTGTAGTTGATTTCAAGTGTCATAGCATTGTGGTCAGAAAAGAAGCTTGATATGATTTTAATCTTAAATTCATTCAGGCTTGCCTTGTTTCACAACCTATGGTCTATCTTTGAGAATGTTCCATGTACACTTAAGAAAAATGTGTATTCTGCTGTTTTGGGAGGGTATGCTCTATGTATATCGATTAAGTTCATCTGATCATATGTTTCATTTAATTCCACTATTGACTTGTTGCCTTTCTCTGCATGATCTATCCATGGATGTAAGTGGGGTGTTCAGGTCACCCGCTATTATTGTGTTGCTGTTAATTTCTCCTTTTGGGTCTATTAAGGGTTGCTTTATATTCTTTTGTGCTGCTGTGTTAGGTGTATATATTTTTATATGTGTTATGTCCTCTTGGTGGAAAGTCCCCTTTGTCATTATATACTGCCCCTCTTTGTCTCTCATAGTCTTTTTTATCTTGAAGTCTGCTTTGTCTGATATAACTATGACAACACCTACTTTCTTTTATTTGCCATTTGATTGGAGAATTTTCTCCCATCTCTTCATTCTGAGCCTGTTTGTTTTTAGAGCTGAGTTGTGTTTCCTGGAGGCAGCATATTTTTGGGTCTTGTTTTCTAATCCACCCCACCACTCTGTGTCTGTTTATTGGAGAATTCAATCGATCTATATTTAGAGTGATTATTGATACTTGAGGGCTTAATCCCACCTAATCTATATTTTCATTGTTTCTCTTCCTTTGTGTTTCTGACTACCATTTTACTTTGGGGGTTTTCATGGAGGTTGTCTCTTTTTTTATGATCTATGTCTCTGTTCTGACTTTTTCTTTGCTGGTTACTGTGGGGTTTGTATGAAGAACTCATAGATGAGATAGGCCATCTTCTGATAGCCTCTTATCTCCGTTAGCCTAAGCAGGTTCCATTCCTTTCCTCTTCTCCTTCTCAGTTATTGTTGTCACAAGTTATTCATTTTTGTGTTGTGAGTTTGTGACTAAGTTGAAGTGTTTATAGTTACTTTTGATGCTTTCTTTCCCTTCTTCTTTTAAGTTATAATTAAGTATTTGCTACCCTGTTGTGAAACAGAGCTGTAGCTTTCTGATTTTGTCTGTCTATTTATCTCTTTGTTCAAGGCTTTGTAGACATTTGCCTTCTTTTTATTTCGGGTATGAGGGTGTTCTTGATCATTGCTTGTATGGGAAATCTAGTGGCGTGGAACTCCCTCAGCCTTTGTTTATCTGGGAAAACTTCTATTTCTCCATTGTATTGTCAGGGGAAGAGTGAGAATCTCCCTCTGCCCTTTCCCTTAAGGTTCTTCTGGCTGGCCAAATAATGAAAAAGACAGGTTAGAAGGAGAAAATAATACCAAGTTTAATAACATGTATACATGGGAGAAACTCAGAAATGAGCAACTCGTCCCTCTGTCTAAGCTGCTTGCTTAAGTATTGCAGCTACAGGCGAAGGACCGTGTTGGTGGTGGGTAGTTACCTGGGTAAAAAATGAGTACATAGTATATAATCCCATTTATAAAAATCCTTGGAAAATACAGGAAAATCTATAGGGACATATACCAGATCACTGGTTGCCTGGGAATGAGAATGTGTTTGCAAACGGCAGGGAAGGAGGAATTAAAATGAACATGAGGAAATTTGGGGAGATGGGCGTTCCTTTTCTTGATTGAGGTGATGGTCCAATAAGTTATAATCAAAATGTATCAAATTGTTCACTTTAAATGTTTGCTGTTTTCTGTATGTCGTTAATACCTCAATTAAGCTAGAATATGTAAGGGAAAGAGAGGGAGAGAGAGCCGAACGAGGCAAAAGGGAAAGAAAAGAAGGACTGAGGGTGAAAATTAAGTGGAAAAAACGAAGAAGGAGACACAGGAGGCATCGGGTCTCTGTGGCTTTGGCATCTCCTTCCCCTGGAGTCTCCCATACTGGGCAGCTGACTGGACAATTCTGATACGCTCTCCTCACCTCACAAGTCACTGTCTGCCAGCGGAAGAAGGAGGGTGACTATGAGGTCCAGTGATGACGCCTGGGCTATTACCTGCCTCATGGCGACCTACGGAAGCTGTGATGACTAGATATGACTCGATCCGAGGTCCCTTTTTCCCAGCTGGGCTCCAGAGGAGCTTGACTAGAACAGAAAGAAGCCACATTAGACGGACACAGGCTCCGAGCCTTTCTAGACTTGGCCCCTGACTGGCTCACAGGGGACTAAGCTGAAAGATTTCACCTTCCTTAAGTCCTGAAAGTGACTGCAACTTCTGTCCTGTGGTGTCACAACAGTTCATCCTTCAGGGACACCAGAATTGGTGAAACCAGCACAGACATTGCCATCATGTAAAATCGAATCCCCACTTCAGTGCAAGTTTTCCCTTCTTAGGAAAATTTGGAACATCCCTACCCTTCACTCTGTGTAGCCATCACACCCCTCTCGGTTCCTTCAGATTCCTCCCACACTGAAGGCCTGGCAGTCTCGGGTTCCCCTTTTCTGCTTCATTCTCTGAAGTTCAGAATCACCAGGAATTCCAGATCAATCTCCCTCGATGGATCCTCTACCCACTCATGGGTGCTCCATGACGGGAAACAGGCCAAGATGGGAGGAGTGGGTAAGACATGACTCTGCAGTCACCTTGGGCCTTGGGAGCTCTAATGATTAGGTGACTGGGAAGCCTGAATCCCAGAGAAACACAAAGGCTCTGGGAAGAGAGTATCTGCTCTGGTTGTAAAAGTGAATAATACTCGGTGGGAGAAAACTGAGGGAAAAGAAAGAGTCTTTTTTCATCTTTCTCTGTACAGAGTCCAACTAGCTTCACAGCAGAGGCTCCCCAACAAGCAGCCCAGAACATCCCAGGCATGAGGCAGACTGCGCTGTTCTGCAGTGGGTCTGTGCTAACATATTACATTATCTGTACACACTGTGCAGACGACCACAGCTGAAGATACCCAAGGGCTGAGAATTAAAGTCACAGTCATGGCACTCTCTCAGACTTTTTGTGTGTGAGCTTCACATTCTCAATCTGAAGCAGTGATTCTCCGAGAATGCACACTATGCAGATTCTAATGATGAATAATATTAATATATTATTATTATACATTGCATACATTATACCTTATATACTGTACAGTATAATTATAAATTAATGTATAATTATTATTATACATTAATATATTATTAATATTGATTATTATAATATCATTATAATGATTCATAATAGTTATCATTATTGGCTAATTCTTCTAAGCAACATGACTGGAAAGCTCTGCATGTATTATCTCAGTTACAGTTACAATTTTAGGGATTTATTCCCATTTTAAGCTAAAGATGTGGAGGCTCAGAAATATTAAATAACTTGACAAAGAAGGAAAAAAATTACTACAAACCTAAATTAGACACATATGCAAACTATGTGTCAAAGAAAGAAAGACGTTTTTTCACTTACAAACAGATTCAAGTTGACCTCCCACAGGCCTGCAGTGAAAGAACCGGTAAAGAATGTACATCAGGAAGAAGAAATGTGAACCCAGGAAAACATAACAGGAGTCACGAGGAAAGGAAAAAACAGTCTGTCTAATTTAGTATTAGTTTTAAAACAAGACATTAAAAACACATTCGAACCAAAATTCCAGATGATTACCACATGGAAAAATAGAGGAGAGAAGATTTAGCTAAAAAATAACTCATTTTTTAGGGAAGATATAAATACTAAGATACTCTATTATTGTTTAACACATTGCTCTCAGAAACTGATAAATCTGTGGGACAAAACTAAGTAATGATAAAGAGGATTTGAAGAGTACAACATACTGGATCAGGCAAATAGACATATCCCAACACACTGGTTTATTGTGAGACTTGTGATGCTGAAAACTGTCGTTCTCCTGACAGCATGATACCACAATGGCATATCAATTTTCATGAATCAAATTTCCACCACATATAAATCTAAAAAAAGGGACAATCCAGTATTTCATTATATGCAACTGTGATTCAACATGCAACAAATACCAGAAAAATAGAGACCCAGAAGTAGGTGTCTTTTTTGAGAAGACAGATATAACAGCTCTTTCGTGAAATATTATGTTTTAATCTATTACAATATTACACAAAAAGGACAATCCATTTGGACTAAGTATGTTTTCTCTGTGACTGTGAGGGCAAAACTCTAAGGATTCCCTGATTGTGATAACACTTTGTCTTAAAATACAAATAGATAACACTCAGTAAAGGAAAATGAGAGAACAAAATGAGAAGGAAGGATCTCCTTTCTCTCCTCACCTGAAACCCAGTCTCTCACCTCTGAAGGATCACTGTCTGTATCTTCTCTGTCATGCAAAGGGATCAAAGAAAAGAAAATTATTGGTATATATTAAAGTTTCAAGAGCACAAAGCAAGAAGTCATCAGGACCCTTGCGGAGGCAT
Organism: Diceros bicornis minor; assembly: GCF_020826845.1. Classification (NCBI taxonomy): domain Eukaryota; kingdom Metazoa; phylum Chordata; class Mammalia; order Perissodactyla; family Rhinocerotidae; genus Diceros; species Diceros bicornis. The sequence continues at coordinate 3,159,984 of NW_026690902.1, read as the reverse complement.
TAATGTAGTGTGAGCTCCATGTCATCTGCTCCGTCGTCTGTTTTCTTCATCGTGTTTGTTGGGATGTCCTTCTTGGCCCCTCACTCACCCTGCCTCGCTAGTGCGTGTGTCTGCATCAGTGCTACCGCCAGTCTGTCTCTTGGCGTCTTCATTGTCCCTTCATGTTTCCTGATATCTTCCTCAGTCACCAGAAGACGTTTGCAAAGGAGGTGTGGGATGTACAGACCAGCTCCTGGGATCATCTCTGCCAAATCTGTAGACCAGGTAGGGGTGGGCGTGGGACTGGAGTTCAGAACACCTGCGAGCTCACCTGGCAAGGATACACCTGTGTTACTTGGTGCCAGATTGGGCAGGGCTTTGGCAAGGTCCAAAGCACTTAACAGTTCTCCTGTACTCTGCAGACCTGGAGACCTTGCAGTCTCTTCTGCCAGCAGAGTTGTTGGGGCTGCTCCAAGGTTTCCTCCCTTTGCTGGCATCTGACCTTATTGCCAGGATAGGATGTGATTCTAGTAACTGGCCTCTTGAGTATGTAACTGTACATTCTCAAAGGGATGGAGATGCTCAAACCAGGCTTTGGTTTAGAATGCTTTCCACAATCATTTCACTTCCTCTGTGATGATTGGACCATCATACTTCTTTTCCTCTTACTTTATAAAAATAAATTGTGAAAGTGGATCAGAGTTGTAAATGAAGCCTGCCTTCCCAGGACAATTATGTCAGATGCCTTATACTTCTACTTTCCCTCTCTGTCTGTAGGGATTAATCTAACCTGTGTCCTGGGACATCATCAAAGAGATTTGGGTCAAGAAAAGAAATCACGAGGTCAGAACTCAGGACTATGGCAGGTCATTTCTTCCCCCCCATGTTGTTAGACACTTATGTGTATGACTTTATTTTCTTTTTGTCCTTGTCACTCTCAACCACAAAATCCTTGGAGCTCCCTGTCAGGACACATGGTCCCCAGTCTTTGTCTAAATCCCAAATCATACCATTCTTCTATACTATATGACTATTCATTTGATTAACCCATTGACCAGTTGGTGTTCATAGTTCCATTAGAGCTTAAATCAGTCGTGAAATTATCATCCACCCCACTCCTAGTGACTCCTATTTGACAACTGTGAACATTAAATCTCAGTGCAGAGAATGTATGTCTGAAAAATCTCAACTTACAAATGAAGATTGTACTGTAAGAGGGAAGTACACACTGGATTTATGAAACTCAGGAAAAAAATGTAAACTCTTATTATTAAGCTTTGTATAGACTGCACCCACATTGATAATATCTTGGTTATAGTGGGTTAAAATATACTATTAAAATTATTTTCACCTGTTTGTTTTCATTTTTTAAAATGTGGCTACTAAAATATATTTAAATTCCATATTATAGAGTGCTTAATGTTACTATTGGACAGTGCTGGTGAAGCCATCAGTGAAAAGAAAGTCCAGAGAAAGTGATTAGGGAAATTTTTTCCCTTGAAATGGAGTCTACACAGGCCCATACTGCCAGATGCAGCAAAAAGTCTCATACACACACACGCACACACACACACTGTCAGAATGAAACAAACCTCTTCCTAGAGTCTCACCACTTCTCACATGGTATGAGGTTGCACACTTACATAGTCCTAAGTGGACTAATCTCAAGAAAGAAGACAAAAGTCTAGGTAAATTACCAGTTAGGAAGATCTAAAACCAGAGACTAAAGCTCAAGATAAGTGGTGAATTTCCTGTCGTGGCTTCTGTTATTAATTCAATATGATAGGGAGACTTTTCCAAGGAGGGTTGTTTTAAAACTCACTTTTTCTTTACTATGTAAAAATAGACAGGATATGTAAAGAATAATTACTCTAGCCAATCAATGAAAAGGAGATGATAGATCATGAACACCCTTATTATAAATCACTACTGGATTAGAGAGTCAGGGAACAGCTGACATTGTGTTAATTTGGCCGTAATTAGGCTGATTCTGATTTCATGACCGTCATATTGATTGTATTATGCTAGAAGCTATGAAACTTCCCAGCCCCCCTACTATTTAATCACCAAGGCCCACCAACCAGACTAGTCCTTGCTGACACATCTCCTGCCTCCATCCCTTCTGACAACACCTGAAGGATTTTCCCCATATCCCACTCTGTCCCCGCACTCTTCTATCTGCCCCAGGGCCAGGGAATCATTTTCTCCAAGGCTCAGGCTCTGCGTGTGCCCAGCTCTGGGGATGGCACTTCTCCCTCTAGTGAAGACAAGGATCAGAGCGCAGACCCTGTGAGCTGCAGCAATTGGACAAAGGCTGGGGTTTGCTGACAGAAAAGAACCTTTAGTGGGCACGGTTACCAGGGTCCAAGAAACCACAGTCGTTCCTCCAGGGAGTGTGATGCAGGACAGAGCAGGAATGTCTGTGTGTGGTTCGGCTTGGGAATGCCTGTAGGGTGATATAGGTGACATTGGTAATGCATTTGCCAATGTTGTCCACTCATTTATTCATCATATGTCATGGAGTGCTTTCTACATACATCCAGGCAACAGTCTCACCCTCTGGGGCTCACAGGCAGTGTCAGAAGAATTTCTAAATTTTATTTCTAATATATAGGTACAACACTGGTAATACACTATGTGTACCAAGCATTTTTCAAACATTAACTCCTTTAATACTCTCCATAAACCTACAAAATATGTATGCTGATCATTATTGCCAACTGACAAATGAAGAAACTGAGGCACTAATCAGGTAAATAACTCAGTCAATACAAATATCTAATAAGGTATTGAGATGGAATTTGGACGTGAGGTGTTAGCTCCATAGTCTGTGCTCTTAACCATGACATTTACTCTCTAAAGACTTCACATCATGAAAAAATTTGATCAGTTATCCATTTTCTTGTTGCATTGAGTAGCCACAGTATTTTATCTGTCTGAAAAATAGAATACATGCATAGAAACTACTACACATACACACTCAAATTACATCTATTTATGTCCCCAGTCCCTGAAAATTAATAAAGAGAACATTTCAGAATGTTTCTTGCCCAGGTTGGGAGGACTCTGAGGAAATCTCAGTGTTACTGTAAGAAGCTGAGGACAGGCTGGGAGTGGGTCTCAGGGGAACGGTGTCCTCAGGAGTCATGATTGAATGACAACATTGATGGGAGGGTCTCAGCAGTGACTGAATTCAGGATCTGGTGGTGTTTTTACCTGGTGCTTATCTTCTGGCTGTGGGTTTATGGTGATGCAGCACAGGGAGTGGGGATGGTTCACTGTGTTCTTGGGGAAAACAGACCCATGAAAGAGCGGGAATGATGATTTCCTTAAACAATGGACTCGTGGTGGGAAAAATTTCGTCTGGAAGAGACAGTCGTGTGCCTGCTATAAACAGAAGGAGTTGTCTCTGTTTCAGCGAAAGCAGAAAGCCCTTCCTCATGCACTCATTTTATCTCAATGGGAGGAAGGAGGAGGAAATCATGTAATGCTCTTCTGGATGTGAGATCTGTGATGGTAGAGACTGTGCTAGCAGGTTCTGAAAGGCTTCCCTGAGGCATTTCAGACCTTTGCTGTGACCAGAATGACAAGTGTAAGCACTCCTGCGTATGTCTGGGAAGAGTGAGTGTGTCAAGGAGAAGGTTCCCTGGTGCAGAGACTCACAGGAAGAAGCGAGTTTGACCAGGGAAAGTCAGAAATTTGGCCAGTGTGGCTGGAGGGAGCCTGAGAAGAGAGAGGAGTGGAGAGAGGAGGGTGATCAGGCTGGATCCTGGGACATGGTAGACTGTTACTTTCTGTTCCTCTGTGACAACATTACTCCAAATCCTGCCACCTATAAAGTACAAATATTTAACATCTCACAATTTCCTTTAGCCAAGCATCAGACATGGCTTAGCTGGGTGCCTCTGCCTCAAAGTCTCTGTGAAGAAGGGGCTGTGGTCTCAACAGGGCTCCAATGGGGGTGGATTCCCACCCAAGATCACTCACATGGGTTTTGTCAGGATCCATTTGGACTGAGAGTCTGAACTCCTGTCTGTCTTTTGGCTGGACACTCCCTCAGTTCTCTCCTATGGAGCCCCTACATAGTGCAACTGAAAACATCAGCACTTGGTCTCCCAGTTCTGGTGATTTGCTTGAGAGTGAGTGCGAGAGTAAGAGCCAGCGAGTGAGAGAGAGAGAGAGAGATGGAAACAGAAGGAGGGAGGTAAGTAGGGAACCCAAGTATGCCAGTAAGCAGGAAGTGACAGATGTTTTGTAATTAAAACTTGGAAGTGACATCCCATCACCTTGGCTGTGTTCTGTTGTTCAGAAACCAGATATTGACCACTTAGTGGTGACACAAGGATGTGCACTCCAGGAGACAGTGAGCATTGGGAACATTGTGGAGGCTCCCACCACATAAGCCAAAATGAGCCTCTTGGGACTGATTCTGAGTAAAACGGGGACCGTGGAAGGGTTAATGCCAGTGGATCACAATGTCTGAATTTCCTCTAATTTCAACCCCTTCAGGATGCAGACCTGAATATGAGGCTCAGAGCGGCAGTGACTCACCAAAGATCACACATCCGGGACTTAGAGAATTTCTGACTGATATTCTATATGATGTCCTACTCCTTGTACTTCCTCCATCTCTAAGTGTGTGCATTAGACACATGTGACACCAGCCCACAGGTGTTGTACGTATTATTACATATACACTTGATGAGGTCCCTAGGAAGCTGTTTTTAGCCCAATCCTCATTGTGCAGCTTGGGAGACTGGGGAGATCTTGAGAGGCACAGCAGCTTTTCCAGGACACAAAACTGGTAGGAAAAAGAGGTCTGACCTCAGCTCTGTCTCCTCAAAGCTGGGGACTGGATCCACTCCCAAGGAGCTATGGGGAGGGTGGTGATGGATTTTGTGAACAGTGATGGAGATGACATGGGCAAGGAGCGAGAGCAGCCAACAGCCTAGCGGGGGCTTTGAGTGGGTCTGATTGAAGGATGGGGTCAAGTAATAGAACCTTGAAGAGGTGACCTCACTTCCTTGGTGACAGCACCCAACAGAACTTAGAACTCTGGTTACCAGTCACCCACAGTGTAATCACAGCCTCCTGTCCAGTTCATTTGAGTGGAGATATTCGACACAGCAGGATGTTCTCCTGTTGTCCCATGACTTTCCGAGGCTCTGGCCCCCGGAAAGCCAAGGAAGAGAGCGTGTTAAGTCTCTTTAGACATTGGCTCAGCCCTCACTGTGAATGTGCGTGGCGTTTTGGCAAGAGGAACCATGAGGTAACAGTGTAGGCCAGGGCAGATCACTCTAGGTAAGGCCAGAACTGTGATCCCACAAGGGCAGCCCCACACCCCTTGACCCTCATTGTGTGTGTGTGTCTGGGAGGTGAAGTGAGGGAAGCTGGGGATGAGCAGGACCCAGCCTGGGCAGGAGCAGGAAGCTAGATGGTGGGAGTTGGGCAGTGTGTCATGTTCATACTCAAGATCTTGGCTGCAGGAGAGTAAGGTGAGCACTTTGGACCAAGCTCCTGTATCCACATGTGAATGCTGGGCCCTCAAAGTGTCCTCGCATTCCTTCCCTGGTGGAGTCTATGCAGATTCCCCTCTGTGCCTATCTGTGGTGGAGTTTCCCACTGTGGCAAAGTCCAGGCAGGCCTCTGATCACTCCTGGCCTGACTGCTGGGCACTGTCACTGCAGAACTGCACCCAGGAGATGGTTGAGGAGCTGGTGGATGGTTACCAGTTTGTCATCTCCCTGGAGTGGACACAGGTGCACCCCTGCATCAATGACCAGGGCTGGTCTGAGGTGAGTGTGGGTGCAGAGGTGTCATCATACCCAGGAACCTGAGATGATCAAGGCAGTAGTAGAATCCAGACTCAAATATGAGATTTCCCTGGGACCCGCTGCCCCAGAATTTTCTCACTACAGTGCCCCACAGTCCCATTCCCAAAGTAATCTGGACCTCCACTCCTCCCCAGAAGCTACACAGGAGGGTAGAGAGATACGTCATTCCTCCTGGAGGTTCACCATGATGTCACTGACTGTATGTTCCTCCTCCTCTCCCCCAGTGTGAGGATGAGTCCACTGTGAATTTAAATGAGGCCTGCAGGATGCGTGGCCTCCAAGCAGGCATCATGGAGAAGCTGACAGAGTCCATTGCATCAGCTTTCCTGAGTAGGAACATCTCCAGCTTCACCAACTTCCTGGTCAACTACTCGGCCTCAGACACATCCCACCAGGTCCTGGACCAGCAGTTTACTAGGTGAGTAGCCTCTCACCCCTCAGCACAGTGGTGACTCTGCCCACTGCCAGCTGTGTACCTTGGGCAAATCCCCACATCTCTCTGAGACTCAGTTTGCTCTTCTGAAAAGTGGGGGGGGAGAGGATAAATTTCATGGTGATCTTGTAGGGACTAATGGGATCAGTCATGGCAGGGGCTTGCCTGGTGCTTGGATCTGCAGAGAGGGCTTTGGACATGCTGTGGTTGGCTCCCAGCAGCCCCGAACTGGGTCGGTCCCTCAGACGTGGCCAGGGGAAGCCCATCCCTCGGTGCCTCTCCCGGAGCATCCAAGGGCAGACTCGGCGCCAGCCCCTCACCACTCGCCACTGCCACGACCATCGTCCTCCCTCGGGAGGCCTGGGCCGGACAGAGACCCAGGTGTGGGAGGCCGCCAGATCTCAGGTCTGGCACACCGCTTGCCAGGCTGATTCTTCTCTGACGGGTGCCCAGCACACGCCCCAGGAGACTTGGCAGCCATCCCAAGGGCTATGTCCTCTGGAACTCGTCCCCTTGGAAGGGGCCTGGCCCAGGTGCCAGGTTCGGCTGGTTGGCCAGCCTCCTTGGGAAAAAGCAGGCAAGCTGAGCAAGGCTTGCAGGGCCCTGGGCGTGACACCGGCGACCTCAGGCAGAGGGCCTCCTGCGTGCCCTTCATGGCGTTTTTCTCCCCAGAGCCGTGGCCTGGGCACCAGGAAGGCCAGGCCTTCACGACTCCAGGGAGGAGGCTGGGACTTGTCGCCGGAAGGGCTTGCCCAGTTTGGCCCTGGCTCCCTATCCCTGTGGTGCCATCTGTCTGTCTTGGTCCTTCTGACTCCACAGAGCCTTTCCTACACCTGGCCTGGCTGCACTCGCAAAGTGCAGGCGTGGGGCGAGGCAATGGCTTTGTCTTTCCAGGAAGAAATGAGCCCCTGGATGAAGCAGCTGGCCCAGGCAGAGCCTTGAGCTTGAAGCCCAGTATGCCTGTGGCCATCAGGGCCAGAGCAATGCTTCCAAGGAAGGGAAGCGGCCTTCAACGGATTGGGAGTGGGAGAGGGGAAGGAGACAACAGCTGAAGCCACGTCCAGAAGGGCAGCGATGAAACAACTGCAGCAGTGTGGCGCCAGAGGTCCGCCCCTGCTGGTCCGAGCCTGCAGGGAGGGCGGGGCCTTCATTGAGGACCCCCGTGGCCAGCCCTAGGCCCCGGCGTCCGTGCATGCATCCTTGACCTGTGTGGGGGTGTGGGGGGTTGAGCCCAAGCCCGCAGGGCTCCCGGAGTGGCCAGAGAAAGAAGGGCCCATGGGGGAGGTAGGTGAGGTGGGCAGGGTGCACCACCTTCCTCTCCTCAGGTCCCCAAGGTGGAGAGAGAGAGAGGGAGAGAGGGAGAGAGAGATCCATGACGTCTGAGTCGCTGCCTCCACCGCTGGCTGGTGCCAACTCACACGCCATCCCACTTGCACCCACCACCCCCAGGCATGCCCCGGGGCCAGCCCCACCACAGAGAGGCTGGTTCCTTGTCACCTCCCTGCCTTCCCTTCCAGACCTGACCCCATTGCAGGGGAAACTGTTCAGACAATCCTTTACATGTCCCTCTGCATGACAATTGTATCCCTCTCTTCTCCCATCCCACAGGCCCACCCACGACATCCACCTTTGTCATTAGCTCAGGAGAGGATGCAAGATGAGAGTCTCTGCCACTGTGTGGAGAGACTCAGTTTCCCGGGTTTCTCCCGTGGACACATGTTCTTCAGGTGGGTCTGATTTGCACCATTGAACGTGTCTTGTTAATGATTTGGCCAGCCATGAGAACCTGAAGGGCAATGGCGGAAGAGCATTCTCTCTCTGCCCCCAACAACCCTTATCTGGGTCGGTCCCTCAGACCAGGCCAGGGGCAGCCCATCCCCCGGCGCCCTCTCCTAGGGCATGCAAGTGCAGGCTCAGTGCCCACCCCACCCCTCTCGCCACTGCCAAGACCATCGTCCTCCCTTGGGATTCCTGGGGAGGACAGGGACTTGGGTGTGGCAGGCTGCCTGATCTCTGCTCTCTCACACCGCTTGTCGGGCTGCTTCCTCCTCTGACGGGGCCCAGCACACGCCCCAGGAGACTTGGCAGACTTCCCCAGCGCTATGTCCTCCAAAACTTGTCCCCTCAGAAGGAGCCTGGCCCAGGTGCCAGGTTCAGCTTTTTGGCCGGACTTCTTTTGATAAAGCTGGCAAGCAGATCCAGGCTTGCAGTTGCCCTGGGCGTGACACCTGCGACCTCAAGCAGAGGGCCTCATGGGTGCCCTCTATCGCGGATTTCTCCCCAGAACCATGGTCTGGGCCCTAGGAAGGCCAGGCTTTCCCGACGCCAGAGAGGACGCTGGGAACTGACCCAGGAAGGGCTTGCCCAGTTTGGCATAGGCTCCCAAATGGCTACGGGCTGCTGACGCTGCACTTTTTGCTTTGCCATAAGCCTCTCTCGGCCCTTTTGTCTCCACAGAGCCTTTCCTCCACCTGGCTGCAGTCGCCAAGTCTTGGCGTGGGGTGAGGCCATGGCTTTGTCTTTCCAGAAAGAAATGAGCCCCAGGACAAAGCAACTGGCCTAGGAAGAAGCTTGAGCTCGAACCCCAGTCTGACTGTGGCCACCCTGGGCAGACCCACCCTTCTAAGGAAGTGATGCAGCCTGTGATCTGTGAGGTATTGTGGGAGGTGAGGGAGACAGCACCTGAAGCCAAGTCAAGAAGGGTGGGGTTCCTTCAGCTGCAGCTGAAGGTAGTCGCCCTCGGTAGTCGCCGAGGGATGCCCCAGCCAGTCAGATCCTGGTGGGAGGATGGGGTTTTCACTGAGGACCCCCGAGGCCAGCCCTAGTCCCGGGTGGCAGAGAATGCACCCTTGGCCTGAGGGGGTTGAACCCAAGCACACATGGTTCCGAGAGCTGCCAGTGAAAGAAGGGACCATGGGATATGTAGGTGAGGTGGGTAGGGTGCATCACCTTTCTCTCCTCAGGTCTCTGAGGGAGAGAAGAGAGAAAGAGACACAGAGAGAGTGAGAGAGAGAGAAAAAGAGATCCCTGACCTCTGAATCACTGCCTCCACTGCTGGTACCAACTCACATGCCATCTCGCTTCCACCTACCACCCCCACGCCCACCCCGGGGCCAGCGCCACCACAGAGAGGCGGGTTGCTGGTCAGAGTGTGATTCTCTCTCTGACCCCGACTGCCTCTAGCTGGGTCGGTCCCTCAGACCTCTCCAGTGGCAGCCCATCCCCAGGCACCCTCTCCTGGGACATCCCGAGGCAGGCTAGCTGGCAGCCCCACCCCACTCGCCACTGCCACGACCATCGTCCTCCCTCGTGAGGCCTGGGCAGGACAGGGACCCGGGTGTGGGAGGCCTCCTGATCTCACGTCTGGCACACCCATTGCCAGGCTGCTTCCTCCTCTGACGGGGCCCAGCACACGCCCCAGGAGACTTGGCAGCCATCCCCAGGGCTATGTCCTCTTGAATTTGTCCCCTCTGGAAGTGGTCTGGCCCAGGTAGGATGTTTAGCTGGTTGTCCCGCCTCCTTTGGAGAAAGCAGGTGAGCCGATCCAGCCATCCTGTCACCCTCTGCCTGGCACCTCTGCACTCAAACAGAAGGCGTCACACGTGCCCTTCATCATGCTTTTCTCCCCTGAGACATTTCCTGGGGTACTCTTAGTGTTACGTTAGTGTTATGTTTGGTTTCTGGTTACTGTCAGTTTTAGGGTTTGGTTTAGTTTTCGGGTTTGTGTTAGGTTTATATTTAGGTATATGTTTCTGGTTAGGGTTAAGTCTATGGTTCTAGTTAGGGATAGGGTTATGATTCGCGTTAATGGTATGTTTGAGTTTAGGTTAGTGTTAGGGTTAGGGTTGAGGTTAGTGTTATGGTTGATTGCCAGGTTTGGGTTAGATTTCACGTTAGGGTTACGGTTCAGTTAGCATAGGGTTATCATCTGGTTAGTGTAAGTGTTAGGGTTTCTGTTACTATTGGGGTTACGGTTATGGTTAGCATTAGGGTTATGGTTCTGTTTAGTGTTAGGGTTTGGGTTTGGTACAGATTTGTTTTACGTGTAGGGTTAGTTTCAGAGTTTAGGGTTAAGGTTAGTGTCAGTGGTCAGATTCAGTTTAGCGTTGGGGTTCGTGTTAGGGTTCGAGTTAGATTTAGCGTTAGGTTTAGGTGTAGTGTTAGTGTTAGTTTTTGGGTTAATGTCAGGGTCAGGGCTTGGTTTTGATATCAGTTTAGGCTTAGGGTTCTGGTTGGGTTAGGCTTCGGCTTAGTGTTAGGGTTCAGGTTTGAGTTCAGGTTCTTTTTAGGGTTAGGATTCAGATTAATGTTCGGGTTAGTGTTAGGATTTGGGTAAGGCTGAGGTTAGGGTTAGTATTCGGATTAGGGTTATTATTAGGTTTTGGGTTTGAAAAATGTTGAGCTTTAGCTTTAGGTTTTTTGTTAGAGTTAGGGTTAGGGTTAGGGTTGGGTTTGAGTTATGGTTAGGTTAGGTTTACGTTTTGGTTTCCGATTAGGGTTATGGTTAGCATTAGGGTTCGATTTAGGTCTAGGATTAGGGTTAGGGTTAGCCTTGGGTTTGGATTATGGTTAGGGTTAGCATTAGGGTTAGAAATATGTTTAGAGTGCAGGTTATGGTTAGTCTTAGCAATAAGGTTCAGGTTAGAGTAATGTTTAGTTTTAGTGTTATGGCTAGTGTTCGAGTCAGAGTTAGGCTTAGGGTTCAGGTTCGTGTTCTGGTTAGGGTTAGGGTTAGAGTCGGGCTAAGATTAGGTTTAGGGTTAGGGTTACAGTTCAGGCTAGGATTGCTGATATGGTTAGGGTTAATTTTCATGTTAAGTTTAGGGTTAGCTTTAAGGTCAGGGTTGTTTTTGGGTTAGGGTTATGGCTAGGGTTCGAGTTCATTTTCTGGTTAGGGTTAGGGTTATGTTTTGCTTTGTTGGGACGGTTAGGATTAGGGTTACTGTTAGGGTTATGTTAAGGTTTAGGGTGAGGTTAGTGTTTGGATTAGGATTAGAGTTAAGGTTTGGGTTCTCGATGGTCTTAGTGTTAGGGTCGGATTAGGCTTTGTGTTTGTGATAGTTTTAGGGTTAGGGTTAAGGTTCGGGTTAGAGTCTGGGTTAAGTTTGGGGTTCAGGTTGTTGTTAGAGTTCTGGTTAGCTTTAGGCTTAGGGTTAGGGCTGGGGTTTGGGTTAGTTTTGGATAAGGGATACGGCTGGGTTCAGGTTGGCTTTGGGTTCGAGTTAGGGTTAGGTTTAGGATTTAAATTTGGGTTACGGTTAGAGTTATTTTTCGTGTTAGACTTAACGTTATGGTTAGAGTTAGGATTTGGGTTAGGGTTATTGTTAGGGTTAGGGTTAGGTTTTGGCTTAGTGTTCAAGTTAGGGTTATGTTTTGGTTCGGGTTACGGTTACCGTTAGTTTTAGTGTTAGGGTTAGTGTTTGGTATAGGGTTATGGTTGGTGTTTGGTGTCAGTATCATCTTAGGGTTCGGGTTAGCGTTTGAGTTAGGTTTAGGGTTTGGATTCGGGTTCGGGTTAGGGTTAGTGTTCACCTTAGGTTTAGGGTTAGTTTTAGGGGTTGGGTTGGGTTCTGGTTCGGTTTAGGTCTAGGGTTCTGTTTAGGGTTAGGGTTCTGATTCGTGTTCATGTTAGGGTTAGGATTAGGGTTATTGTGAGGTTTAGGCTTAGCTTTATTTTGAGGTTTACCTTCAGATTAGGGTAAGGTTTAGATTTCGGGTCAGGATAAGATTAGGTTTATGTTTAGTGTCGGATTAGGTTTCGGGTTAGGGTTAAATTTGGTGCCCGGTTTAGGGTTCGGCTTATGCTTAGGGCTAGCTTTAAGGTTAGGGTTATGTTGGGTTAGGTTTACTGTTAGTGTTCATGTTAGGGTTAGGGTTATGTTTAGTCTTAGAGTTTGTGTTAAGATTAGGGTTAGGGTTAGGGTTAGGGTTGGGGTAGGGTTAGTGTTAGGCTTAGGGCTAGGGCTGGGTTATGTTTAGCGCTAGGGCTAGGTGAAGTTGTTTGTGGTTCAGTTAAGGTTAGGTTTAGCAATAAGGATATGATTAGGAATAGGGCTAGTGTTTGTGTTAGGACTAGTTTAGGGCTACAGCAAGGGCTAGGGATAGGGTTAGGGTTGGATTACATGTAGGGTTATGGTGAGAGTTAGGAGTAGGTGTAGTGATAGTGTTAGTGTCTTGGCAAGAGTTATCGTTAGCGCTGGGCTTAGGGCTAAGTTTAGTTATTACATTTAGGGTTAGGATTCTCTTTAGGTTTATAACTAGATTCATTTTTATGGTTTGGGATGGGGTGGGTTTTGAGGTTAGGGCTAGGGGTATGATTAGGGTTAGGTCTGACGTTAGTGTCGTGTGTGCCTTAGGGTGGGGAAAATGGAAAGTGTAGGAACAGGCGTAGGGTTTGTGTTTGGGTTTCGGTTTGGGTTAAGACTATGATTAGAGTTAGGGTTATGCTAGGGTTAGGGTTATTGTTAGTGCCAGGGCTAGGACTAGGTTTTAAGTTAGGGTTAGAGTTGGCTTAGGGTTACAGTTACAGTGAGTGTGCATATGATTAGGGTTAGGGCTATGGGGAGTTTTAGGGCTTGGGTTAGAGCTAAAGTAGGGTTATGATTCATGATACAAACCCCCACCCTAGCCCTAAAACTAATGTTAACATTATCTGAACGTGAAGCCAAATTCTCACCATAGCCCTAACCCTAACCCTAACCATATCCCTAGATGTAACCTTGCCCCTAACCCTAACCCTAACCCTAAACCTACAAATACCCCTACACTAAACCTACTGTTACCACTAACCCTATACCTGACCCTTACCGCAACACAACTCCAACCCCAACACTAACATTAACAATAACAATAATTGAAGAATTAGCACTAAGCCTAAGCCTTTCCCTATCCCTAACACTAACCCTTGTCCTAGCCTTAACCCTAACCCTGACACTAGCGCTAGCCCTAAAGCTAAACCTAACTGTAACGCTAACCCAAAACCTTACCCTAGATCTAGCCCTAACCCAAACTACAGATGAAACTAATACTAGCCCTAGCCCTGGCACTAAAACTCTGACATTACACTAGCCATAACCCTAACTCTATGTCTAAACCTAGCCCTTGCCCAAACCTTAACCCTAACCCTAACACTATGCTAACTCTAGTACACTAACTCTAAACACTAAGGCTAACACTAAACTTAAATTTAATCCTAACAATAACCCTAACACTAATACAACCCTAGCCCTAAATCTAACCCTAACCCTCACCGTAACTCTAACCCAAACCTTATCCTTATCCCTAATCTTAAATTCAAGCCTAACGCAACCCTAACCCCAACCCTACCCCTCCTTCTCTCTATAAAACTAACTCTAACCGTAACCAAAACCTAACCTTAACCCTATCCTTAAACGTGGGAACAGGTTTGTATAGGACAGGAATCCAGAGTAGAGCTGAGCCAAATCATGTCTAGCACCCATTCCAGGAAATAAATCCATACCCCATCTCCCTTCCTTCCAACTAGTAAGGATCACATAATACCTAAAAAACATTTGGCACAGATTGCTGTTTGGAATCCTAAAGCAAACCAGTACACAAAGCCTAATCTGAGCCCTAAGCCTAACCTTAACCTTAACCCTAACTGGAACCCGAACCCTAACCCTAACCCTAAACCAAATGCAACCTTAACCCCAACCCTACCCCTCCTTCTCTCCATAAACTAACTCTAACCCTACCCAAACACTAACCCTACCCCTAATCCAATCCGACGCCTAAGCTTAACCCTACGGCTAACAGAAATAATATGCAGAACCCTAATGCTAGCACAAACACTAATATTAACCATAACACTGAGACTAGACATCACCCACCCCTAACATTACTCCAACTTTAACCCTAAATCTAACCCTAACTGTGACCTTATCCCTACCCCTACTCTTAACCCAAACACTTAGCCTACCCCTACCCATAGCCTTAAGCCTAATCCTACTCTAATGTTACCAATAGCCTGAAAATAACGCTTAACCTAGACCTAATGCTAGCTCTAACCCTAAACCTGGCTCTAGCCCAAGCCCTATCCCTAACCTTAACCCTAAATCTAACACAAACCCTAGCCCTACCCTAACCCAAACCCTAACCCTAGCCTTAAGCCAACACTTACCACCACCTCAGACCCTAGTCATAGCCCTAAACTTAACCCTAACACTAACACTTAGTCTAACCCAATTGTAACTCTAAACATAATCCTGGACAGACTCCTAATACAAACTCTTGCCCTAACCCTAAGCCTATTCCTAACCCTAAGCCAAACCTAAACACTAAACATAATAGTAACCTGAACACTAAACCTACTCTTAAACCTAACCCTAACCCTAATATCAGCCCTAAGCCTAACCCAATTGCTAAGTCTAACACTAGACTTAACCAAAATGCTAGCACTACACATAAAACTAACCCTAAAGCTAGCACTAACCATAAACCTAACACTAGCACTAGACTTAACCCTACACCTAACCATAACACTCCACACAAGCCCTAACCCTAACACAAATCCAAGCCCCAGACCTGACCCTAAACTTAACCCCAGACATGACCATATCCCTAACCCTAACCCTAACCCTAGCTCTAGGCCAAATTCTATACCTACCCATAACTATAGACCTAGGCTTAGCCCTAATGATAACCCTAGCCCTTTCCATAGCCCTGGCCCTAACGCTAACTCTAACACTAGCACTATCCCTAAACTTAGTACTAACACTAAGGCTAACATTAACCATAGCCCTAAACCCAACACTAGCCCTAGTCCTAACCATAACACTAAGCCTAGACATAAGACTAGCCTTAACCCTAACCCTAGCCCTAAACTAAACACTAAGCTTAACTGTAACTCTAACGCATCACTAACCTTAACAGTAGATCTAAAAGTACCCTAACACAAACCCTTATACTAACCCACCCTAACCCTAGTCCTAAACCTATCCATAAATCTAGGCCTATTATCAGCCCTAACCCTAACCTGAACTCTAGCTCTCATGCTAACTCTAACACTAAACCTACGCTTAACTCTCACCATAACCCTAACCCTAACCCTGACCCTAACCCTAAGCCAAACACTAACACAACACCTACCCCTACTACAGTTTAGAGTTGGCATTCAGGCTCTAGTTAAGGTTAGGGTTAGGTTTTCAGTACCATTTAGACTTAGCATTCAGGCACGGGTTAGCGTTACTGTCCTGCTTACGCTAAGGGTGAGGGTTCTGGTAAAGGTTAAGGTTATCGTTAGAGTTCGGTTCAGTTTGGGGTTACAGGTAGGCCGGGTCAGTGTTAGCTTTAGGCTATGTTTTGGGTTCTTTTAGGGTTAGGGTTAGGTTTCATGTTCAGTTTAGATTTAGGGTTTTTTTTCAGTTAGTGTTGTATTTAGGGTTAGGGTTCAGTTTAGGCTTAGTATTAGCATACGGGTTAGTATTAGTGTTAGGTTTAGAGTTGGGTTAGGGTTTGAGTTATGGATAGGGTTTGGGTTCGGAGTTCGGTTATGGTTAAGGTTAGGGTTAACCCTAACCTTGGGCACTTAGATGGCCCGGGCTTCACTACTCCAGAGAAGAGGCTGGGACCTGTCACCTGAAGGGCACACAAAGGGTGGCCCCAGATCCTTAGGCCTCCGTCCTGCTGGGGCCAAACTCACTGCATTGTCATATGCCTGTCTCTGCACTTGTCACTCTACAGATGGTTTCCACTACCTGCCTGGAACTGAAAAGTGTGGGGGTGTGTTGATGACATGGTTTGGTCATTCCAGGAAGAAATGAGGCCCGGGACGAAGAAGCTGGCTGAGGCAGAGCCTTGACCTCGCTCCCCAGTCCGTCTTGGCAGCCAGGGCCAGACTACCACTTCCAAAGAAGGGAAGTGGCTGGCGAGCTGAGTGGGTGTGGGGTGATAGGAGGGAGACAACAGCTGAAGCTAAGTCAAGAAGGGCAGCGTTCCTTCTTCACCTGCACATGGCAGGTGTGAGAGAGTGCCCCAGTTGGTCAGAGACCAGCAGGTTGGTGAAGCGTTCAATGAGGATCCCCGAGGCCTGGTGGCCGTGCCTGTGCCATTGACCTGACACATTGAACCCAAGCCTGCAGGGGTCCCTGAGCGGCCAGAGAAAGATGGGCCCATGAGAGAGGTAGGCAAGGTGGGTCGGTTGAGTCCACATCTCTCCTCAGGTCCCTGAGGGAGAACGAGAGAGACACAGAGAAACAGAGAGAGAGAGAGATCTCTGAACTATGAGTCACTGCCTCCACCACTGGTGCCAACTCACACAGCATCCCACTTACACCCACCACCCCCATGTCTGCCCCTGGGCCAGCCCCACCACAGAGAGGTTGGTTCCTTGTCATTTCCATGTTGTCCTTTTGGGACCTGATGCCACAACAGGGGAAAACTTTCAAACAAAGGTTTCCATGTCCCTATCCATGAGAATGGTCTTCTTCCCCTCTCATATCTGAAAACCTCACCCCCAACATCCTCCTTTGTCTTGAACTCAAGATAGTATTGAAGAGGAGAACTCTGCCATTGTGTTGAGAGACTCAGTTTCCTTCTTTTTCCCATCTACCCATGTTATTAAGCTTGAGGTTATTTTCTTCAGCTAACCTGTCCTGTTAATGATTTGGCCAGCCAAAAGAAATTGAAGGGAAAGGGTGGAAGGGGGTTCTCTCTCTGCCGCTGAGAGCCCTGAGCTGGGTCCCTCCCTCAGACCTGGCCAGGGACAGCCCATACCCAGAGGCCATCTCCCGGAGCATCCCAGGAAAAGCTCACTGCCAGCCCCCACCCTCTCACCACTGTCAAGTCCCTCGTCCTCCCTCGGGATGCCTGGGCAGTTCAGGGACCCGGGTGTGGGAGGCAGAGATAGATCCCAGGTCTGACACACTGGTTGCAAGGCAGCTTACACTTCTAACAGTGCCCAGCACACACCCCAGAAAACTTGGCAGCAGGCTCCAGGGATCTTTCCTCTAGAACATGTCCCCTTGGAAGGGGCCTGGCCGAGAATTATGGGCCGGCTGGCCAGCAAGCTGACTTAAGACAAAGCAGGCAAGCCAAGCCATCCTTCCAGTTGCCCTGGGCTTGGCACTGGCCACCTCAGGAAGAGGGCCTCGCTGGTGCACTTCATCGTGGATTTCACCCCGGAGCCATGTCCTGGGCACTAGGAAGGCCAGGCCCTCCCGACTCCAGAGAAGAGGCTGCAACCTGTTGCCAGAAGGGCTTTCCCAGTGTGGCCCCTGCTCCCTGTGCCTGCGGCCTCCTGGGGCCACACTCACTGCTTTGCCATATGCCTATTTCAGTTCTTCTGACTCCACAGAGGCTCTCCTCCACTTGGCTGGAGTAGACAAGTGCAGGCGTGGGGTGAGTCCATGGTTTTGTTTTTCTAGGAAGAAATGAGGCCCGGCATGAAGCATCTGGGCCAGGCAGAGCCTTGACCTCGCACCCCAGTCCGCCTTTCGCTAACAGGGCCAGACTGACACTTCTAAAGAAGGAAAGCATCCAGCGAGCTGAGTGAAAGTGGTTGGATGGGAGGAAGACAACAGCTGAAACCAAGTCAAGAATGACGGTGTTCCTTCTTCCTCTTCACCTGGCTGACGCAAAAGAGTGCCCCACCTGGTCTGAGCCTCACGGGTGGGCGGGGCCTTCACTGTGGACCCCTAAGGCCCGACGGCTGTGCCTGTGCCCTTGGCCTGAGTGGTTGAACTCAAGCCACAAGGCTCCCGGAGTGGCCAGACAAAGAATGGCTCACAGGAGTGGTAGGTGAGGTGGGCAGGGTGTGCCTCCCCCCTCTCCTCAGGTCCTCGACACAGGGAGACACAGAGAGAGCCAGAGAGATGGAGAGCGAGATCCCTGACCTCTCTAGATTTCAGGTTAGAGTTAAGGTTCACTTTAGCTCCGGGGTGTGATCAGGTTATTGTTAGGGTTAGTGTTACCTTTGGAGTTGGGATTAGGGTTAGCGTTAGGATTAGGGTTCTGGGTAGGGTTAGGGTTTGGGCTTGGTACGGGTTTGTTTTACATGTAGGGTTAGGTTTAGAATTTAGGGTTAGGATTAGGGTCAGTGGTCAGGTTCTGTTTAGTATTAGAGTTATTATTAGGTTTCAAGTAGAGTTAGGGTTAGTGATAGGTTTAGTGTTAGTGTTAGTTTTCAGGTTAGCGTGAGGGTTAGTGTTTAGGTTCGATATCGGTTTAGGGTTATGGTCGGGTTAGGCTTCAGGTTAGGGTTCGGGTTAGGTTTATGTTTAGGGTTACTATTTAGATTAGGGTTGTGATTAGGTTTCGGGTTTGGGAAAGTCTTAGCCTAGCGTTAGGTTTCTTGTTAGGGTTAGGGTTAGAGTTAGGACTAGGTTTAGGTTTAGGGTTCAAGTTGGGTTCAGATTTTGGTTAGCTTTAGGGTTAGGTTTTAGTTTCGGATTAGGGTTAGGGTTAACTTTAGGGTTCAATTCAGGGTTAGAGTTAGGGCTAGGGTTAGGGTTATGGTTGGATTTGGATTAGGGTTCGGGTTAGTGTTAGTGTTACCATTAGGGTTAGAATTATGATTAGAGTTTTGGTTAGGGTTAGGGTTAGCAATAGGGTTCAGGTTAGGGTAAGGTTTAGTTTTAGTGTTAGGGCTAGTGTTCGAATTAGGTTTAGGGTTAGGATTCGGTTTCAGGATCTGGTTAGAGTTAGGGTTAGATTCGGGCTAGGATTAGGGTTATAGTTAGGATTACATTTCGGGTTAGGGCTGCTGGTAGAGTTAGGTTTAATGTTCGCGTTATGTTTAGGGTTAGGTAACGTCAGGGTTGTTTTCTTGTTAGTGTTAGGGCTGGGTTTCGGGTTCATGTTCCAGATAGATTTAGGGTTATGTTTTGCTTTTGTGTCATGGTTAGGATTAGGGTTACTGTTAGGGTCATGTTAACGTTTAGGGTGAGGTTAGTGTTTGGCTTAGGGTTTGGGTCAGGGTTTGGTTTCTCAATGGGGTTAGCATTACGATTGGATTAGGCTTTGGGTTTGTGTTAATTTTAGGGAAAGTGTTAAGGTTTGGTTTAGAGACAAGGTTACGGTTGGGGTTCGGGTTCGGGTTAGGGTTATTGTTAGGGTTCGGGTTAGGTTTAAGCTTAGGTTTAGGGCTAGGTTTAGAGTTAGTTTTGGATTAGGGATAGCGCTGAGTTCAGGTTGGATTTGAGTTTGAGTTAGGGTTAGGTTTAGGATTCGGGTTTGGGTTAGGGTTAAGGTTAGTTTCCATGTTAGAGTTAGCATTATGGTTACCGTTAGGGTTCATTTTGGAGTTAACGTAAGGTTTAAGGTTAGGTTTAGTCTTAGGGTTCAGGTTAGGGTTATGGTTAGAGTTAATGTTCGGTTTAGGATCACAGTTAGATTGAGGGTAAGGGTTGGGTTCAGGTTAGAGTTAGGATTAGCGTTATGTTTAGTGTTAGGGTTAGTGTTTGGTTTACGGTTATGGTTAGTGTTTGGTGTCAGTATTAGGTTAGGTTTACTGTTAGGGTTCAGGTTAGCATTTGAGTTAGGGTTAGGTTTCGGGTTTGGGTTAGGGTTAGGGTTAGTGTTCACCTTAGGGTTAGTTTTAGTTTTAGGGGTAGGGTTGGGTTCTGGTTTGGTTTAGGTGCAAGTTTCGGTTTAGGGTTACGGTTCCAGTTCATGTTCATCTAGGGTTAGGGTTAGGATTAGGGTTACTGTGAGGTTTAGGCTTAGGTTTACTGTGAGGTTTGTCTTCGGGTTAGGGTTAGGTTTAGGTTTTGGGTCAGGATAAGATTAGGTTTAAGGTTAGTGTCAAATTAGGCTTTGGGTTAGGATTACTTTTGGGGTCTGGGTTAGGGTTTGGGTTAGGGTTAGGCTTATGCTTAGGGCTAGGTTTAAGGTTAGGGATGGGTTGAGTTAGGTTTACTGTTAGGGTTCATGTTAGGGTTAGGGTTATGTTTAGTCTTAGAGTTAGTGTTCAGATTAGGGTTAGAGTTAGCTTTCAGGTTCACGTTAAGGTTAGGATTAGTAGTAGGGTTCTGGTTAGGGTTAGGACTAGGGTTCAGGTTAGAGTTGGTTTCAGGTTAGGGTTAGGGTTCGGGTGAAGATTAGGGTTAGTGTTAAGGTTAAGGTTGATTTTATGGTTAGGATTAGGGTCAGGGTATGGTTACAGATTCAAGATTGGATTAAAGTTAGGTTTAGGATCGGGTTAATTTTAAGATTAGGGTTTGGGTTATGGATTGGTTTAGGGGTAGTGTTAAGGTTAGGGTTATCATTGGGTTAGAGTTAGGATTAGTTGGCTTATGATTAGGGTTAGGCTTCATGTTAGCGTTAGTGTTAGGTTTAGGTTTAGGTTTAGAATTAGTGTTCAGATTAGGGTTAGGTTTAGGGTTAGGTTTCGGGTTCAGGTTAGGGTCGGATTAGCGGTAGGTTTCGTGTTAGGGTAATGGCTAGGTTTCATGTTAGGGTTGGGTTTGGGTTAGGCTTAGGGTTCGGTTGAGCGTTATGGTTAGTGTTAGGGTTAGGGTTAGGGTTGTGATTATGCTTATGATTAGGTTTAGTATTCGGGTTAGGGCTAGGGTTAAGGTTCAGCTTAGATTTAAGCTTAGAGTCTGGTTTGGTGTTACGGCTAGTGTTCTGGTTAGGTTTAGGTTTAGGATCATGGCGAGGGTTCAGGTACAGTTTGTGGTTAACCTTAGGTTTCATGTTAGTGTAAAGTTTAGGGTTAGAATTAGGGTTAGGGCTAAGGTTAGTGTTAGGTTTGGGTTCGCTTAGGGTTAGCATTAGGTTTAGGGTTAAGTTTTGGGTTCGAGTACGGGTTAGGCTGAGGGTTACTGCTAGGGTTTGAGTTATGGTTAGGCTTAGAGTTAAGTCTAGGTTTAGTTTTAGGGTTGGGTTGGGTTAGGGTAAGGGTTAAGGTTCTGGTTAGGTTTATGCTTAGTATTAGTGTTAGGTTTCAGGATAATGTTAGGCTGAGGGTTACTGTTAGGGTTAGGGTTAGGCTTATGTTTGGATTCCAGTTAGGTCTAAGGTTTGTGTTGGGTTAGGGTTTGTTTGAGGGTTAGTGTTAGGGTTAGATTTCAGGTTACAGTTAGGTTTAGGTTTCAGGTTAGCATTAGGGTTGGGGTTAGGGCTAGTGTTATGGATATGGTTAATGTTAGGGTTAGGGTACTGGCACCGGTTTTATTTAGGGTTAGTGTTAGTGTTAGTGTTTAGGGTTATGGTAGGATTAGGGTTAGCGTTAAGGTTAGGATTACGGTTCGGGTTCAGGTTACATTTAGCGTTAGGGTGGGATTATGCTATTGGTTATGGTTACGATTTGGTTTGGGTTAGGGTTAGGCTTATGGATAGGGTTCATGTTAGGCTTAGGGCTAGTGGTCGGGTTAGGGGTTGGTTGGGTTAGGTCTAGGGTTTGGTTTAGGTTTAGGCTTAGTTCTAGTGTTAGAGTAAGTGCTCGGGTTAGGGTTAGATTAGGATTAGAGTTCTGGTTAGGGTTAGTATTTGGGTTTGGGTTCAGTTTATGGTTAGCATTCAGGTTAGTGTTCGGGTTAGGTTTAGGGTACGTGTTAGGCTTAGGGTTATAGTGTAGGTTAGTGTTGTGGGTCGTGTTAGTGTTAGGATTCATGTTCGAGTTTGAGTTATGGTTCGTGTTTGCATCAGGGATACAGTTCTGGTTAGGGTTTGGGTTAGGTTTAGTGTTTGGTTTTGGGTTGGGTTTAGGGTGCGGGTTACTGTTAGTTTTAGGGCTTGTGTTAGGGTTAGGGATAGATTTAGTGTTATGTTTAGGGTTAGGGCCATTGCTAATGTTAGTGCTAAGGCTAGGGTTAGTTCTAAAGCTTGGTGAATGTTTACGGTTCGCTCTAGAGCCAGGGTTAGGGTCAGGTCTAGGACTGGTTTAGGGTTAGGTCCAGATCAAGGAGCAGACTTGGTGTTACAATTAGGGTTAGGGTTATTGTTGGTTAGGGCTAAGTTTAGGGTTAGGGTAAATGTTAGGTTTATGGCCATTGCTAGTGTTAGTGCTAAGGTAAGGGTTAGATCTAAGGCTTGGTGAAGTTTCATGCTTCCTTCTAGAGCCAGGGTTAGGGTCAGGTCTAGGACTGGTTTAGGGTTAGGTCCAGGGCAAAGAGTAGGCTTGGTGTTACAATTAGGGTTAGGCTTATTGTTGATTACGGCTAAGGTTAGTGTTAGGGTTAGTGTAAGGGTTAGGGTCATTGCTAGGGTTAATGTTAAGGTTAGGGTTATCTCTAAGGCTTGCTCAAGCATTAAGGTGTGGGCTAGGGCTAGCGTTAGCGTCTGGTCTAAGACAATATGAGGGTTAGGATCAGGGTTAATGTTATGTTTAGGGTGAGTTTTACCGTTTGGGTCAGGGTTAGTGTTGCTTAAGGCTAGGGTAGGGTTACTCTTAGGGCTAGGGCTGGGTTATGATTAGCTAGGGATGGGTTATGATTACATAGGGCTAGGATTATTGTTATGGTTATTATTAGTGTTAGGGGAGGTTGTTTGAGTCAGGGATGGGGCTGGTTTTGAGGTTATGGCTAGGGGTAGGATTAGGATTAGGTCTGACGTTAGTGTTGGGTGTGCCTTAGAGTTGGGACAATGGAAAGTGTAGTAGTAGGCATAGGGCTTTGGTTTGGATTAGGAGGAGGGTTAGAGTTAGTATTATGCTATTGTTAGGGTTACTGTTAGGGCTTGGGCTAGGACTAGGGTTAAAGTTAGGGTTAGAGTTGGCTTAGGGTTACAGTTACACTGAGTGTTAGCGGTAGGCATATGATTAGGGTTAGTGCTAGGGCTAGTGTTAGGGTTTGCGATAAGCTTAGGCTTAGAGCTAAAGTTGGGTTCATCCTACCTAAAATTGGGTTCATCCTAACCCTAAAAATAAATCTAGCCATAAACTTAAAGAGAAACCTAACCTTAAATATAATAATGAAGCCTAGCCTTAATCCCAGCCCTAACGATAACTGTTGCCATAACACTAACCCTAACACTACCCCCACACCTAACCTTCACCATAACCCAAGTGTAACCCTAACCCTGACCATTGCTGTAGCCCTAAACCAGTCCTAACTCAAAACCTAGCCCTATTTCTAATCTTATACCAACTGTTAAACCTAACCTTAACCAAAACTCAAACCACCTCCCCTATCACTAATAATAACCATAACCCTAATCCTATTCCTATCTAATCATAACCCAGCATTAACTAATCATAACCCAGCCCTAGCCTTAAGAGTAACCCTACCCTAGCCCTAAGCAACACTAACCCTGACCCAAACGGTAACCCTCACCCTAAACCTAACCTTAAGCCTAAAGCTAACCCTCACATTGTCCTAGACCTGATGCGAATGCTAACCCTAGCCCACACCTTAATGCTTAACCAAACCTTAAACATAACCCTAAACTTAACATTAACCCTAGCAATGGCACTAACCCTTACACTAACCCTAACACTAACCTTAGCCGTAACCAACAATAAGCTTAACACTAATTGTAACACCAAGCCTACTCTTTGCCCTGGACCTAACCCTAAACCAGTCCTAGACCTGACCCTAACCCTGGATCTAGAAGGAAACGTAAACCTTCACCAAGCCCTAGATCTAACCCTTACCTTAGCATTAACACTAGCAATGGCCACAACTCTAACATTTACCCTAACCCTAACCTTAACCCTAAGCAACAATAACCCTAACCCTAATTGTAACACCAAGCTGACTGCTTGCCCTGGACATAACCCAAAATCAGTCCTAGACCTGACACTAACCCTGGCTCTAGAACGAACCATCAAAATTCACCAAGCCCTAGAACTAATCTTAACCTTAGCACTAACACTAGCAATGGCCCTAACCCTAAACATCACACTAAATCTGTCCCTAACCCTAACACAAACCCTAAAACTAACATTAACATGCACCCTAAGCCTAACACAAAACCCAATTCTAAACCTAACCCAAACCCTAACCAGAAATATATTCCTGACCCGAACATGAAACTTAACTTTAACCCAAACATGAACCCTAACACTAACCTGAACCCCAACACTAACCCACACTATAACCCTAAGCCTAACACGTACCCTAACCCTAACCCGAACACTAACTTCAATGCTAACCCTAAACTGAACCCAAACCCAACACTAACACTAAGCCGAACTCTAATCCTAATCTAACCCGAACCCGAACACTTACTCTAACCCTAGAGCTAACCCTAAACCTAAACTAAACCCTAGCCCTAACCCAACCAACCCCTAACCCAAGCACTAGCCCTAACCCTAACAGTAACCTTCACTCTAACACTATCCTGAAACCTAACACTAATCCTAACCATAAGCCTAACCAGAACCCTAAACCTTACCCTAACCCAACCCACCCGTAACCCTAAACCTAGCCTTAACTCTAAGCCTAATCATAAACCAAACCCTAGCAGTAACCCTAACCCTAACCCGAACCCAAACCCTAACTAACTCTAAACCTAACTCGAACCCGAAACCTGAACCTAACCCTAATGCTAACACTAATCCAACCCAAACCTAATGCTAACCTTAGCCCTAACCCTAATTCTAACCCTAAACTGTACACTGACATGAAACCTATCGTTAACCGTTACCCGTAACCTGAACCCTAACAATGATACTAACATTAAACTAACTAGAACACTAGGCGTAACACTAAGCCGCACTCTAAACTTAACCCTGAGCTGAACCCTAAACCTAGCTCTAACCCTAAGCCTAACCCTAACCCGAATCCAGAATCTAATTCTAAGCATAATCCCAATCCTAACCCTAAACCTAACCATAAGCCTAACCAAAACCCTAACCCTTACCCTAACCCAACCGAATCGTAACCATAAACCTAGCCTTAACTCTAAGCCTAACCATAACCCAAACCCTAACAGTAACCCTAACCCGAACCCGAACCCTATATCTAAACCTAACCCGAACCCTAGACTTAACCCTAACCCTAATGCGAACACTAATCCAACCAAATCCTAACCCTAACCTTAGCCATAACCTTAATTCTAACCCTAAACTCTGCACTAACATGAAACCTAACGTTAACTGTAACCCGTACCTGAACCCTAACCATGATACTAAACCTAAACTTAACTAGAACACTAGCCTTAACACTAAGCTGCACTCTAAACTTAACCCTAAGCTGACCCTAATCCTAGCCCTAACCCTAAGCCTAACCCTAACCTGAATCCTAAACCTAATCCCAAACATAAACCCAACCCTAACTCTAACTCTAACCCTAACACTCAAACGAATCCTAACCCTAACCCAAACGCAACCCTAACTTGAAACTTAGCCATTACCCTAACACAAACCCTACCGCTAATCCTAACCCTAACCTCAACCCGAAAACTAATCCTGACCCTAATATGAACAATAATTCTAAACCTAAACCTAACCCTAACACTAATGTTAACATGAACCCTAACCCTAACCATAAGCCAACCTAATCCTAACCCTAACCCAAACCATAATGATCACCATAACCCTAACCCAAAACTGAACCCTAAACCTAACACTACCCCTAAACCTAAGCTTAACCCAAACCCTAACCCTAAAATTAACCCGACCCTAACCTTAACTTTAATTCATGTTTGACCCGAAACCATACCCTAAACCTAATACTAACCATAAACTCAACCATAACCCTATCCCTAACACTAAACATAACCTAAAACCGACACTAACCCGAACCCCGGTCCTAACCCTAACCCAAACCCTATGGCTAATCCTAACCCTAACCCAAACCTGAAAGCTAACCCTAACCCTAATGTGACCACTAACTCTAAGACTAAACAAAACCCTAAGGCTAACATGAACCCTAACAGTAACCCTAACCCAACCCAACCCTAACCCTAAACCTAGCCCTAAGCATAAGCATAACCCTAACCCAAACCCTAAACCGAACCACAAAAGTAACTCTAACCCGAAGCCTAATCCGACACTAAGCTTAAACCTAATCTTATCCCGACCCAAACCGAAACCTAAGCCTAATCCGAAGGCAAACCTCACAATAAACCTAAGCCTAAACCTCAGAGTAACCCTAATCCTAACCCTAATTCTAACATGAACATGAACCAGAAAGCTAACCCTAAACCGAACCCTAGCCCTAAACCGAACCAGAACCCAACCCTACCACTACAACTAACCGTAACCCTAAGGTGAACACTAACCCTAAACCTAAGCCTAACCATAACCCTAACCTAACCCTAAACTTGACTCTAACCCCACCCTTAACCCTTTCCCTAAAACTAACACAAACCCAAAGTCTAATGCGACCATAACCCTAACTCCATCGAGAACCCAAACCCTAACCTTAACCCTAAACTAAACACTAATCTCACCCTAAACATTAACATAACCCTAACAGTAACCCTAATCCTAACCATGACAAAAAAAAACAAAATATAACCCTAACCCTATCTGGATCATGAACCCGAAACCTAGCCCTAACTCTAACACAAAAACAACCCTAAGATTACCTAACTGTAAACATAACAGGAAATTTAACCCTAACCCTACCAGCAGCCCTAACCCGAACCGTAACCGTAAATAGAACCCTAATCCTACCCCGACTCTAACCCTAACTCTCACCTGATCCTGAAACCGTAACCCTAACCCTAACTCGAACACTAGCCCTAACACTAAAAATAACATTAGCCTAACCTGAACCCTATTGCTAACCCTAACCCTAACCCTAACTCTAACCCTAAATTGAACCCTGATGTTAAACCTAACCCTAATCCGAAACTAAAACCTAACACTAACCCTAACCATAATCTGAACTCAACCTTAACACTAAACCTAACCTAGCCCTAACTCTAAACGTAACCCTAACAAGAAACCTAATGTTAAAGCTAAGACTTTCCCGAACCCGAAACCTAATCATAACCCTAATCCTAATACTAACCCTAAACTTAAACCTAACACGCACCCTAATCTGAATCCTAACCATAACAAGAACCCTAACACTAACCTGAAGCCTAACCCGACCATAACCCTGAGCCTCAACCAATACCGAAACCAAATAACCCTGACCCTAACCCGAAAACTAACACTAACACTAATCCTAACTCTAACTTGAAACCTAATACTAACTCTAACACTAAACTGAACCCGACCACTGACCCTAATCCTAACCCTAACAGTAACCCTAAATTCTAAACCAAACCCTACATGTAAAACAAAACCGTACCAAGCCCAAACCCTTACCCTACCCAGAACCCTAACGCTAACTGTAACCCTAACCCTAACCCCAAGGGTAATACTAACCCTAACAATAAGCTGATCATACCCCAAAGCTAAACGGAACCATAACTCTAACCTGAAATCTAGAGAGGTCAGGGATCTCTCTCTCTCTCCATCTCTCTGGCTGTCACTGTGTCTCCCTCTCTCAGGGCCCTCAGGCGAGGAGGGGAGGCGCACCAAGCCCACCTCGCCTACCTCTCCCGTGGGCTATTCTTTGGACTCTCCCGGAGCACTGCAACTTGAGTGCAACCACTCAGACCAAGCACGCATGCACAGCAGTTGGGCCTCAGGCATCCACAGTGAAGGCCCTGTCCGCCAGTGAGGCTCAGACCAGGTGGGGCGCTCTCTTGTGCCGGCCAGTTGAAGGTGAAGAAGGAAAACCACCCTTCTTGACTTGATTTCAGCTGTTGTCTCCCTCCCATCCGACCACTTTCACTCAGCTCGCCGGATGCTTCACTTCTTTGGAAGTGGTGGTCTGGCCCTGGTAGCCAAAGGCGGACTGGGGTGCGAGGTCAAGGCTCTGCCTGGGCCAGCTGCTTCAAGCCAGGCCTTATTTCTTCCTGGAAAGACAAAACCATGGCCTCACTCCACGCCTGCAGTTGTCGACTCCAGCCAGGTGGAGGAGAGGCTCTGTGGAGTCAGAAGGAGTGAAACAGGCATATGGCAAAGCAGTGAGTGTGGCCCCAGCAGGCTGCAGGGCCAGGGAGCCGGGGCCACACTGGGAAAGACCTTCTGGCAACAGGTCCCAGGCTCTTCTCTGGAGTCAGGAGGGCCTGGCCTTCCTAGTGTCCAGGCCATGGCTCTGGGGAGAAATCCACCATGAAGAGCACCAGTGAGGCCCTCTCCTTGAGGTGGCCAGTGCCAAGCCCAGGGCAACTGGAAGGATGACTCGGCTCGCCTGCTTTGTCCCAAGTCGACTGGCTGGCTGGCCAGCCCATACTCCTCGGCCAGGCCCCTTCCAAGGCAACAAGTTCTGGAGGACAGAGCCCTGGGGCCTGCTGCCATGTTTTCTGGGGTGTGTGCTAGACACTGTCAGAGATGGAAGTGGCCTTGCTACTTGTGTGCCAGACCTGGGAATTGGCTGCCTCCGACACCCGGGTCCCTGAACTGCCTGGGCCTCCCAAGGGAGGATGATGGACTTGGCAGTGGCGAGAGGGTGGGGGCTGGCAGTAAGCATTTCCTGGGATGCTCTGGGAGATGGCCTCTGGGTAAGGGCTGTCCCTGGCCAGGTCTGAGGGAGGGACCCAGCTCAGGGCTCTCTGTGGCAGAGAGAGAACTTCCTTCTGCCTTTTCCATTATATTTCTTATGGTTGGCCAAATCATTAACAGGACAGGTTAGCTGGAGAAAATAATCTCAAGCTTAATAACATGTGTAGATGGGAGAAACAAGGGAAACTGAGTCTCTCAACACAATGGCAGAGATTCTCCTATTCAATACTATCTTCAGTTCAAGACAAAGGAGGATGTTGGCGATGAGGTTTTCAGATTTGAGAGGGGAAGAAGACCATTCTCATGGATAGGGACATGGAAACCTTTGAAAGTTTTCCCCTGCTCTGACATCAGGTCCCGAAGGTACAGCATGGAAGTGACAAGGAACCAACTTCTCTGTGGTGGGGCTTGCCCAGGGGCAGACATGGGGGTGGCGGGGGTAAGTGGGATGGTGTGTGAGTTGGCACCAGTGGTGGAGGCAGTGACTCATCTTTCAGAGATCTCTCTCTCTCTCTGTTTCTCTGTGTCTCTCTCGTTCTCCCTCAGGGACCTGAGGAGATATGTGGACTCAACCTACCCACCTTGCCTACCTCTCTCATGGGCCCATCTTTCTCTGGCCGCTCAGGGACCCCTGTGGGCTTGGGTTCAATGTGTCAGGCCAATGGCGCAGGCACGGCCACCGGGCCTCGGGGGTCCTCATTGAATGCTTCACCAGCCTGCTGGTCTCTGACCAACTGGGCCGCTCTCTCACACCTGCCACGTGCAGGTGAAGAAGGAACGCTGCATTTCTTGACTTGGCTTCAGCTGTTCTCTCCCTCCTATCACCCCACAGCCACTCAGGTCACCAGCCGCTTCCCTTCTTTGGAAGTGGTAGTCTGGCCCTGGCTGCCAAGGCGGACTGGGGTGCGAGGTCAAGGCTTTGCCTCAGCCAGCTTCTTCGTCCCGGGTCTCATTTCTTCCTGGAATGACCAAACTAATGGCCTCACCCCACGCATGTAATTTTCAACTCCAGTCAGGTAGAGGAAAGCCAATGTAGAGTCACAAGTGCGGAGACAGGCATATGGCAAGGCAGTGAGTTTGGCCCCAGCAGGACGGAGGCCTAAGGATCTGGCACCAACCTTGGAGTGCCCTTCAGGCAACAGATCCCAGCTTCTTCTCTGGAGTAGTGAAGCCCTGGTCCTCCAAGTGCCCAAGGTTGGGTTAACCCTAACCTTAACCTTAACCGAACACCGAACCCAAATCCTATCCATAACTCAAACCTTAACCCTAACTCTAAACCTAACACTAACATTAACCCGCATGCTAATACTAAGCCTAAACTGAACCCTAACCCTAACTACAACCCTAACTGAAACAAAACCCTAAATCTAAACTGAACCTGAAACCTAGCCCTAACACTAAAGAAAGCCCAAACCATAGCCTAAACCTAACACTGACTCGAGCTACCCATAATTCCAAACTGAACTGAACTCTAACGATAACCCTAACCCTCACCAGAACCCCCACCATTAGCGTAAACAGAACAGTAACACTAACCCATGACTGCATGCTAATTCTAAATGGTACTGAAAACCTAACCCTAACCAAAACTAGAGCCTGAATGCTAACTCTAAACTGAAACAGAACCCTAACCCAAAACATAAAACTAATCTGAACAATAAACGTGTCCCTAATACCTAACCCGAATGCAATCCTAACTGGAAACTGAAACTGAATCCTAACCCAAACACTAACACTAACACGAATACTATGCCTTGCCCTAAACAGAACCCTAATGCTAACTCTAACCCTAACACTAACACTAACCCTAACCCTAACCTGATCATATCACTAAACTTAAACTGAATCCGAACACTAACCTAAAATGTAGCTGAATCCTAACCCTAACCCTAATCAGAACCCTGACACCAACAATAAACCTAAACTTAATTCCAATCTTAACCCTAACCATAACATTAAAGCGAATCATTAACCTATCCATAACCTGAGCTGTAAACCAAACCATAAGTCTAACCCTAAACCTGACCATAATGCTAAAGCTAACCTGAATCCTAGTGCTAACCCTAACAAGAAGCCTAACACTAACACTAAACCTAACCAGATCCCGAATCCGACCCCTAAGCCTAACCCTAACCCTAACCCTCATCTGAAAACTAACTATAACACTAACCCTATACCTAACCCAAACCATAAGCTTAACCAGAACCCTAACGCAAACCCAACCCTAGCCCTAACCCTGAACCCAAACCCAGAATCTAACACTAAACGTAACCTGAGACCGAACCCTAACCTTAACCCTAACCCTATCCTTAAACCTAACCTAAACCACAACAGAAAAGCTAACCCTAACCCACCTGAACACTAATAATAAAGATAACCCTAAACCAAACCCTAAACGGAACCCTAACCCTAAAACTAACCTGCACCATAAAACTAACCATAACTGCTAACCTAAATTTAACCCATATCCTAACACAACCTAACCCTAAACTGCATTCGAGCACAATTACTAACCAGAACCCGAACCCTAACCCTAACATACCTCTAACCTGAACCCTGGCTTAACCCTAAACCTAACCATAAACATAAAGCAAACACTAGCTTATCCCAACTAACCTCTATCCGAACACTAACCCTAATCTAACCAGCACACTAACCCTAAGCATAATGCTAACCCAAACCCTAACCTGAACCAAATGATAACCTTAACCCAAAGCATGACCCCCTCCTACTGTTAAATATAACCCAAACCCGAACCCGAACTATAACCCTAACACTAATCCTAATCCTAATGCGAACCCCAACCCTAACCCTAACCCGAAGCCTAATCCTACCCTAACTCTAACCCTAACCTGAATCACGAGCCCGAACTGGAACCAGAACTGCAATCAGACCACTAACTCTAACACTACACCTAACCATAACCCTAAGCCAAAACCGATCCCTAACCCTTGCACTAACCCTAACCTTAAGAGCAACCATAAAACTAACCCTAACCCTAACCATAGCCTGAAAACTAACACTAACCCTAATCCAAACCCTAACCCTAACCCTAACCCTAAGCCTAACCCTAATCTAACCCAACCCTAAACCTAGCCATGTACCTTAGCCTAAACATAACCCAAACCATAGCAGTAATCCTATCACTAATTCCAAAACTAACCCTAACCCTAAAACTTCCTAGATCCCCAAAACGAGGCCTAACACCAACCCTAGCCCAAGCACTAACCCTAACACTAATCATAAACCTAACCCTAAACCCTAAGACTAACTTTAAGCCTAAAGAAAACTGGTGCTGGCCCTAACCCTAACACTGACCAGAGCCCTAACCCTAGCTTTAACCACAACCCCAACCCTAAACCCTAACCTGAACCCTAACCCAGACCCTAACCTGAACCCTAACACTAACACTAACCCGAACCCTAACCTGAACCCTAAGCTTAAACCTAACTGTAACCCAAACAGAGCCTAGGTGTAACCCTAACAGTAACCCTAACCCTAACCCTGTCCTGAAACCTAACACTAATCCTAACCTTAAACCTAATCCTAACCCTAACCTGAACCCTAACCCTAAACCTAACCGGAACCCAACCATAACCATAAACCTAGCCCTAAGAGTAACCATATCCCTAACCCTAACCCGAACCTGCAGCCAACTCTAACACTAACCCTAGGCCTAACCATAACACTAACTCGTACCGGAACACTAACCCTAACCCTAAACTTAACCCGTACCCTAACCCTAATCCTAACATGAAGCCTAACCCGACCCTAAGCCTAACAATAACCAATCCCTAACCTGAAATGGAACCCTCATGCTTATCCAAACACTAACCCTAAAACTAAACTTAACCATATACCTAACCCTAACCCAAACTGTAACGCTTACCCTAACACGAAAACTAATCCAAAGCCTAACCTGAAGTTGAATCATAAAACTAACCCTAACTCTTACTCTAACGCTTACTCGAACTCTAAACCTAACCTGTACCCTAACCCTAACACAAACCCTAACTGTAACCTTAACCCTAACCTTAATCCTCACTTGAAACCTAAACTTAGAGGTAAACATAAACCTAATCCGAACTCTAACCCTAACCCAAAACCAAACTTAAACCGAACTCTAGCCCTAACACACACCTGAATACTATCGCTATCCCTAACCCTAACCAGAAACTGAAACCTAACCACGACACAAACACTAACCCAAACCCTAACCCTAACCCAACCAAACCCTAAGAGTAAACCTAGCCTTAACCCTAAACCTAACCCTAACTCGAACTCTAACAGCAACCTGAACACTAACCCAAACCATAACCCTAACACGAACCCTAACCCTAACCTAAACTTGAACCCAAATGCTATCCGTAACTCAACCCAACCCTAACCCTAACCCTAGCGCTAACCCGAAGCCTAACCCTAACCCAAACCCTAACGCTAACCCTAATCCTAACCCAAACCTGAACCCTAACCTTAACCCAGTCCTACCCCTAACCTTAACAAACTCTAACCCTAACCCAAACCAACCATAACCCTAACCGTAACACTAAACGGAAGCCTAATCCTAACCCCAACCCTAATAGTATCCTGAAACCAAACTCTAACCCTAACCCTCACCATTAACTAAACCGAACCCAAAACCTAACCCTGACACGAAGCAGAACCCGACAATAACTGAAACCCTAACACAATCCAGAACCCGAACCCTAACCCTAACCCTAATCTGAACACTAACCTCTCCCTAAATGTAACACTAGCAATAACTGTAACCCTAATCCTAACACTAAAAATAACCCGAAACGTAGCACTAACCCTAACCCGAACAAGAACTTGAACCCTAAACCTAACCTGAACCCCAAATGTAACCCTAACCAGAACCCAACCTTAACCCTAGAGCTAACCATTATCCTAACACAAATATTAACCCTAACACTATCAGAAACCCTAACCTGAACCGTAACCCTAACACTAACTCGACTCCTAGTCCGTCACTAACCCAACCCTAAGATGAACTTGAAGCTGAACCCTAACCCTAACACTAACCTGAACATTAACTCTAACACTAAAACCAATCCTAACCCTTAACCTAACCTTAAACCTAACACTATACCGAACCATAACCCTAAATCCAACCCTAACCCTAACCTAACCCGAACCCTAAAGCTAAGGCTAACCCTAAACTGAAAGTGAAACCTAATTGTAACATTAATCCAAACACTAAACATAACACTATACATAACCCAACTCCTAACCCTAAAGTGAAACGACCCGTAATCCTAACCCTAACATGAACCCTAAGGCTAAAACTAATCCTAAACCAAACCTGAAACCTAACCATAACCCTAATCCAAACACTAACACTAAAACTAAACTTAATGCTAACCCAAACCGTAACCCTTACTGTAACATGAATCTTAACCCTAACTCTAACCCAAAATCGAACCATAATACTAACCTTAATCCTAAAATTAACATTAACTCTAACCCTAACCCCAATCCTAACCTGAAACCTAACCCTAATGCTAACACTAACCCGAACCCGAGCCCTAGCCCTAACGTGAACACTAACGCTAAATCTAATCCGAACAAGAACCAGACCTCTAACCATATCCCGAACCCTATCGCTAACCCAAACACGAACCCAACCATACCCCTAAACCTAACTCAAACCCTAACCCTAACTCGCAAAATAAACCGATCCCTAAGCCTAACCCTAACCTGAAGACCGACCCAACCCTAACCCTAACCCTAACACTAACTCTAACTCTAACACTAACTAGACCACTAAACCTAACCCTAACCTGAACCATAACATGAAGCTTAAACTAAAGCTAACCCGACCACTGACCTGAAGGCTAACTCTAACCCTAAACCTAAACGAAAACAGTACACGAACCCTAACTCCAACCTAACTAGATCCCTAACCCTAATCCTAACCCCAACCTTAACCCTAACACTAACCCTAAATTAAACCCTAACCTGAACCATAACACTAACCCTAACTTGAACCCTAACAATAACCCGAACGTTAACCCTAATGGGAAGGCAACGATAACCCTAATTCTTAGCAAACAGTAACACTTACCCTAAGCCTAACCATAACTCAATCCTGAACCCTAACTCTAACCCTCACCCAAAGCCTAACCCGACCCGAACACTAACCAGAATCCCAAGCTTAACCTTAATGCCAATCCTAAATGTAACCCTAACCATGAACCAGCCTGAACTCTAACCCGCACCCTGACCCTAAGCGTAAGCAGAACCAAACCATAATCCTAACACTAACCCTAACAGTAACCCTAACCCTAACTCGAACCCGAAAGCTAACCCTAAACCTAAGCCTGACCCTAACCCTAACCCTAACCCTAAACATAAATCTCTAAATCATGTGAGTGAGATTGTCTCTCAAGGCCCTTCATGGGCCTGTGTAAACTTGCTTTGTCAAGGCGATCCTTATGCGCTGGAGGGAAGGGAGATCTGGCAAGATGTTTTTTCCAGGAATGGGTGTTATATATAGTTTAACTCAGCTTCAGTAGTGATTGCCACTCAGATAGAAAGATGTTTCTTTCCATCTACTTACAAGCCGAGATAAGAAAGTGCCTTCCCTAAGACATGTGTGTGAAATCCTCTCTCAAGGCCCTCCATGGCCCTGTGCACAACCTGGTTTTGGATGGCGATCTTTAGAGGCTGGGAGAAAGGGAGATTGGGCACCAAGTTGTTTCTAGGAATGGGTGTTATACATAGTTTAACTCAGCTGTAGTAATGATTGCCACTCACAAACAAAGATGTTTCTAACCATCTACTTCCAACCCAGGATAAGAAATTCCGTTCTCTAAGGCATTTGAGAGTGATCCTGTGTCAAGGCCCTACACAGCCCTGTTTCCATACCTGCTTTGGGAAAGTGATCCTTTGGAGCTGGAAGGAGGGAGATTGGGCACATAGTAATTTCCAGGAATGGGAGTTATACTTAGTTTAGCTCAGCTGTAGTAATGCCTGCCACTCAGATACAAACATGCTTCTAGCCATCTACTTAGAATGTAGTATGAGAAAACACGCTCTCAATGGCTTATGAGTGAGATGCTGTCACAAGACAATACACAGTTGTGTTTCCAAACCTGCTTTGAGAAGGCGATCCTTAGCAGCTGGAAGGAAGGGAGATTGGGTACTATGTCATTTCCAGGAATGGGTGTTATACTTAGTTTAGCTCAGCTGTAGCAATTCTTGCCACTCAGATACAAACATGTTCCTAACCATCTACTTAGAATCCGCTATCATTAAGTGTGCTCTCTATGGCTTTTGAGTGAGATTGTCTCAAGGCCCTACATGGTCCTCCTTCCATAACTTCCTTGGGAAGGCGATCCTCATGTACCGGAAGGAAGGGATATTGGGCCTGAACTTCGATCCAGGAACTGGCGTTATCCATAGTTTAACTCAGCTGTAGTAGTGATGCCACTCAGATAGAAAGATGTTTCTTACCATCTACTTACGAACTGGGATAAGAAAGTTCCTTCTCTAAGGCATGTGCGTGAGATTCTCTCTCAAGGCCCTACATGGCCCTGTGCAAAACCTGCTTTGGGAAGGCGATCCTTGGGAGCTGTAAGGATGACAGATTGGGCATGAAGTTACTATCAGGAATGGTTGTAATACATAGTTCAATTCAGCTGTAGTAATGAATGCCTCTCAGATACCAAGGTGTTTCATACCGTCTACATTCAAACTCGGAAAAGAAATTGTGTTCTCCAAGGCATTTGAGAGTGGTCCTGCCTCAAGTCCCTACATGGCCCTGTTTACAAGCCTGCTTTTGGAAGGAGATCTGTAGCAGCTGGAAGGAAGGGAGATTGGGCATGACGTCATGTCCATAAACAGGTGCTATACATAGGTTAGCTCAGTTGTACTAACGATTACCACTCATATAGCTACTTGTTCCTAGACTGTTACTTACAAGGGGGTTCAGAAAGTGCCTTATCAAAGGAGTATGAGATTCGTTCTCAGGGCACAAAATGGCATTATGCTCCAAACCGGGTTCAGGTTTTTCACCATTACAAGATGGAAAGAAGAGAGGTTAGGCACAAATTTATTTCCAGGGATGGGCGTTACACATACTTTTGCTAAGCTATAGGAATGATTGCCACTCATATACAAACTTGTTCATGGACTTCTTCTTAGAGGCCTGCATCAGAAATTTCCTTCTCAAAGGAATGTGAGATTAATTCTCAGGTCCAGAAATGGCATTATTTTCCAAATTATGTTCCTGGGTGAGCAAAGTGATCCTTACAACATGGGAGGAAGAGAGATTATGCACAAAGTTGTTTCAGGGATTAGGTGTTATACACCTTTTAACTCTGCTTTAATAATGATTGTCACTCATTTACAAACTTGTTCCTGCATATCTACATATAGGCTGGGATTAGAAAGTGCCTTCTCATAGGAAAGTGAGATACCTTCTCAGGGTCCGAATGCCAATATGTTCCAAAACATTTAGGTTGGTGATGCTTATGAGCTGGAAGAAAGAGAGATTGGGCACCAAGTTATTTTCAAAAATAGGTGATATATATTTCATCTCTGCTGTAGTAATGATTGCCACTCACATTCAAACTTGCTCTTAGACATTTACTTACAAGCCAGGATCAGAAATTGCCTTCTCAAAGAAATGTGAGATTCGTTCTCAATGGCCGAATTGGCATTATTTACCAAACCACGTTTTGGGTTGTGATCCTTTTGTGATTGAAGGAAGCGAGATAAGGCACAAAGTTATTTCCAGGAATGGGTGTTATACAAAATAAAACTCACCTCTACTAATGATTGAAACTCATATAGCAACGTTTTCCTAGACATCTACTTAGAAGTCAGAATTAGAAAGAGCCTTCTCAAGGGAATGTGAGTTTTGTTGTCCAGGTGCGAAATGACAGTATCTTCGAAATCTGGTTTAGGTTTGTGATCTTTATGAGATGGAAGGAAGAGAGATTAGGCACAAAGTTACTTCCAGGAATGGGTGTTATGTGAAGTTCATCTCAACTGTAGTAATGATTGCCAATCATATACAAACTTGTTCCTAGACATCTACGTAAAAGCCAGGATCAGAACATTCCTTCTGAAAGCAATGTGAGACTCCTTCTTAAGGACTGAAATGGCATTATGGTCCAAATCTGGTTTAGGTTTGTGATCCTTACGAGATGGAAGGAAGAGAAATTAGGCACAAAGTGATTTCCAGGAATGGGTGTTATACCAAGTTTGTCAGATGTAGTAATGACAGTCACGCCTATAAAAACTTGTTCCTAGATGTCTACTTAGAAGCTGGTATCAGAGAGTGTGTTCTCAAAAGAATGTGAGATTCCTTCTAAAGGCCTGAGAGGGCACTATGTTCCAAACCTGGTTGATGAAGGTGGTCCTTACGAGCTGGAATGAAGAGAGTTTGGGCATGAAGTTATTTCCAGGAATGGCTGTTATACATACTTTAGCTCCTGTCATCATGATTGCCACTCATATGCACACTTGTTCATAGAAATCTACATACAGGTCGGGAACACAAAGGTCCCTCACAAAGGAATGTGACATTCCTTCTCAGGGCCCCAAACCGCAATATGTCCCCAACCTGGCTTAGGTTTGTGATCCTTACTGGATGGAAGGAAGAGAGATTGGGCACAATGACATTTCCATGAATGAGTTTTCTACATAGTTTAACTCAGGTGTAGTAATGATTGCCACTCATATACAAACTTGTTCCTAGACATCTACATCACCCCAGGATCAGAAAGTGACTTCTCAAAGGAATGTGATATTCCTTCTGAAGGTCTGAAGCAATATGTTCCAAACTTGGTGAGGAAGGTGGTACTTACGAGCTGGAAGTAAGAGAGATTGAGCATGAAGTTTTTTTCCAGGAATTGACGTTATTCATAGAATAGCTCAGTTGTACTAACGATTGCCACTTATATAGAAGCTTGTTCCTGGACCTACACTTAGAAGCAGTGAT
This sequence comes from Diceros bicornis minor, assembly GCF_020826845.1. Classification (NCBI taxonomy): domain Eukaryota; kingdom Metazoa; phylum Chordata; class Mammalia; order Perissodactyla; family Rhinocerotidae; genus Diceros; species Diceros bicornis. Next base: position 3,121,357 of record NW_026690902.1, on the reverse strand, counting down.
CAGAAAGTGCCTTCTTAAAGGAATATGAGATTCCTTCTCAAGGCTGGAAATGGCAATATGTTCCAAACGTGGTTGAGGAAGGTGAGCCTTATGATCTGGAAGGAAGAGAGTCCGGCACGAAGTTATTTTCAGGAATAGGTGTTATTCATAGTTCAGCTCAGTTGTAGTAATGATTCCACTCATATACAAACTTGTTTCTAGGGATCTACTTAGAAGCTGGAATCAGAAAGTTCCTTCTCAAGGTAACGTGAGAATCCTTCTCAAGGCCCGACATGGTATTACATTCAAAACCTTGCTTAGGAATGTAATCCTTTAGAGCTGGAAGGAAGAGAGATCGGGTAGGAAGTTATTTTGAGGAATGGTTCTTATATATAGTTTAGCTCAGCTGTAGTAATGATTGCCGCGCATTTAGAAACTCGTTACTAGACATTTACTTACAAGCCGGGATCAGAAAGTGCTTTCTCAAAGAAGTGTGAGATTTGTTCTCAAGGGCCTGAAATGGCATTATGATCCAACCCAGATTTAGGTTTGTGATCTTTACGAGATGGAAGGAAGAGAGAAGCACAGCTCTATTAGTGATTGCCACTCACATACAAACTTGATCCTAGACGTCTACATGCAGGCTGTGATCAGAAACTGCTGTCTCAAAGGAATGTGAGATTTCTTCTCAAGGTCTGAAATGGCAATACGTTCCCAACTTGCTTGAGGAAGGTCTTCTTTACGAGCTGGAAGGAAGATAGATTGGGCATGAAGTTATTTTCAGGATTGGGTGTTAGTCAAAGAATATTTCAGTTGTAGTAACGATTGCCACTTATATAGAATCTTGTCCTGGACATCTACTTAGAAGCAGGGATCAGAAAGTGCCTTCAAAGTAGTGTGAGATTCATTCTCAAGGCCTGAAATGGCATGATGCATGAAACTTGGTTTATATTTGTGATCCTTATGAGATTGAAGGAGGAGAGATGAGGCAAAAAGTATTACCAGGAATGGTTGTTATAGACAGTTGAGCTCAGATCTAGTAATGATTAACACTCATATACATACTTATTCCTAGACATCAACATTCTGGACAGGATCAGAATGTGCCTTCTCAAAGAAATATGAGATTCCATCTCAAGGAGTGACATGGCAATATGTTTCAAACCTGGTTTAGGTTTGTGATCCTTATGAGTTGGAAGGAAGAGAGATGAGGCACAAAGTTATTTTCAGGAATGGGTATTATACACAGCTTAGTTCAGCTGTCATAACGCTTGCCACTCATATGCAAATTGTTCCTAGACCACTCTGGGATCAGAAAGTGCCTTCTCAAAGGAATGCGAGAATCCTTCTCAGGGCCCAACAAGGCAATATGGACCAAAATTAGTTTAGTTTAGTGATGCTTAGTGCTAGAAGGAAGAGAGTTTTTACATGAAGTTATTTTGAGGAATGTGTATTATAAATCATTTTATTCAGCTGTAGTACTGATTGATGCTCCAATATAAACTTGTTCCTAGACATCTACTTACAAGAAGTTATCAGTAAGTGTCTTCACAGAGGAATGTGAGATTTGCTCTCAACGACCAAAATAGCATTATGTTCTAAACCTGGTTTAGGAAGGTGATTCTCACGAGCTGAAAGGAAGAGTGAGTGAGCACAAAGATACTTCCAGGGATGGGTATTCTATACAGATGTGCTCAGCTGTAGTGATGATTGCCACTCAAATACTAACTTGTTCCTGGACATCTATTTACATGCTGGGACGAGACATTGCCTTCTCAAGGGAATGTGATATTCCCTCCTAAGGCTTGAAACAGCAATATATTCAAAACCTGTTTTAGGAATGTAAACCTTCAGAGCTGGAAGGAAGAGAGATTCGCCATAAAGATATTTCCAGAAATGGGTGTTAGCCGTAGATTAGCTCAGCTGTATTAATGATTGTCGCTCATATACAAAGTCGTTTCTAGACATTTGCATAGAAGCCTGGGTCAGAAAGTGCCCTCTCAAAGGAATATGAGATTCAATCTCAAGGCCTGAAACTGCATTCTGTTATATACCTATTTTAGGTTTCTGATCTTTACGAGATGGAAGGAAGAGATAGCGGGCATGAAGTTATTTCCAACAATGGGTCTTATACATAGTTCAGCTAAGTTCCAGTAATCATTAAAATTCAATTACTAACTTGTTCCTAGAGCTCAACTTAGAACCCGGGATCAGAAATTGCCTTCTCAAAGGAATGTGATATTCCTTCTCAAAGACTGAAATGGCAATATGTCCCCAACCTGGTTAAGAAAGTTGGACCTCATTTGCTGGAAGGAAGAGAGACAGGGCACGAAGTTCTTTCCTTAGTTGTTACTGGCAAAAGTGCTTGAGCAGTGGTATTTTGTCTTTCCATTGAGAAGGCAACCTCAGTGCAGGCAACGAACCAAAAGGAAGAAAAGACACTTTCCATTGTGACCCTCAAAAACTAAATGGAAATGTTTTTCTCCACAGACTATGTTCATTAGATGGATACTATAGATATTCTCTCCCAGCTGCAGTGGAAAGTTTAAGAGCTCTCAGGGGTAGATGCTCCTTAAACGTACTTGCAAGCAGAATTAAGCAAGAACTTGCTGGCATTACATGGGAGAGAATTCTTTTTTGTGTGTGAGGAAGATAAGCCCTGAGGTAACATCCGATGCTGATCCTCCTCTTTTTTGCTGAGGAAGTTTGGCCCTGAGATAACATCTGTGCCCATCTTCCTCTACTTTATATGGGACGTCACCACAACATGTCCTGTCAAGCAGTGGGTTGGTGCGTGCCCAGGGTTGGGAAACTGAAAACCCCAGGCCACCAAAGTGGATCGTGCACACGAAACTGTTTGCGCTACCGGGCAGGCCCCAGGGAGAAAATTCTTAAGTAAATGTCATTAACAGCAATGTTGGGAGAGGCAATTTTCAGGATAGTCCTCTACAGATGCAAGCAAGAATTTTGCTCCACACTGGCCTTTCCTTTTACAGATGCTATAGATACAATCTCCCAGGTGTACTGAAATTTTAAAACCTCTCGTATGAAGATGTTATTTACACTTATTTGGTACTTGTGTTAAACAAAAGTGTTCGTCATGATACGCTAGTGAGACCCTGAATGTAGTTTGAAATGCAGTGTATTCAAATTCTCAAGATGATCCTAAACAGCTACAAGGAGGAGTTTCTCTGAAGACTCAGCTGTCATTGAATGGATGGTAAGGATAATCTGCACCACCTGTAGTGATAGCTCTCCTAGTAAGATGATCCTGAAAACTACTGGCAAACTTGGTTGCTTAGTGGTGTTTTGTCATTCCATTGGGAAGACAGCCTCAATGCAGGCAATGAATGGCAAAGAGGATAAGGTACTGAACCACATCGTCCAAAAATCTACATGGAAGAGTGTTTTTGCACAGCATACCTTCATGTACTGGATGTTATGGATATTGTGTCCCAGCTGCGGTGGAAAGTTTAAAAGTTCTCAGAGGCAGATCCTGCGGAAAGCTACTTGCAATCTGAGTTCAGCAAGGACTTTCTTTCATTAAATAGGGAGAGAATTACCAAGTGAATGTTTTTAACTGCAAGGATGTAAAGGAAATTTTCAGGATAGTCCTATACAGATATTAGCAAGAAATTTTCTCTACAATGAACTGTCATTTTATGGATGTTATAGATACTCCCATCTGTACTGAAACTTTAAAACCTCTCATATGAAGGTATATCTAACAAATATTTGCAACCTGTGTTAAACAATAGTGTTGATATGCTAGGGAGACCCTGAAGGTAGACAGAAGTACAATGTTTTTAATGTCACTCGTGAATATGATTCTAAACAACGACAAGTAAAGATATTCTTCACACGGTACTTTTGTTGAATGGATGTGATAGAGTTTCTTCCCCGGTTGTGGTGACAATTTATCATCTCATAGGAATGTGCTCCTAGCATCAACTGGCAAAGTAGGTTTACAGTGGTGTTTTGTCTTTACGTTGGGGAGGAGGCCTGAGTGCAGGCAGTGAACTGCAGAGATGAAAAGGCACTTTGCAAGATGATCTTAAAAAGCTAAAATGATGTGCGTTCCTCCACAGAGTACTTACATGGAATGTATGGTATAGATATTCTGTCCCAGCTGCAGTGGAAAGTTTAAAAGTTCACAGAGGTGGATCTGCTGAAAGCCAATTGCCATCTGAGTTCAGCAAGATCTTTCTTGCCTTACCTGGGAGAGAATTCCTAAGTGCAGGTCGTTAACTGCAATGGTGGAAAAGGCAATTTTCAGGAAAATTCTATACAGATACAACCAAGAGCTTTTCTCCACACTGAACTCTCATTTTATGGATGTTATAGATACTCTCTCCAGCTGTAATGAAAATTTAAAACCTCTCATATGAAGATGTTACTAACAGATATTGGCAACCTGTGTTAAACAATATTGTTCATCATGATATGCTAAAGATACCCTAAATGCAGTCTGAACTGCAGTGCGTTTAAAGTCATTCATGAAGATAATCCTAAGCAGGTACAAGAAGAGGTCTTCTTCACGGTATACTTTCATTGAATGGATTTAATAGATCTTCTTTCCGAGGTGTGTTGATAAGTTGAAACTCTCATAAGAAGGTGTTCCTAACAGCTACTGGCAGAGTAGGTTTAGCAGCAGTGTTTTCTCTTTAAATCAGGGAGGAAACGTGAGTGCAGGCAATGAAATGCAAAGATGAAAATGCAATTGACAATATGATCTGATGAAGCTAAAAGCAAGTGTTTTCCTCCACATCGTACTTACATGGAATGGATATTATAGATAAGTTCTCCCAGCTGCAGTGGAAATTTTAAAAGCTCTCAGAGGAAGATCATTATTAAGGGACCTTGCAAGCTGACTTCAACAAACGTTTTCTTGCTTTACTTTAGAAAGAGAGCTGAGTGAAGGCCATTAAACGCAATGAGGGAAAAGGCAATTTGCATGATAAACCTACACATACACGAATGAGATTTTTACCAAACTTGTCTTTCATATTATGGATGTTATAGATACTCTATCCCAGCAGTACTGAAGTTTTAAAACCTCGAAGATAAAGATGTTGCTTTCAGATATTGGCCACCTGTCTTAAACAATATAGTTCATCATGATATGCTAGTGGGACCCTGACAAGAGTTTGAACTGCAGTCTATTAAAAGTCTCTTCTGAAGATGACCCTTAACAGGCACAAGCTGGAGTTTCTCTGAAGCGTCAACTTTCTTTGAGTTGATCATAACAATAATCTGCACCACCTATAGTGATCGTTCAAACGCTCTCCTAAGAAAATGCTCTGATGGCTACTGGCAAAGGTCATTGAGCAGGAGTGTTTTGTATATCCATCGGGAAGGGAGGCTCAATGCAGGCAATGAACGACAAAGAGGAAAAGGCACTTTACCATATGATCCTAAAAAGCTAAAAGGAAGAATTTTTCTCCACAGGGTACATTCCTGAAATGGATGTTATTGATATTCGTTCCCCGCTGCAGTGAAAAGTTTAAAAGCTCTCAGAGGGAGAGCCTCCTTAAAGATACTTCCAAGCTGAGTTCAGCAAACATTTTTTACCTGACTTGGGAGAAAGAGCACGGATGAAGGTTATTTACTGCAATGTTGGAAAAGGCAATTTTCAGAATAGACCTATACAGATACACGCAAAAGTTTTCTCCACACCTGAATTTCAATTGATGGATGTTATAGATACCCTTTGCCAGCTGTACTGACATTTGAAAACCACTCATATGAAGATGTTACTTACAGATATTGGCCAACTGTGATAAGCAATAGTGTTCATCATGATACGTTACTGAGAACCTGAAGGCAGACTGAACTGCAGTGTAGTCCAAGTCTCTTCTCAAGATGATCCCAAACAGCTGTAAGCACAGTTTCTCTGAAGAGTCCGCTTTCATTGAAAGTAGGGTACTGATAATCTGCACCACATGTAGTGATAGTTTGAAAGCTCTCCTAGGAGTGTTTCAAAGAGTTAATGGTAAACATCGTTGAGCAGTGGTATTCTGTCTTTCCTGTGGGAAGGAAGCCTCAGTGCAAGACATGAACTACAAAGAGGAAAAGACACTTTACTATGTGATACAAAAAACTAAAAGGAAGACTTTTCCACCACAGAGTATGTTCATGGAATGGATGTTATAGATATTCTTTCCCAGCTACAATGGAAATTTTAAAAGCTCTCAGAGGAAGGTGCTCTTTAAAGATACTTGCAAGCAAGTTCAGCAAGGACTTTCTGGCATTACAAGGAGAGAATTCCTATGTGTAGGTCGTTAACAGCAATGATGTAAAAGGCAATTTTTAGGATAATCCTACACAGATATAAACAAGAGATTGTCTCCAAAGTGGAATTTAATTTTATGGATGTTACATATATTGTCTCCCAGCCGTACTGAAATTTTAAAACCTCTCCAATGAGGATGTTACTAACAGATATTCGTCACCTGTGTTGAGCAATAGTGTTCGTCATGACATACTAGTGAGACCCTGAACGCAGATTGAACTGCAGTGTATTTGAAGTCACTTATGAAGATGACCCTAAACAGTTATAAGCAGAAGTTATCTTCACGGTGTACTTTCATTAAATGGATGTGATAGAGTTTTTCCTGAGCTGTGGTGAAAAATGTATACTCTCATGGGAGGGTGTTCCTAATCGCTACTGGCAGAGTAGGTTTAGCAGTGGTGTTTTTTCTTTGCATCGGCGGGGAAGCCTGAGGGCAGGCAATGAAACTCAAAGATTAGAATGCAATTGACAATATGATCCAAAGAAGTTAAAAGCAAGTGTTTTCCTCCACAGAGTATTTACATGGAATGGATGTAATGAATAGGTTCTCCTAGCTGCAGTGAAAAGTTTACAAGCTCTCAGAGGAAGATCTTCCTTAAAGATTCCTGCAAGGCGAGTTAAGAAACACTTTCTTGCATTACATGGGATAGAGAGCCTGAGCGAAGGTCGTTAACTGCAGTGATCTAAAGGCAATATGCAGGCTGATCCCATAAAGAGACAAGCCACAGATTTTCTGCATATTCCACTTTCATTTTATGGATGTTATAGATACCCTCTCCCAGCTGTACCGAAATTTTAGAACATCTCAGATGAAGATGTTACTTACAGATATAGGCCACATGTGTTAAGCTATAATGTTTGTCATGATATGTTCATGAGAGCCTGAAAGTGGATTGAACTGTAGTGTATTAAATATCTCTTCTCAAGATGATCCTAAACAGCTACAATCAAGAGTTTCTCTGAAGATTCAACTTGAGTGGAATGGATGTTAAATATAATCAGCAAAACCTGTAGTAATACTTTGAAATCTCTCATACGAAGATGTTCCTTATAGCGACTGGCAAAATTGGTTGAGCAGTGGTGTTTTGTCTCTATATAGTGAGGGAAACATCATTGCTGGCAATGAACAGCAAAGAGGAAAAGGCAATTTAACATATGATCCTAATACCTAAAAGGAGGACTTTTTCTGCACAGAGTATGTTCACGGAATGGATGTTGGAGATAGTCTCTCCCAGATGCAGTGAAATGTTTAATAGATCTCAGAGGAAAATCCTCCTCAGAGATACTTGCATGCTGAGTTCAGCAAACATTTTCTTGCATGTCTTGGGAAAGAGAGCCTGAGTGAAGGTCGTTAACTGTAAAGAAGGAAATGGCCATTTGCAAGAAGATTCTATATGGATGCAAGGATGAGACTTTCTCCACACTTGACTTTCATTTTATGGTTGTTATAGATACTCTCCTCTAGCTGCAGTGAAACTGAAAAACCTCACATATGAAGATGTAACCTATGATATTGGCCACCTGTGTTAATCAATAGTGTTCATCATAATATGCTACTCAGACCCCGAATGCAGATTGAACTGCAGTAATTAAAAGACTCTTCTCAAGATGATCTTAAACACCTACAAGCAGGAGTTGCTCTGAACAGTCAACTTTTATTGAATGGATGGTAATGATCATCTGCACCACCTGTAGTGATAGTTGGAAAGCTGTCATAGGATGTTGTTCCTAACCGCTACTTTCAAACTTGTTTGAGCAGTGGTGATTGGTCTTTCAGTTGGAAAGGGAGCCTCAGTGCAGGCAATGAGCGACAAAGAGGAAAAGGCACTTTAACATATCCTAAAATGCTAACTTTAAGAGTTGCTCACCACAGAGTAGGTTCATGGAATGGATGTTAGAGTAATACTCGCCCCACTGCAGTGGAAAGTTTAAAGGCTCTCAGAGGCAGATCCTCCTGTAAAGTACTTGGAAGAAGATGTCAGCAAGAACTTTCTTGCTTTACATGGGGAAGAATTCCTGATTGAAGGTGGTTAACTGCAATGTTGATAAAGGCAATTATCAGGATAATCGTATACAGATAGAAGCAAGAAATTTTATAGATACTGGACTTTCGTTTTATGGATGTTATAGATACACTCTCCCAGTGGTAATGAAATTTTAAATCCTGTCATATGAAGATGTTACTATCAGATACTGGCAAGCTGTGATAAGCAATAATGGTCATCATGATATGCTAGTGAGACCCTGAATACAGATTGAACTGCAGTGTAGTTAAAGCCACTTAAGAACATGAGCATAAACACTTACAAGAGGAGGTTTTCTTCATGGCATACTTTCATTGAATGGATGTGATACAGCTTCTTTCCGAGCTGTGGTGAAAAGTGGAAACTCTCCTAGGAAGGTGTTCCCAACAGCCACTGGCAAAGTAGGTTTAGCAGGGGTGTTTTCTTTTATATCAGGAAGGAAGCCTGAGTGCATACAATCAACTGCAAAGATGAAAGGCACTTTACAATATGATCCTAAAAAGCTAAAAGGAAGTGTTTTCCTCCACAGAGATCTTACATGGAATGGATGTTACAGATATTCTCTTGCAGCTGCAGTGCAAGTTTACAAGCTCTCAGAGGAGGACCCTGCTTAAAGCTCCTTGCCAGCTGAGTTCAGCAAGAAGTTTCTTGCAGTACATAGGAGAGAGAGCCAGAGTGACGGTCGTTAACTACAATGATGGAAAAGGCAATTTGCAGGAGGATCCTATAGACATACTAGCCAGAGATTTTCTGCACACTTGACTTTCATTTTATGGATGTTACAGATACTTTCTCCCAGGTGTAGTGACAAGTTTAAAAGCCCTCAAGGAAAAGCTGACTTACAGCTACAGGGCTGTTGGGTTCAGAACGGGTGTTCTTTCATTATATTTGAGGGAAAGACTGAGTGCAGGACATGAAGATCAATGATTGAAAAGTTCACTCATCAAGATGATCCTCAACAACTAAAATAAGTTTTTTTCCACCATGTATGTTATTTCAATGGATGTTATAGGTACTTTCTCCTAGCAGTAGTGAAATGGATCAAAGCTGTCATGGGAAGATCTTACTTACAGCTGATGGCAACCTTTGCTCAGTAACTACATGCTCTCCTATAATGTGAGAGAGAGCCTGAGTAAATGTCGTGAGCTGCAATGTTTGAAAAAATACTTTTCAGTGCAGATGCTAAACAGGTACAAGCAAGAGTTTTTCTCCACACCGTGCGTTTCATAAATAGGTATTAGAGATATTCTCTTCCTTGTGTAGTGAAAAGTTTAAGCCCTCTCATAGGAAGATGCTCCCTAACAGCTACTGGCAAACCAAGCTCAACAAGCACATTCTTTCGTTCCATGTAAGAGAAAGCCGAAATGAAAGACACAAACTGCAACCTTTGAAAAGGGACTTTTCAAGACGATCATAAAGAGATAACAAAAGGAGTTTTTCTTCATACTGTACTTTCATTGAATGGATGTTATAGATAAGCTGTACCAGTTGTAGTGAAAAGTATAAAATATCTCATTAGAGTATTTTCCCTACAGCTATTGGCAAGCTGAGTTCAGCAGAAGTGCTCTTTCAATACATTGGATAGAAACCTGAGTGTAGACTATTAACAGCATATTTGTGATATCAGTCATGTGTCCTTAGTGAGATTACTCATATATTTATGTGTGACACCACTCCCACTGCTATCTGTGACATCAGTGACATGTAACTTGTAACATCACACCCATTGTGTTCATGTGATATCGCACCCGATGTTATGCGTCATGTGACACACTTGTTTATGGGTGACATCATACCCCTTGTATGTGTGACAACATCCTCCTTGCGTGTCACATCTCATCAATGGTAAGTGACATCAACCTTCTCATATGATATCAAACCATTAGTATGTGTGGTGTCACTCCCAGTATTATGTATGACATCACACCAATTTAGTGTGGTGTCACTCTGATAGTGTTTGACATCACTCCAACGGTGTGTTTCATGGCTAACATTTTGTGTCTGACATCACTCCAATCGTTATGTGTGACATCACACCCATTTTGGGACATCACATACTTTGAGCAGGATAAAACTAGGTTAGCTTGTCACATCTCTCAAATTGTGTGATATCACTCCCTTTGTGTGAGGGCAATCATATTGTTAACTTTGATATGACATCCACAGTTTTGTATGAAATCACTCCCAGATTTCTGTGAAGTCTCGCACATTTTACTCTGACTTATATCTCTACTCTGTGTTTTATGTAACTCTCATTGTTATGTATGAATTCACACTCATTTTCCTTAGAGATACCACTCCAAATGTCCATGACAGCACCAGGTTGGTGTGTGCTTTCACACACTTTGTGTGTCTGACCTCGCTCAATGTCTGTATGACATCACGCCAATGGTGTTTGTGTGATAGTGCTCACATTTGTGTGTGAAAATACACACATTGTTATGTCTGACACCATTCACATTTTTGTGACATAATTCACATTTTTATGTATGACATCACACCTATTTTGTGTATGACAACATTCACATGTCGACATCACACCGATTGTGTGTGATATCACTCGAATTTACCATAAGAAATGGCTATTGTTAAGTGTCATGTCACTCCCAATATTCTGTGTGATGTCACATTAATTCTCGAGGACATCACTCTACTAGTGTTGTGACATCACTCCCATGGTGTTTCTGTGACTTCACTCATATATTTTGGGTGACATCTTTCTGTTATGTGTGATATCACGCCTGTTGTGTTGTATGACATCAGATCAACAGTGTGACATCACTCCCACATATGTGTGACGTCAGTCACATGTCCTTTGTGATATTACATGTTTATGTGTGACCTCAGTCTCATTATGTGTGACATCACATCAACAGTGTGACGTTACACCCGCTATGTGTGACATCAGTGACATGTCCCTAGTGACATAATTCACATTTTAAAGTGTGACATCACTCCCATTGTGTGCATGTGATATCACTCCCACTATTTTGCGTGGCGTGACCACATGCTTCTTGGTGACATCACATTAATTGTTTGAGTTTGACAACATCATCATTGTGTGTCACACCACAACATTTGTGTGTGACATTAACCTTAATTCCCTTATGATATATCAACCATTATTATGTGTGGTGTCACTCCCAGTATTATGAATGACATCATACCAATTGAGTGTGGCATCACTCTGATAGTGTTGAAAGCATTCAAATTGAGTGTGATGTGGTTCACTTTTTGTGTCTGACATCATTCCAATCGTTATATGGGACATCACACCCATTTTGGGACATCGCACAACATGAGTGTGCTAACACTAGCATAGACGGTCACATCTCTCAAATTGTGTAATATTACTCCCATTGTGTGTGATGACAGTCATATTCTTAACTGTGATGTGACACCCACTGTTATGTATGAGGTTACTTCCAGGTTTCTGTGAAGTCTCTCAAATTTTACTCTGACATATCGTACTGGTGTGTTTTGTGTAACTCTCATTGCTATGTGTGAATATTCACTCATTTTCCTTAGAGACACCACTCCCGTTTTCTGTGACATCACCAGGTCGGTGTGAGCTTTCACACACATTGTGTGTCTGACATCACACCAATGGTGTACTTGTGACAGGGCTCACATTTGTGATTGAAAACATATCCAATGATATGTTTGACACCATTCACTTTTGTGTGACATAAGACAAGACACTTTTTATGTATGACATCACACCTATTATAAGCGTGACAACATTCTCAGATGTTGACATCACACAATTCATGTGACATGAATGCAATTTAGCATATGAAATCGCTATTGTTACGTGTGATGTTACTCCTAATATTCTGTGTGACGTCACACTAATTCTTGAGGACATCACTCTACTACTGTTGTGCCATCACTCTCATGGTGTTTCTGTGACATCATTCATATATTTGAAGTGACATCTCTCTGTTATTTGAGGCAACATTCCTGTTGTTTTTATGACATCACACCAATAGTGTGACATCATTGACACACATGTGTGACGTCAATCACGATTCCTCTGCTGTATTACTCACCTGTTTCTGTGTGACATCATATGAATTGTGTGACAACACTCTCACTGCTATGTGTGACATCATCGTGTCCAATTTGACACAACTCACCTTTTATAGTGTGACATCAATCCCACTGTGTGCATGGGATATCACTCCCATTGTTATGCGTGACATGACACACGGTTATGTGTGACACCACACCTCTTGTGTGTGTGACAACATTCTCATCCTGTGTCACATCACATCAATTGTGTGTGACACCAACCTTAATTAGGATATGATATCCCAACTGTTGTTATGTTGTTGTCACTCCCAGTATTATGTATGATATCACACCAATTGAGTGTGGCATCACTCTGATAGTGTGTTTGACATCACTCCAACGTTGTGCTTGCGACATCATTCACATTTTGTGTGCGACATCACTGAAATTGTTATGTGTGACATCACTCCCTTTTTTGGACATCACAAACCTTAATTGTGGTAACACTAGGATAGCCAGTCACATCTCACAAATTGTGTGATATCACTCCCATTGCATGTGATGGCAGTCATATTGTTCAGTGTGATGTGACATCCACTCTTATGTACGAAATATCACCTAGGTGTCTGTGAAATCTCTCACATTTTACTCTGACTTAAATCCCACATGTGTGTATTGTGTAACTCTCATTATATGTGAATTCACACTCATTTTCCTGAGAGACACCACCCCCATTGTCTGTGACTTCACCAGGTTTGTGTGTGTCTTCACACACATTGTGTGTCTGACATCACTCACTGTGTGTGTGACATCACACCAATGGTGTATGTGTGACAAGACTCACATTTGTGTGTGGAAACACACCCATTGATATGTGTGACACCATTCACCTTTTTTGTGACATTATTCACATTTTTATGTATGACATCACACCTATTGTGTGTGACAACTTTCACATATGTTGAAATCAAACCAATTGTGTGTGGGTTAGGGTTAGTGTTAGCATTAGCTTTAGAGTTTTGGTTAGGGTTAAGGTTAGGGATAGGGCTAGGGTTAGAGTTAGGGCAAGGGCTGGGTCTAAGGCTAGGGTTAGGTTTAGTACTAGGTTTATTAACCCTAGGGATAGTGTTAGGGTTATGGCTAGGGTTAGGTTTGCAGGTAGGGTTAGGTCTAGGGCTATATTTAGGTTTAGGGCTAAGGCTAGGGTGAGGGCTAAGTTTAGGGTTATTGCCAAGGTTACAGATAGGTCTAGGGTCTGGGTTGGGGTTATTATTATGTTTAGGTTTAGTGTTAGGTTTAGGGCTAGGGTTAGTGTTAGGGTTAGGGCTAGGGTTAGGGTGAGGGTGACGGTTAGAGTTAGGGTTATTGCTAGGGCTAGGCTTATGGCTATGTTTAGTGTTATGGTTAGGATTAGTGTTAGGGTTAGGGTAAGGGTTATGGCTGGGGTTATGTCCAGGGCTAAGATTAGGATTAGGTTTAGTGCTAGGTTTAGGGCTAGGGCTACTGTTAGCTCTAGACTTAGAGTTAGGGCTAGTCTAGGGCTAGTGTTAGGTCTAGAGCCAAGTCTATGCCTAGTATTCTGGCTAGGGTTAGCCTTAAGTTTGCAGTTATGTTTAGGGCTTGGTCTAGGTCTAGGTCTAGGGCTAGCATTAGGGCTAGGGTTAGGGTTAGGTTGAGGGCTGTGGTTAAGTTTATGTTTAGGGTTAGTCCTAGTGTTGGGGTCAAGTTTAGGGTTCTTGTTACTGTTCAGATTCAGGTTTGTGTTCGGGTAAGGGTTTGGGTTCGTGTTTGGGTTCTGGTTCGGTGAGGTTTAGGGTTAGGCTTATGGGTTAAAATCAGTTTTAGGGTTAGAGTGAGGGTTAAAATCAGGATTAGGATTAAGTCTGTTATGCTTAGGGTTAGGTTACAGATTAGGGTTAGGTTTAGTCTTAGCTTTAAGGTTATGTTAGTGATAGCGTTAGGTCTAGGGTTAGGGTTAGATTTATGCATAGGATATGGGTTAGCGTTAAGATTAATACTCTGTTTAGGGTTAAGGTTACACATAGTGGTAGGTGTTGGCTTTGGGCTACAGTTCGTTTTAGTGTTAATGTTAAGGCTAGGGCTAGATTGAGCATTAGGGTTAGTGCCATGGTTCAGGTTAGGGCTAGGGTTTGGGTTAGAGTTAGGTCTAGGTCTAGCGTTATGGTTAGGGCTATGGCTAGGATCATGGTTCAGTTTAGGGTCAGGGTTTGTGTTAGACTTAGTGGCAGGTGTACTGTTAAGTTTAGGCTTAACGGTTGGGCTCTTGGCTGGGAATGGGAGAGATCAGTTTAGGGTCGTGGTTAGGGTGAGGATTAACATTAGTGTTGTGGCTACGGTTAGGGCTAAGGTTAGGGGTAGGTCCAGGGCTCGGGGTTAGGACTGGGGTTATACTTAGGGCTTGTGATAGTCTGTTTGTAGGGTAGGTCTTAGGGCTAGTGTAAGGGTCCGGTTTAGGGCTGGGTTAGAATTAGGTTTTGGACAAGTGTTAAGGTTAACGTTACACTTAAGGTTAGGATTTGGCATAGGCTTAGGTTTAGGCTTAGGGTTGTTTTAGGCTTAGGTTTGGGATATGGGTAGCAGTTTTGGTTGGGGTTGGGGATAGGGTTACTGTTAGGGCTTGGGGTTGGGTTAGGAACAGAGTTCTGGTTAGTCTTAGTGTTAGGCTTAAGGCTAGGGCTAGGGTTAGGGTTAGGGTTACGCTTGGGATAGGTTTAGTGTTTGGGTGAGGGTCAGGTGTATGGTTAGCATTAGGATTAGGTTTTGGGAAAGGCTTAGGTTTAGGTCAAGGGTTAGAGCTAAGCTTAGGTTTAGGGTTAGAGTTCAGTTAGGTTTATGGCTATGGTTAGCCTTAGGGCTAGGTTTAGTGCTAGGATGCTTGTTAGGCCTAGGGCTGGGGCTGGCTTTAGGCTTACGGCTATGGCTAGGATTAGGGTTAGTGTTAAGTTTAAAGTTGCGTGCATTAGAGTTTGGGTTCTGGGTAGGCTCGGGGTTAACTTTAGGGTTATGTGTAAGGTTAGGTTTATATTTAGAGTAAGCGTGGGTCCGGCCCCATGGCTTAGTGGTTAAGTGCACGGGATCCGCTGTTGGCGACCCAGCTTTGCATCCCAGGTGCACACCGACACACCGCATTTCCGGCCATGCTGAGGCTGCATCCCATATACAGCAACTAGAAGGATGTGCAGCTATAACATACAACTATCTACTGTGGCTTTGGGGGAAAAAATAAGGTAAGTGTTAAGGTGACGGGTAGGAGTAGTGGTAGAATTAGGGGTAAGGTTAGAGTTGGGTTAGAGTTAGGGTTATGGTTGGGGTAGGGTTAGGGTTTGGGTTAGGGCTACTGTTAGTGTTAGCATTAAGGTTAAGGCTAGGGCTAGGGTTATGGCTAGATTTAGGCTTAGAGTTAGGGTTAACATTAGTGTTAAGGCTAGTGTTAGGCATAGGGTTAGGGGTAGGGTTAAGGTTAGCACTAGGTCTAGGGATAAGGCTAGGATTAGTGTTAGTTCTAGGGCTAGGTCTAGGGTTACTGTTAGGGTTACAGTATGGGTTAGGGTTAGGCTTAGGGTTAGGGTGAGGGTTAGGGTTAAGACTATGTTTAGAGTTAGTCTTAGGTTTAGAGCTAGATTTATATCCGTGGTTAGGGTTAGAGTTAGGACTAAGGCTTGTGTTGGGGTTAGGGCTAGGGCTATGATTAGGTCATGGTTAGCATTAGGGTTAGGGCTACTGTTGGGTTAGAGTTAGGGTTAGGGTTGTGGTTAGGGTCAGGTCTACAGCTAGGGTAGAAGTTAAGCCTATGACTAAGGTTATGGTTAGTTTTATGGTTACAGTTACGGTTATGGTTAGAGGTACGTCTCGGGTTAGGCTCAGGTCTCTGTCTAGTTTTTGGGTTAGCCTTAGGTCTATGGCTAGGTTTATGGTCAGGTTTAGGTTTAGGGTTAGTACTAGAGCTACTTTTAGGTTTATGTTTAGGGGAAGCGTTAGAGTTACAGCTAGGTTTAGGGTAGGGTTAGAGTTAGGGCTAGGGTTAGGGTTCGAGCTATGGTTATGGTTAAGGTTATGGTTGTGTTAGTTTTAGATTTAGTGCTAGATTTACGGGGAGGTCTAGTGTTAAGGTTACTGTTAGGACAAGGGTTAGGGTTAGGGCTGGGTTTAGGCCTTGTCTTAGCCTTAGGTTTAAGCTTAGGGTTTGGGTTAGGTTTATAGCTACAGTTCGGGTTAGGTCTAGAGTTAGTGCTACAGTTAGGATTAGGGCTAGGGCTGGTCTTCGGTTTAGAGTTAGGGTTAGTTTTGGGTTAGGGTTAGGACTAGAGCTAGAGCTAGGGCTATCATTAGGGTTACAACTAAGTTAGGGATAGTGTTAGGGCTAGGGCTATGGTAAGGAAAAAGGCTAGGTTTAGGATTAATGTTATGTTTATGGTTAGGGATTGTTTCTGTTTTCAGTTAAAGGTAGGGGTAGGGGTAGGTTAAGGGTTAAGTTAGGATTAAGTCTAGTATAGTGGTAAGAGTTGGGTTAGGGTTAGAGTTAGAGGAGTGATAGGCTTAGGGGTAGGGTGAGGGTTGGGTTCGGGTTAACATTACGATGATTGTTAGGGCTGGTTGTAGCATGAGAGTTAGCGTTAGGACTAGAGTTAGGCTTAGGGCTAGGATTATGCTGAGGGCTAGGGTTGAGCCTAACATTAGGAGTAGGGTTAAGAGTAGGGCTAGGATTAGGGTTATGGTTAGCATTATGGGTAGGGGCAATTTTAGGGCTACAGCTAGGGCTAGTGGTAGGTTAGGGTTATATTTAGGGTTAGAGTTTGGGTTACGTATAGTCTTATGGTTAGTTTCAGGTTTAGGGCTAGTATCATGGTTAGGAGTAGTATTAGGACTAGGGTTAAGGTTTGGGATTGGACATGGGCTAGTGTTGGCATTAGGGTTAGGGCTAGGATTAGGACAGAGTTAACATTAGTGGTAGGGTTAGTGTTGGGTTATGATTAGTGTTGGGTGATGGTTAGTGTTAGCGTTATGGTCACCTCTAGGCTAGGGTTGGGTTTAGGCCTAGAGCTAGAGTTAGAGTTAGGATAAGTTTTAGGTTTAGGGTTAGTCCTAGAGCTAGGGTTAGTTTTACTTTTAATGGTAGAATTATTGTTATAGGTAAGTTTAGTTTAGGGGCAGGGCTAGGGCAATTTCTGGGGCTCGGTTTTTGTTAGGGACAGAGTTACGGTTAGTGTTAGTGATCAAACAAAGGTTAGGCCTGTGGCTTAGACTAGGGTAAGTGTTAGGGTCAAGGTTAGCCTAGGGCTGAGTTAGAGTTAGGGTTAATGTTAGGCTTAGTGGTAGTTTTAGGGTTAGGGTTAGTGATAGGGCTAGTGTTAGGGTTACGGTTAGAGCCAGGGCTATGGACACGGTTAGGGTTAGTGTTAGTGCTAAGACTAGGCCTAGATATATGATTAGGGTTAGTGTTAGGGTTAGACCCAGGGTTAGTGTTAGGTTTCGAGTTATGGCTAGGGTTAGGGCTAAGTTTAAGGTCACATCTAGGGCTAGGATTTGTGTTGGGTTAGGGCTAGCGTTGAGGGTTAGTGTTAGAGATATGGTTAGGGTTAGAGTCAGGTGTAAGCGTAGAGTTTGGCATAGGGTAGTGTTAGGGTTTGTGTTAGGGTTAGGACTAGTGTTAGTCTTAAAGGTAGGGCTAGGGCTAAGGATAGAGTTAAGGTTAGTGTTAGGGTTAGTGTTAGGACTAGCACTAGCGTGTGGGTAGGGCTAGGGCTAGAATTAAGGTAAAATTAGGAGTTATGGTAAGGTAAGGATTTGGTTTATGGTTGGGTGTAGTGCAGGGTCACGATTAGGGCTAGTTTTAGGGTTAAGGGTAGGGTTAGTGTTAGGAGTATAGTGATGGGTTTATAGTGGGGAATAGAGATGGCTTTTTACTGTTTGGTTAGGTTCAGGGTTAGCATTAGTGTTTGTGCTAGGGTTATGGAAAGTGTTAATATTAGGGTTAAGGTCAGGGCCATGGCTAGGGTTAAGGATAGGTCTAGATTTACGGCTAGGGCTAGGCCTTGGTTTAGGGTTAGGACTAGGACTATGGTTAATTTCATGTGTAGGGCTGGTTTAGTGTTAGGTCTAGGACAATGGTTAACGTTAACGTTACAGATGGGCTTAGTGTTTGGGTTAGGGTTACGGCTAGGGTTATGGCTACTGTGAGCGATAGTGCTAGGGTTAGGGTTAGGTTTAGGGTTGAGGTTGGGTTGCGGTTGGGTTAGGGTGAGAGTTAGGGCTCAGGGTGGCGATGGAGTGTTAGTGCAATGGTTAGGGTAGGACTATGGTTAGTGCTAGGTTTAGTGTTAGGTTTAAGGCTAGGGTTAGTGCTAGGTCAGGTTTAGGGCTAGGGCTGTTGTTGGTTTTACGTTTAGGGCTATGGCTAGGATTAAGGAAGGGGTACGAATGGGTGAGGGTTAACGTTAGGGGTAGCATTAGGGGTAGAGCTGGGTTAGAGTTCGCGTTAGCTTTAGGGGTAAGGGTAGGGGTGGGGGGGTTAGGGGTCGGTTTGGATTAGGGTTAGGTTTAGAGTTAATATTAGGTGTAGGTGAAGGACTTGGATTAGGGTTGGGGTAAGGTTTAGGGTTAAGGTTAGGTTTGGTACAGAGTTAATGTTAGTTTTATGGTTAACGTTAGGGTCATGTTTGGGGTTAAGCTTGCGTTAGGGTTAGGTTTAAGCTTAGGGTTGGGGTAGGGTTTGGATTAGGATTAGGGGAGGTGTAGGTGTATGGGTAGAGTTAGGCTTAGGGTTAGGGTTTGTGTTAGTGCTAGGACTGGGGTTAAGGTTAGTGTTAGTCTTGACTTAAGGTTAGGTTTAGCAGAGCATTATGTGTAGGGATAGTGGTAGGGTTAATGTTAGTGTTAGGGTTAGGGGTAAGTTTAGGGCTAGGGCTAGGTTTAGGGTTAGGGCTGGGCCAAGGATACGATTATGACTAGTGTTAGGAATAGTGTTATTATTAGGGATGGAGTTGGGGTTAAGTTTGGTATGGTGTTAGGGTTAGTTTTAGAGTTAGTGGTAGGGTTGGGGTTAGGGTTGCATTCGAGTTTGGCCTATGGTTATGGAGGGGTTAGGGTTTCGATTAGGGTTATGGTTAGGGGAGGAGTAGGTGTAGAGATAGGTTTAGGGTTAGTGTTCGGGTTAAGGTCAGTGGTAGTTTTAGGGATTGGGTTATGGTTAGTTTTAGGGTTAGGGTTAGATTTAGTTTTACGGCTAGTGTTAGAGTTGGCATTAGGGTCTAGAGCCATGGTTAGGGTTAAGTGTAGGTTTATGGTTAGGGGTAGGTCTGGGGTACAATTAAGGTTAGGGTTTGGGTTTGCCTTAGGTTTAGGGTTAGGGTTAAGGCTGGGTCAATGGCTGGCTTTAGGGTTAGGGCTAGGGTTAGGTTTAGGGTTAGTGCTAGGTTTAGAGCAAGGGTTTGGGTTAGGGTTAATGTTAGGATTAGTGTTGGGGTTAGGTTTGTGGTTGGATTAAATAGTTAATGTTAAGGTTCAGGGTAGTATCAGGTGTAGGCATAGGGATAGTGTTAGGATTAGCGTTAGAGTTAGGGAGAGAGTTAGATTTAGGAGTAGGAGTTAGCTAAGATTTGGCGTTATGGTTATAGTTAGGCATAGGTTTAGAGTTAGATGTAGGGGTAGGTTTAAGATTATGATTATGCTTAAGATTAGTGTTAGTGTTATCACTAGGGATTGGGTTATTGTTAGACTTAAGGTAGGGTTAGGGTTACAGTTAGGTTGGGGTTTAGGGTTGGGTTAGTGTTAGGGTTCATGTTACCTTAAGTCTTAGGGTCTGGGTAAAGAGTGTTTTAGGGATAAGGTTAGGGTTACAGTTAAGGTTAGGGGTAGTGATACGGTTAGCTGTGGGAATTGCATTAAGATTAACATTAGGGCTAGGGCTAGAGTTAGGGCTGAGGTTAAGTTTATGGCTAAGACTTGGTCTAGGGCTTAGACTAGCGTTAGGTTTAGTGTTACTGTTAAGTTTAGTGTCAGATTTAGGACTAGGCATAGGGCTGCACTAGTGTTAGTGTTCGGGGTTGAGTTAAGTTTTAGGCCCAGTTTTAGGGTTAGGGTTACAGTTAAAGTTAGGTCTAGGGCTGGGGCTCGTTTTAGGATTATGGATAACATTAGGGTTAGTGTTAAGGCTAGGGACAGTGTTAGGGGTCAGGTGAGGACAAGGATTAGGGTTAGGGTTGGGGCTGGATTTAAGACTAGGGTTAGTTCAAGACTTGGGTCAAGGTTAGAGTTAGCTTAATGGTTAGAAGTAGATTTAGGTTTAGGGTAAGTGTTATGGTTAGGGTTAGGGTTAGTGCTAGGGTTAGGTTTATGGCTATGGCGAGGGTTAGGACTAGGTTTAGTGTTAGTTTTAGGTTTATGGCTATGGTTAGCTTTAGAGCTACGCATTTGTTTAGGGTTCGTCACAGTGGTAGGGTTAGGGTTAAGTTTAGGGTTACATAAATGGGTACAGTTACAGTTAGCATAAGTTTTAACATTAGAGGCAGGCATAAGGATAGGGGTGGGGTTGGATTAGGGTTATGGTTATGGTTAGGTTTGGGGTTAGGGTTAGGGTTCATGTAGTGGTGAAGGTTAGGGCTAGGGACAGGTTTAGGTTTAAAGTTATGACTAGTGTTATGTTTAGTGTTAGAACTAGGGCCCTGGTTAGGATTAGAACTTAGGCTAAGATTAGTGTTAGAGTTAGCACTAGGGTTGGGTTATGCTTGGTGTTACGGATATTGTTGGCATAGGGGTAGGTGTTTGGTTAGGTTTAGGTTTAGGGGAGGGTTGGGGGTAGGGGTAGGGTTAGGGTTAGGGTTGCATTAGGGGTAGGGTTAAAGATAAGGTTAAGCCTAGAGCTAGGGTGAGAATTAAGGTTCAGATTAGGGTTAGGGTTCAAGCTAAAGTTAGGTTTGGTTAGGGTTAGGGGTAGGGTTAGGGTTAGTGTTGGGTTAGGTTTAGGGGTGAGGTAGTAGTAGGTGTAGGTGTTGGATTAGTGTTTTGCTAAGGGTTAGGGTCAGGGTTAGGGTTAGGGTTATGGTCAGAGTTAGGGCTAGGTTTAGTGTTAGAGTTAGCATTAGGGCTAGAGTTCAGGTTAGGGCAAGGGTTAGGGTTAGGGTTGATAACAGGCCTAGATTTATGGATAGGTCTAGGACTAGGGTTAGGGTGGGTTAGTAGAAGGGTTTGGGTTAGGGTACTTTTAGATCTATGGTTAAGGTTAGTGCTGCGTTAGAGTTATAGTTAAGCTTATTGTTTGGTTTAGGGCTAGGGTTTGTGTTAAGGCTAGTCTTATGTCGAGGCTTAGTGTTAGGGTTAGGAGTAGGGCTAGTGTTGGGTTTAGGGCTATAGTTAAGGTTAGCTTTAGTGTTAGTACTAAGTTTAGGGATAGTGCTAGTGTTAGAGTTAGCGTTAGGGCCAGGGCTATGGAAAGGGCTAGGGTTATCATTAGGGCTAAGCCTAGGTCTATAGTTTTGGTTAGATTTAGAATTTGGCCTAGGGCTAGGGTTAGGGTTAGGGATATGGTCATGTCTGGGGCTAAGTTTAGGGTCAGGTCTGGGGCTTGGCTTTGTGTTAGGGTTAGGGATTGTGTGGAGTGCTACGGTTAGGTGTAGGGTTAAGTCTAGTGCTAGGGTTAGGTTTATGGTTAGTGCTAGCTTTAGGGTTAGTGTATGTGTAGTGCTAGCATTTTGGTTAAGCCTAGTGTTAGACTTAGCAATTGGGTTAGGCTTAGGGCTGATATTAGGGTTAGGTTTAAGAGTAGGTTTAGTGTTCAGGTTACCATTATGTTTAGTGTTTAGGTTTGGCTTAGGGTTAGGAATAGGCTTAGGGTTAGAAAAAGAGTTTGTGTTAGGAGTCTGTCCAGGATTACGGTTAGAGTTACTGTTGGGTTAGACTAAGTGTTAGTGTTAGGGTTAGGTTTAGGGCTATGACTAGGGTCTGGGGTAGTGGTAAGTGTTGGCTTAGGGATAGGGTTAGGGTTTGGGTTAGGGTAGGGCTAGGGTTTGTGTTAGGTTTAGGGTTAAGTTTAGGGATAGGGCTTGGGCTAGAGCCAGGTTTAGGGTTAGGGCTAGCATTAGGTCTAGGTTAAGCATTATTTTAAGGCTATGGGTAACATTAGAGTAAGATTAGGGGTAGGGCTATGGGTAAGAGTAGGCTAAGTGTTTGAGTTAAGAGTAGGGGTAAGGATAAGGTGACAGTTAGGGTTAGGTTTAGGGTTAAAGTTAGGGGTAATTTTAGGGGTGGGTGTTGTCTAGTCTTAGTGTTATGGTTAATATTAGTGTTTGTGTTAGCGTTAGGGTTCTGCATATGATTAGTGTTAGGGGTAGGGGTAGGCTTAGGCTTCGGATTGGATTAGGGTTAGGGTTAGGGTTTGGCTAGGGTTAGAGTTTGTTTATGGAGAGAAGGAGGGGTAGGGTTGGGGTTAAGGCTGCGTTCAGTTTAGGGTTAGGATTAGGGTTCAGGTTCTGGTTAGGGTTAGGGTTAAGGTTAGGCTTAGGGTTCAGATTAGGGTTTGTGTACTGTTTTGGTTTAAGATTCCAAACAGCAATCTATGCCAAAGGTTTTTTAGGTATTATGTGATCCTTCCTAGCTGGAAGGAAGGAGATGGGGTATGAATTTATTTCCAGGAATGGGTGCTAGACATGATTTCGCACAGCTCTCCTCTGGATTCCCTGTCCTATACAAACCTCTTCCCAGGTTTAATGATAGGGTTAGGGTTAGGTTTTGGTTACGGTTAGAGTTAGTTTTATAGAGAGAAGGAGGGGTAGGGTTGGAGTTAGGGTTGCGTTAGGCTTGTATTTAAGATTAGGGATAAGGATAAGGTTTCGGTTAGAGTTACGGTGAGGGTTAGGGTTAGGGTTAGGGTGGTATTAGTGTTTGGGTTATTGTTAGGATTAAATTTAAGTTTAGTATTAACCTTAATGTTTAGAGTTAGTGCACTAGAGTTAGCATAGTTTTAGGGTTAGGGTTAAGATTTGGGCAAGGGCTAGGTTTAGACATAGAGTTAGGGTTATGGCTAGTGTAAGGTCTGGGTTTTAGGTCTAGGGCTAGGATTAGTTTCAGCTGTAAGTTGGGTTAGGTCTAGATCTAGGGCAAGTGTTAGGGTTAGGATTACAGTTAGGGTTAGTTTTAGGGCTAGGGCTAGTGCCAGGGCTAAGGTTAAGTTTAGGACTATGGTTAGTGTTAGAGATAGGGCTAGGATTAGGCTTAGTGCTAATTCTTCAATTATTGTTATTGTTAATGTTAGTGTTTGGGTTGGAGTTGTGTTGCGGTAAGGGTCAGGTATAGGGTTAGTGGTAACCGTAGGTTTAGTGTAGGCGTAATTGTAGGTTTAGATTTAGTGTTAGGGTTAGGGATAAGGTTATGTCTAAGGCTATGGTTAGGGTTAGGTTTGGGCTATGATGAGAATTAGGCTTCACGTTCGGATTAATGTTAACATTAGTTTTAGGGCTAAGGTTGGGGTTTGTATCATGAACACTAACTAAACTTTAACTCTAACCCTAAACCTAGTCCAAGCCCTAAAACTCCCCCTAGCCCTAACCTGATTCATATGCAAACCCACTGCAACTGTAACCCTAAGCCAACTCTAACCCTAACTTAAAACCTAGTCCTAGCCTTAGCCCTAACAGTAACCCTAACACTAGCATAACCCTAACTCTTACCCTAGTGTTAACCCAAACAAAAACCCTATGCCTATTCCTACACTTTCCGTTGTCCACACCCTAAGGCACACAAGACACTAACGTCAAACCTAACCCTGATCATACCCATAGCCCTAACATCAAAACCTGCCCCGTCCCAAACCATAAAAATGAACCTAGTTATAAACCTAAAGAGAATCCTAACTCTACATGTAATAACTAAACTTAGCCCTAAGCCCAGCCCTAACGATAACTATTGCCATAACACTAACACTATCACTACACCTACTCCTAACTCTCACCATAGCCCTACATGTAATCCAACACTAACCCTATCCGTAGCACTTCCTGTAGCCCTAAACCAGTCCTAACACAAAGACTAGCCCTATTCCTAATCATATCCCTACTGCTAAACCTAACCTTAACTGAAACACAAACCACTCCATCTAACTCTAAGAATAACCATAACATTAATCCCAGCCCTAGCCCTAAACATAACCCAGCCCTAGCCTTAACCCTAACACTAACCCTACCCCTACCCCTACCCCTAACCCTAATCTGAACACTAACTCTAAGACTAAACATAACCCTAACCCTAAGATGAACACTAACAGTAAACATAACCCAACCCAACCCTAACCTTAAAGCTACCCTAAGAATAAGCCGAACCCTAACCAAAACCCTAAATCGGGCCCCAAATTTAACCCTAACCGGAAGCCTAATCCGACGCTAAACATAAACCTAATCTTATCCTGACCCGAAACCTAAACCTTACCCTAATCAGAAAACAAACCTCAAAATAAAGCTAAGCCTAAACTTCAAAATAACCCTAATCTTAATCCTAACATGAACACGAATCGGACCCTAACCATAAATAGAACCCTAGACCTAAACCGAACCAGAACGCAACCCTATCCATAAAACTAACCCTAAACCTAAGGTGAACACTAACCCTAACCTGAACCCGAATCCAAACCCTAACACTAACGCAAACGCTAACACGAACCCTAACAATAAACCTAACGTGATACTGACACCAAACACTAACTATAACCCTAAACCAAACACTAACCCTAACACTAAAACTAACGCTAACCCTAACCCTAACCCGAACCAAAACATAACCCTAACTTGAACTCTAAGCCAAAACCTAACCCTAACCCTAACAATAACCCTAACCCAAACACTAACCGTAACCATAACGCTAAGTCTAACACAAAAAATAACCCTAACCATATCCCGAATCTGAATCCTAAACCTAACCCTAACTCGAACCCAAACCCAACCTGAACCCAACCCTATCCCTTATCCAAAACTAACCCAAACCCCAGCCCTAACCCTAAGCCTAAAGCTAACCCGAACTCTAACAATAACCTGAACCCCAAACTTAGCCCAGACTCTAACCCGAACCATAAAACTAACACAAACACAAAGCCGAAGCCGACCCTGACACTAACACCATCAAGAACCAAAACATTAACTCTAATCCTAATCCAAACACTAACCTCACCCTAAACCTTAACATAACCTTAACAGTAACCCTAATCCTAACCGTCCCAACAAAGCAGAACATAACCCTAACCCTAACCAGAAAATGAACTCGAACCCTAGCCATAACCTTAACCCAAAAACAACCCTGACCTTAAACCTAACCCTAAACTTAGCATGAAAATTAACCGTGACCATATCAGAAATCTTAGCCTGAACTGTAACCCTAACACTAAACCTAATCTTAGCCCGACTCTAACCCTAAGCCTAACCAGAATACGAACCTGAACCATAAGCCTAACCCTGACTCAAACACTAGCCCTAACACTAAAACTAAACATTACCCTAACCCGAACCCTATTGCTAAGCCTACCCATAACCTGAACTCTAAACATATTTCTAACCCTAATGCTAACCTTAACCCTAATCCGAACCCAACGCTAACCCTAAATCTAACTCTAACCCTAGACCTATATCGAACCCTAATGCTAACCATAACCCTAATCGGAAATCAAAACGTAAACCTAACGCTAACCATAACCCAAACCCAACCCTAACCCTAGCCCTAACCCTAACTCTAACCCTAACAAGAAACGTAAAGCTAAAGCTCAGCATTTTTCGAACCTGAAACCTAATAATAACCCTAATCCGAATATTAACCCTAACCTCAGCCTAACCCAAATCCTAACACTAACCTGAACGCTAACCTGAATCCTAACCCTAACAAGAACCCGAACCCGAACCCGCAACCTAACCTTACCACAACCTTAAGCCTAAACTGATATCAAAACCAAGCCATGACCCTGACATTAACCCGAAAACTAACACTAACACTACACCTAACCCTAACCCTAAATCTAACTTGAACCCTAACACTAACCCCAACGCTAAACTGAACCTGACCACTGGCCCTAACCCTAAGCTTAATCCTAAACTCTAAAACTAATCCTACACGTAAAACAAATCTGTACCAAACCCAAACCCTAACACTAAACAGAACCACAACCCTAATGCTAACCGTAACCCTAACCCCAATAGTAACAGAAACCCTAACACTTACACTAACCAGATGATAAACCTATGCTAACTGAACCCTAAACATAACCTGAAATCTAACCCAAACCTGGCAATCAACCATAACACTAACCTCAACCCTAACCCTAACACTAACCTAAACTCAAACATACCATTAACGCAAATCATGAACCTATCCCTAATCAGAACCATAAACCTAACCCTAACCAGAAACATATACCTAAATATAAACCTAACACTAACCCGAAAACTAAACCAAACCCTAAAACTGACAGTAACCGGAAACCAAACATAACACTAGCGTAACACTAAGAGTACCCTAGGAAATGGCTTTGGGGAGAAAAGCATGACGAAGGACATGTGTGACGCCTTCTGTTTGAGTGCAGATGTGCCAGGCAGAGGGCGACAGGATGGCTGGATCGGCTCACCTGCTTTCTCCAAAGGAGGCGGGACAACCAGCCAAACATCCTACCTGGGCCAGGCCACTTCCAGAGGGGACAAGGTCAAGAGGACATAGCCCTGGGGATGGCTTCCAAGTCTCCTGGGGCATGTGCTGGGCCCCGTCAGAGGAGAAATCAGCCTGGCAACGGGTGTGTCAGAGGTGAGATCAGGAGGCCCCTCACACCCGGGTCCCTGTCCTGCCCAGGCCTCATGAGGGAGGACGAGGGTGGTGGCAGGGGCGAGTGGGGTGGGGTTGCCGGCTAGCCTGCCCCAGGATGTCCCGGGAGAGGGTGCCTGGGGATGGGCTGCCCCTGGAGAGGTCTGAGGGACCGATCCAGCTCGAGGCAGTCGGGGGCAGAGAGAGAATCCCACTCCGCCCTTTCCCTTAAGTTTCTTATGGCTTGCCAAACCGTTAACAAGACAGGTTCACAAGAGAAAATCATACCGAACTGAAGAATATGAGTGCATGGCATAAACCCGGGAAAATGAGTCTCTCCACACAAAGGCAGAGATTCTCATCTTGCATCCTCTCCTGAACTTATGAGAAAGGAGGATGTTGGGTGTGGGCATGTGGAAGTCAAGACTGGAAGGAGACAATTGTCATGCAGAGGGACATGTAATGTCTTGTCGGAACCGTTTCCCCTGCACCGGCGTCAGGTCCAGAAGTGACAGCACGGAGGTGACCAGCAACCCGCCTCTCTGTGGTGGCGCTGGCCCTGGGGCGGGCGTGGGGGTGGTAGGTGAAAGTGAGATGGCGTGAGAGTTGGTACCAGTGGTGGAGGCAGCGATTCAGAGGTCAGTGATCTCTCTTTCTCTCTCTCTCAATATTTCTGTGTCTCTCTCTCTCTTCTCTCCCTCAGAGACCTGAGGAGAGAAAGGTGGGGCGCCCTACCCACCTCGCCTACATATCCCATGGTCCCTTCTTTCTCTGGCAGCTCTCGGAACCATGCAGGCTTGGATTCAAGACCCTCAGGCCAAGGGTGCATGCTTGGCCACCCGGGACTAGGGCTGGCCTCGGGGGTCCTCAGTGAAGGCCCCATCCTACCGCCAGGATCTGACTGGCTGGGGCATCCCTCGGTGACTACCAGCTGCAGCTGAAGGAACCCTGCTCTTCTTGACTTGGCTGCAGTTAATGTCTCCCTCACCTCTCCCAATTCCTCAGAGATCGCAGGCCACATGTCTTCCTTGGAAGGGTGGATCTGCCCAGGGTGGCCACAGTCAGACTGGGGTACGAGCTCAAGGTTCTTCCTAGGCCAGTTGCTTTGTCCCGGGGCTCATTTCATTCTGGAAAGACAAAGCCGTGGCCTCACCCCACGCCTAGACTTGGCGACTGCAGCCAGGTGGAGGAAAGGCTCTGTGGAGACAAAAGGGCCGAGACAGGCATATGGCAAAGCAGGAAGTGCGGCACCAGCAGCCCATAGGCGTTTGGGAGCCTTTGCCACACTGGGCAAGCCCTTCCGAGGACACTTCCCAGCCTCATCTCTGGCGTCGGGAAGGCCTGGCCTTCCTAGTGCCCAGGCCATGGTTCTGGGGAGAAATCCGAGATGGAGGACACCCATGAGGTCCTCTGCCTGACGTCTCCGGTGTCATGCCCAGGGCCACTGCATGCCTGGCTCGGCTTGCCTGCTTTCTCCAAAGCAGTCTGGCCAAACAGCTGAACCTGGCACCTGGGCCAGGCCCCTTCCGACGGGACAAGTTCTGGAGGTTATAGCCCTGGGGACGTCTGCCAAGTTTCCTGGGGCGTGTGCTGGGCCCCGTCAGAGGAGGAAGCAGCCCGGGAAGTGGTGTGCCAGACCAGCAATCAGGTGGCCTCCCACACCCAGGTCCCTGTCCTGCCCAGGAATCCAAAGGGAGGACGATGGTCTTGGCAGTGGCGAGAGGGGTGGGGCGTGTGCTGAGCCTGCACTTGGATGCCCCGGGAGAGGGCACCGGGGGATGGGCTGTCCCAGGCCAGGTCTGAGGGACCGACCCAGATAGGGGCTGTTGGGGGCAGAGAGAGAATCCCCCTCCGCCATTTCCCTTCAGGTTCTCATGGCTGGCCAAATCATTAACAAGACAGGTTCGCTGGCGAAAATCAGACCTAGCTGAAGAACATGTGTCCATGGGAGAAACGCAGGAAACTGAGTTTCTCCACACAATGGCAGAGATTCTCATCTTGCATCCTCTCCTGAGCTAATGACAAAAGTGGATGTCGTGGGTGGGCCAGTGGGATGGGAGAGGGGAGGGAGACGATTGTCATGGAGAGGGACATGTAAAGGCTTGTCTCAACAGTTTCCCCTGCACTGGGGTCAGGAACGGAAGGGAAGGCATGGAGGTGTCCAGCAACTGGCCTCTCTGTGGTGGGGATGACGCCTGGGCAGGCGTGGGGGTGGTGGGTGCAATGGGATGGCTTGTGAGTAGGCACCAGCCAGTGGTGGAGGCAGCGACTCAGAGGTCATGGATCTCTCACTCTCTCCCTCTCTCTCTCCCCCTTGGGGACCTGAGGAAAGGAAGGTCGTGCGCCCTGCCCTCCTCATCTACCTCCCCCATGGGCCCTTCTTTCTCTGGCAGCTCCGGGACCCCTGAGAGATTGGGTTCAGGCCGCCACACCCCCGCACAGGCCAAGGGGGCATGCGCGACTGCTGGGGCCTAGGGCTTGCCGCGTGGGTCCTCAGTGAAGACACCACTCAGTCGCCATGCTCTGACTGGTGGGGGCGGACCCCTGGTGCCACCCCGCTGCAGCTGTTCCATCGCTGCTCTTCTGTACTTGGCTTCAGCTGTTGTCTCCCTCCCCTCCCCGACTCCTACTCACCTGGAAGACCGCTTCCCTTCCTTGGAAGCATTGCTCTGTGCCTGATGGCCACAGGCATACTGTGCTTCAAGCTCAAGGCTCTGCCTGGGCCAGCTGCTTCGTCCAGGGGCTCATTTCTTCCTGGCAAGACAAAGCCATGGCCTCATCCCACGCCTGCACTTTGCGACTGCAGCCAGGCCATGTGTAGGAAAGGTTCTGTGGAGTCAGAAGGGCTGAGACAGGCAGATGGCACCGCAGCTCTAGGGAGCCAGGGGCAAACTGGGTGAGCCTTTCCGGCGACAAGTCCCAGCCTCCTCCCTGGAGTTGGGAAGCCCTGGCCTTCCTGGTGTCCAGGCCACAGCTCCGGGGAGAAATCCACAATGGAGGGCACATGTGAGGTCCTCTGCCTGAGGTCGCAGGTGTCACGTCCAAGGCCACTCCAAGCCTGGCTCGGCTTGCCTGCTTTCTCCCAAGGAGGCTGGCCAACCAGCCGAACCTGGAACCTGGGCCAGGCCCCTTCCAAGGTGACGAGTTCTGGAGGACATAGCCCTGGGGACGGCTGCCAAGTCTCCGGGGGCCTGTGCTGGGCCCCAGACAGAGGAAGAAGCAGCCTGGCAAACGGTGTGCCTGACCTGAGATCTGGCGGCCTCCCACACCTGGGACCCTCTCCTGTCCAGGCCTCCCAAGGGAGGACGATAGTCATGGCAGTGGCGACAGGGGTGGGGCTGGTGCCGAGCCTGCCCTTGGATGCTCCAGGAGAGGGCGCCGGGGGATGGGTTGCTGCTGGCCCAGTCTGAGGGACCGACCCAGCTCGGGGCTGCCAGGGGCAGAGCAAGAATTCCCCTCCGTCCTTTCCCTGCAGGTTCTTAGGGCTGGTCAAATCCTTAACAAGACAGGTTGGCTGGAGAAAATCAGACCCAGGTGAAGAACATGTGTCCATGGGAGAAAACTGGGAAACTGAGTCTCTTGCCACAATGGCAGAGATTCTCATCTTGCATCCTCTCCTGAGCTAATGACAAAGGTGGATGTCGTGGGTGGGCCTGTGGGAAGGGAGAGGAGATCAAGATGATTGTCATGCAGAGAGACATGTAAAGGCTTGTCCGGCCCATTGCCCATGTACTGGGGTCAGGTCCAGAAGAAAAGGCATGGAGGTGACCAGGCACCGGCCTCTCTGTGGTGGGGCTGGACCTGGGGTGGGCGTGGGGGTGGTGGGTGCAAGTGGGATGGCATGTGAGTTGGCACCAGCTAGCAGTGGAGGCAGCGACTCAGACGTCATGGATCTCTCTCTCTCTCCCTCTCTCCCTCTCTCTCTCTTTCTCTCTGTCTCTTCCTCTCTCTCTCTCTCTCTCTCGCTCTCTCTCTCCCTCTGGGACCTGAGAGGAGGAAGGTGGCGTGCCATGACCACCTCGCCCTACCTCCCCTATAGAGCCTTCTTTCTCTGGACGCTTCGGTAGCCCTGTGGGCTTGGGTTCAACCCCCCAAACCCCCACACTGGCCAAGTGTACATGCGCGACTCCTGGGCCTAGGGCTGGCCTCGGGGGTCCTCAATGAAGACCCTGCCCTCCCGCCAAGTTCTGACTGGCTCCCTCCCCTCCCCCACTCCCACTCAGCTTGAAGGCCGCTTCCCTTCCTTGGAAGCATTGCTCTGGCCCTGATGGCCACAGGTGTACTGGGCTTCAACCTCAAGGATCTGCTTGGACCAGCTGCTTTGTCCAGGGGCTCATTTCTTCCTGGAAAGACAAAGCCATGACCTCACCCCATGCCTGCACTTTGCGACTGCAGCCAGACCAGGTGTATGAAAGGCTCTGTGGATTCAGAAGGGCCAAGACAGGCAGATGGCAGCACAGGGCTATGTAGCCAGGGCCAAACTGGGCAAACCCTTCTGGCGACAGGTCCCAGCACCCTCCCTGGAGTTGGGAAGGCCTGGCCTTCCTGGTGCCTAGACCACGGCTCCGGGGAGAAATCCACCATGGAGGGCACGGGTGAGGCCCTCAGCCTGAGGTCGCAGGTGTCACGTCCATGGCCATTGAAAGTGTGGCTCGGCTTGCCTGCTTTCTCCAAAGGAGGCTGGCCAAACAGCCGAACCTGGCACCTGGACCAGGCCTCTTCCAAGGGGACGAACTCTGGAGGACATAGCCCTGGGTATGGCTGCCAAGTCTCCTGGGGTGTGTGCTGGGCCCCCGTCAAAGGAGGAAGCAGCCTGGCAAGCGGTGTGTCACACCTGAGATCTGGCGGCCTCCCACACCCAGGTCCTTGTCCTTCCCAGGCCTCCCAAGAGAGGACAATGGTGGTGGCAGTGGATAGTGGGGTGGGGCTGGCGCAGAGTCTGCCTTTGGAGGCTCCAGCAGAGGGCGCCAGGGGATGAGCTTCCCCTGGCCAGGTCTGAGGGACCAACCAAGCTCGGGGCTGCTGGGGACCAACCACAGCATGTCCACAGCACTCTCTGCAGATCCAGGCACCAGGTGAGCACCTGCCATGGCTGATCCCATGATTCCCTACAAGATCACCATGAAATTTATCCCCCCCCCCCACTTTTCAGAAGAGCAAACTGAGGCTCAGAGAGATGTGGGGATTTCCCCAAGGTACACAGCTGGCAGAGTACAGAGTCACCACTGTGCTGAGGAGGGAGTGGCTACTCACCTAGTAAACAGCTGGTCCAGGACCCGGTGGGATGTGTCTGAGGCTGAGTAGTTGATCATGAAGGTGGTGAAACTCTAGACGTCCCTACTCACGAAAGCTGGTGCAATGGACTAGGTCAGCCTCTCCATCATGCCTGCCTGGACGCCACGCATCCTGCAGTCTTCATTTAAATTCACAGTGGACTCATCCTGACACGGAGGGAGAGGAGGAGGAACATATAGTCAGTGACATCATGGTGAACCACCAGGAGGACTGAGGTGACTTTCTACCCTCCTGTATAGCTTGTGGGGAGGAGTGGAGGCCCAGATTCCTTTGGGAGTGGGACTTCGGGGCACTGTAGTGAGAAAATTCTGGGGCAGTGGGTCCCAGGGGAATCTCATATTTGAGTCTGGGTTCTAGTACTGCCTTGATCATCTCAGGTTCCTGGGTGTGATGACCCCTCTGCACCCACACTCACCTCAGACCAGCCCTGGTCATTGATGGACTGGTGCACCTGTGTCCACTCCAGGGAGATGGAAAACTGGAAAGCATCCACCAGCTCCTTGACCATCTCCTGGGTGCAGCTCTGCAGTGACAGTGCACAGCAGTCAGGCCAGGAGGGATCAGGTGCCTGCCTGGACTTTGCCACAGTGGGAAAACCCACCACAGATCAGGCACAGAGGGCCATCTGCATACACTCCACCAGGGAAGGAATGTGAGGACACCTTTAGGACCCAGCATTCACATGCGGATAGAGGAGCTTGGTCCCGAGCTCTCACCTTCCTCTCCTGCAGCCAAGATCTTGAGCATGAACATGACACACTGCTGAGTTCCACCATCAGGCTTCCTGCTCCTGCTCAGGCTGGACCCTCCTCATCCCCAGCTTCCCTCACTCCACCTTCCCCCCCCACACACACAATGAGGGTCAAGGGGTGTGAGGCTGTCCTTTTGGGATCACAGTTCTGGCCTGACCTAGAGTGTCCTGCCCTGGCCTACACTGTTACCTGATGGTTCCTCCTGTCAAAAGGCCACACACATTCGAGGTGAGGGCTGAGACAATGTCTAAAGCGACTTAACATGCTCTCATTCTGGGCTTTCTGGGGGCCAGAGCCTTGGAAAGTCACGGGACAACACCAGAACATCCTGCTATGTCTAGTGTCTCCACTCAAATGAACTGGACAAGAGGCTGTGATTACAATGTGGGTGCCTGGTAACCAGAGTTCTAAGTTCTGTTGGGGGCTGTCACCAAGAAAGTGAGGTCACTTCTTCAAGCTTCTATTACTTAGCCCTTTCCTTCAATGAGAGCCACCCAACCCCCCCCACTAGGCTGTTGGCTGCTCTCCCTCCTTGCCCGTGTCATCTCTATCACTGTAGACACATACCCATCACCACCCTCCCCACAGATCCTTGGGAGTGGATCCAGGCTCCAGCATTGAGGAGACACAGCTGAGGTCAGACCTCTTTTTTCCTACCAGTTCTGTGTCCTGGGAAAGCTGTTGTGCCTCTCAAGATCTCCCCAGTCTCCCAAGCTGCACAATGAGGGTTGGGCTAAAAGCAGCTCCCTAGAGACCTCTTCAGGTGTATATGTAATAATACATACAACGCCTGTGAGCTGGTGTCACATGTGTCTAATGAACACACTTAGAGATGGAGGAAGTACAAAGAGTAGGACATCACATAGAATACCAGTCAGAACTTCTCTAGGTCCCAGATTTGTGAACTTTGGTAAGTGACTGCTGCTCTGAGCCTCATTTTCAGGTCTGCATCCTGAAGGGGTTGAAATTAGAGGAAATTCAGACATTGTGATCCACTGGCATTAAGCCTTCCACGATCCCGTGTTTTTCTCAGAATGAGTCCCAAGAGCCTCATGTTGGCCTATGTGGTGGGATCCTCCACAATGGTCCCATTGCTCCCTGCCTCCTTGAGTACACATACTTATGTCACCACTAAGTGGTCAGTATCTGGCTTCTGAACAACAGAACACAGCCAAGGTTACGGGATATCATTTCCAAGTTTTAATTACAAAACGTCTGTCACTTCCCAATTACTGGTTTACTTATGTTCAATTCTTACCTCCCTCCTACTGTTTCCATCTCTCTCTCTCTCTCTCTCACTTGCTCTTACTCTCGCTCTTGCTCTCACTCTCGCTCTTGCT
Source organism: Diceros bicornis minor (assembly GCF_020826845.1). Taxonomy (NCBI): domain Eukaryota; kingdom Metazoa; phylum Chordata; class Mammalia; order Perissodactyla; family Rhinocerotidae; genus Diceros; species Diceros bicornis. Next base: position 3,086,880 of record NW_026690902.1, on the reverse strand, counting down.
CTCTATCAAATTACCAGAACTGCAAGAGCAAGTGCTGATGTTTTCAGTTGCACTATGTAGAGGCTCCATGGGAGAGAACTGAGGGAGTGTCCAGCCAACAGACAGACAGGAGTTCAGACTCTCAGTCCAAATGGATCCTGACAAAACCCATGTGAGTGATCTTGGGTGGGAATCCTCCCCCATTGGAACCCTGTTGAGACCACAGCCCCTTCTTCACAGAGACTTTGAGGCAGAGGCACCCAGCTAAGCCATGTCTGATGCTTGGCTAAAAGAAATTGTGAGATGTTAAATATTTGTACTTTATAGGTGGCAGGTTTTGGAGTAAAGTTGTCACAGAGGAATAGAAAGTAACAGTCTACCATGTCCCAGGATCCAGCCTGATCATCCTCCTCTCTCCACTCCTCTCTCTTCTGAGGCTCGCTCCAGTCACACAGGCCACATTTCTGACCTTCTCTGGTCAAACTCGCTTTTTCCTGTGAGTCTCTGCACCAGGGAGCCTTCTCCTTGACACACTAACTCTTCCCAGACATAGGCAGGGGTGCTTACACTTGTCATTCTGGTCACAGCAAAGGTCTGAAATGCCTCAGGGCAGCCTTTCAGAACCTCCTAGCACAGTCTCTACCATCACAGATCTCACATCCAGAAGAGCATTATATGATTTCCTCCTCCTTCCTCCCATTGAGATAAAATGAGTGCATGAGGAAGGGCTGTCTGCTTTGGCTGAAGCAGAGGCGACTCGTTCTGGTTATACCAAGGACACGACTGTCTCTTCCAGGCCAAATTTTTCCCACCACGAGTCCATTGTTTAAGGAAACCGTCATTCCCTCTCTTTCATGGGTCTGTTTTCCCCAAGAACACAGTGAACCATCCCCACTCCCTGTGCTGCATCACCATAAACCCACAGCCAGAAGATAAGCACCAGGTTAAAACACCACCAGATCCTGAATTCAGTCACTGCTGAGACCCACCCATCAATGTTGTCATTCAGTGGTGACTCCTGAGGACACCTTTCCCCTGAGATCCACTCCCAGCCTGTCCTCAGCTTCTTATAGCAACACTGAGATTTCCTCAGAGTCCTCCCAACCTGGGCAAGAAACATTCTGAAATGTTCTCTGTATTAATTTTCAGGGACTGGAGACACAGGTAGATGTAATTTAAGCGTGTATGTGCAGTAGTTTCTACGCATGTACTCTATTTTTCAGACAGATAGAATAGTGTGGCTACTCAATGCAACAAGAAAATGGATAACTGATCAAATTTTTTCATGATGTGAAGTCTTTAGAGAGTAAATGTCATGGTTAAGAACACAGGTTATGGAGCTAACTCCTCATGTCCAAATTGCAGCTCAATCCCTTATTAGATATTTGTATTTACTGAGTTATTTACCTGATTGGTGCCTCAGTTTCTTCATCTGACAGTTGGCAATAATGATCAGCATACCTACTTTGTAGGTTTATGGAGAGTATTAAAGGAGTTAATATTTGAAAAATGCTTGGAACACCTAGTGTATTACCAGTGGTGTACCTATATATTAGAAATATAATTTAGAAATTCTTCTGACACTGCCTGTGAGCCCCAGAGGGTGAGACTGTTGCCTGGACGTATGTAGAAAGCACTCCATGACATACGATGAATAAATGAGTGAACAACATTGGCAAAATCATTACCAATGTCACTTATATCACCCTACATGCATACCCAAGCCGAACCACACACAGACATTCCTGCTCTGTCCTGCATCATGTTCCCTGGAGGAATCACTGGGGCTTCTTGGACCCTGGTAACCGTGTCCACTAAAGGTTCTTTTCTGTCAGCAAACCCCAGTCTTTTTCCAAATGCTGAAGCTCACAGGGTCTGCGCTGTGATCTTTGTCTTCACTAGAGGGAGAAGTGCCAGCCACAGAGCTGGGCACACACAGAGCCTGAGCCTTGGAGAAAATGATTCCCTGGCCCTGGGGCAGGTAAAAGCGTGCAGGGACAGTGTGGGATTTGGGGAAAATCCTCCAGGTGTTGTCAGAAGGGTTGGAGGCAGGGGATTTGTCAGCAAGGACTGGTCTGGTTGGTGGGCCTTGGTGGTTAAATAGTAGGGGGGCTGGGAAGTTTCATAAGTTCTAGCATAATACAATAAATGTGATGATCATGAAATCAGAATCAGCCTAATTAAGGCCAAATTAACCCAATGTCAGCTGTTCCCTGACTCTCTAATCCAGTAGTGACTTATAATAAGGGTATTCGTGTTCTATCATCTCCTTTTCATTGATTGGCTAGAGTAATTATTCTTTATATAGCCTGTCTATTTTTACATAGTAAAGAAAAAGTGAGTTTTAAAACAAGCCTCCTTGGAAAACTCTCCCTAACATATTGAATTAATAACAGAAGGCAGGACAGGAAATTCACCACATATCTTGAGCTTTAGTCTCTGGTTTTAGATCTTCCTAACTGGTAATTTACCTACACTTCTGCCTTCTTTCTTGACATTAGTCCACTTAGGATTAAGTAAGAGTGCAACCTCATACCGTGTGAGAAGTGGTGGGAATCTAGGAAGAGGTTTGTTTCATTCTGTCAGTGTGTGTGTGTGCACGTGTGTGTGTGGGGGTGTATGAGACTTTTTGCTGCATCTGGCAGTGTGGGCCACTGTAGACTCCTTTTCTAGGGAAAAAATATCCCTAATCACTTTCTCTGGACTTGCTTTTCACTGATGGCTTCACCAGCACTGTCCAATAGTAACATTAAGCACTCTATATTATCGAATTTAAATATATTTTAGTAGCCAGATTTTAAAAAATGAAAACAAACAGGAGACACTAACTTTAATAGTATATTTTAACCCACTATAGCCAAGATATTATCAATGTGGGTGCAGTCTATACAAAACTTAATAATGAGAGAGTTTACATTTTGTTTCTGTGTTTCATAAATCCAGTGTGTACTTCCCACTTACAGTACAATCTCCATTTGTAAGTCGAGTTTTTTCAGACATACATTCTCTGCATTGAGATTTAATGTTCACAATTGTCAAATAGGAGTCACTAGGAGTGGGGTGGATGATAATTTCACTACTGATTTAAGCTCTAAGGGAGCTATGAACACCAACTGGTCAATGGGTTAATCAAATGAATAGTCATATAGTATAGAAGAATGGTATGATTTGGGATTTAGAAAAAGACTGGGGACTGTGTGTCCTGACAGGGAGCACCAAGGAATTTGTTGTTGAGAGAGACAAGGACAAAAAGAGAATGAAGTCATACACATAAATGTCTAACAACATGGGGGAGAAGAAATGACCTGCTGTAGTCCTGAGTTTTGACCTCGTAGTTTCCTTTCTTGACCCAAATCTCTTTGATGATGTCCCAGGACAAAGGTCAGATTAACCCCCACAGGGACAGAGGGAGGGTAGAAGTACAAGGCATCTGACATAATTGTCCTGGGAAGTCAGGCTTCATTTATCACTCTGATCCACATTCCCAATTTATAGGGTAAGAGGAAAAGAAGTATGATGGTCAAATCATCACAGAGGAAGTGAAATGATTGTGGAAATCAATCTAAACCAAAGCCTGGTTTGAGCATATCCATCCCTTTGAGGATGTCCAGTTACATATTCAAGAGGACAGTTACTAGAATCACATCCTATCCTGGCAATGAGGTCAGATGCCAGCAAAGGGAGGAAACCTTGGAGCAGCCCCAACAACTCTGCTGGCAGAAGAGACTGCAAGGTCTCCAAGCCTGCAGAGTGCAGGAGAACTGTTAAGTGCTTTGGAACTTGCCAAAGCCCTGCTGAATCTTGCACCTAGTTTCACAGGTGTATCCCTGCCAGGTGAGCTCGCAGGTGGTCTGAACTCCAGTCCCATGCCCACCCCTGCCTGGTCTTCAGATTCGGCAGAGATGATGCCAGGAGCTGGTCTGTACATCCCACAGCTCCTTTGCAAACGTCTTCTGGTGACTGAGGAAGATATCAGGAAACATGAAGGGAAAGTGCAGACGGCAAGAGACAGACTGGCGGTAGCACTGATGCAGACACACTCGCTAGCGAGGCAGGGAGAGTGAGGGGCCAAGGACGACATCCCGACAAACACGATGAAGAAAACAGACGACGGCGCAGATGACATGGGGCTCACACTACATTAATGCCTCTGCAGGGGTCCTGATGATTACTTTCTTTGAGCTCTTGAAACTTTAATATATACCAATAATTTCCTTTTCTTTGACAACTTTGCATGACAGAGAAGATACAGACAGTGATCCTTCTGAGGTGGGAGATTGGGTTTCAGGTGAGGAGAGAAAGGAGATCTTTCCTTCTCATTTTGTTCTCTCATTTTACCTACTGAGCGTTATCTATTTGTATTTTAAGACGAAGAGTTATCACAGTCAGGGGATTCTTTAGAGTTTTGCCCTCACAGTCACAGAGAAAACATACCTAGTCAAAATGGATTGTCCTCTTTGTGTAATATTCCAATAGATTCCAACATAATATTTCACGAAAGAGCTGTTATATCTGTCTTCTCAAAAAAGACACCTACTTCTGGGTCTCTATTTTTCTGGTAGTTGTTGCATGTTGAATAACAGTTGCATATAATGAAATACTGGATTGTCCCTTTTTTTAGATTCATATGTGTTGGAAATTTATTCATGAAAATTGATATGCCATTGTGGTATCCTCTTGTCAGGAGAACGACTGTTTTCAGCATCACAAGTCTCTCAATAAGCCAGTGTGTTGGGATTTGTCTATTTTCCTGATCGAGTATGTTGCACTCTTCAAATCCTCTTTATCATTACCTACTTTTGTCCCACAGATTTATCAGTTTCTGAGAGCAATGTGTTAAACAATAATAGAGTATCTTAGTATTTATATCTTCCCTAAAAAATGAGTTATTTTTTAGCTAAATCTTCTCTCCTGTATTCTTCCATGTGGTAATCATCTGGAATTTTGGTTCAAATGTGTTTTTCATGTCTTGTTTTAAAACTAATACTAAATTAGACAGACGTTTTTTCCTTTCCTCATGACTCCTGTTATGTTTTCCTGGGTTCACATTTGTTCTTCCTGATGTACATTCTTTACAGCTTCTTTCACTGCGGGCCTGTGGGAGGTCAACTTGTAGTCTGTTTGTAGGTCAGATAAGTCTTTCTTTTTTTGACACAAAGTTTGAATAGGTGTTTAATTTAGCTTTCTAGTAATTTTTTTCCTTCTTTGTCAAGTTATTTAATATTTCTGAGCCTCCACATCTTTAGGTTAAAATGGGAATAAATCCCTAAAATTGCGACTATAACTGAGATAATACATGCAGAGCTTTCCAGTCATGTTGCTTAGAAGAAATTATTCAATAATGATAACTATTATCAATCATTATAATGATATTATAATAATTAATATATAATAATATATTAATGTAGAATAATGATTATATATTAATTTATAATTATAATGTACACTATATAATGTATAATGTATGCAATGTATAATAATGATATATTAATATTATTAATCATTAGAATCTTCATAGTGTACATTCTCGGAGAATCACTGCTTCAGATTGAGAATGTGAAGCTCATACACAAAAAGTCTGAGAGAGTGCCATGACTGTGACTTTAATTCTCAGCCCTTGGGTATCTTCAGCTGTGGTCGTCTGCACAGTGTGTACAGATAATGTAATCTGTTCCAACAGACCCACTGCAGAAGAGTGCAGCCTGCTTCATGCCTGGGATGCTCTGGGCTGCTTGTTGGGGAGCCTCTGCTGTGAGGCTAGTTGGACTCTGTACAGAGAAAGATGAAAAAATACTCTTTCTTTTACCTCAGATTTCTCCCACCGAGTATTATTCACTTTTACATCCAGAGTAGACACTCTCTTCCCAGAGCCTTGGTGTTTCTCTGGGATTCAGGCTTCCCAGACACCTAGTCATTTCAGCTCCCAAGGTCCAAGGGTACTGCAGAATCATGTCTCACCCACTCCTCCCGTCTTGGCCTGTTTCCCGTTACGGAGGACCCATGAGTGGGGAGAGGAGCGATCAAGGGAGATTGATCTGGAAGTCCTGGTGAATCTGAGCTTCAGAGAATGAAGCAGAAAAGGGGAACCTGATACTGCCAGGCCTTCAGAGGGGGAGGAATCGAGAGGGGTGTGATGGCTGCACAGAGTGAAGGGAAGGGATGTTCCAAAGTTTCCTAAGAAGGGAAGACTTTCACTGAAGTGGGGATTAGATTTTACATGATGGCAACGTCTGTGCTGCTTTCACCAATTCTGGTGTCCCTGAGGGATGAACTGGTGTGACACCACAGGACAGAAGTTGCAATCACTTTCAGGACTTAAGGAAGGTGAAACCTTTCAGCTTAGTCCCCTGTGAGCCAGTCAGGGGCCAATTCTAGAAAGGCTCAGAACATGCATCCATCCAGTGTGGTTTCGTTCTGTTCCAGTCAAGCTCCTCTGGACCCCTGCTGGGCAAAAGGGACCTCAGATCTAGTCAGATCTAGTCATCACAGCTTCCGTAGGTCACCATGAGACACGTAATAGCCCAGTCGTCGTCACTGGACCTCATAGTTGCTCTCCTTCTTCCGTCAGCAGACAGTGACTTGTGAGGTGAGGAGAGCACATCAGAATGGTCCACTCAGCTGCCCAGTATGGGAGACTCCAGGGGAAGGAGATGCCAAAGCCACAGAGAACCAATGCCTCATGTGTTTCCCTCTTCCTTTTGTCCACTTAATTTTCACCCTCAGTCCTTCTTTTCCTTCCCTTTTCCCTCGTTCGGCTCTCTCTCTCTCTCTTTCCCCTACATGTTCTAGCTTAATTGAGGTAGTCACGACATACAGAAAACTGCATATATTTAAAGTGAAAAATTTGATACATTTTGATTATAACTTATTGAACCATCACCACAAATAAAGAAAATGAACGCTATCTTCCCCAAATTTCCTCATGCTCATTTTAATTCCTCCTTCCCTGCCATTTGCAAACACATTCTCATTCCCAGGCAACGAGTGATCTGGTATATGTCCCTATAGATTTTCCTGTATTTGACAAAAATGTTTATAAATGGGATCATATACTATGTACTCATTTTTTACTGGCTTCTTTCACTCAGCATAATTATTCTGAGATTTATGCTTGTCATTGCATGTACTATGAATTCATTCCTATCCCAACCCTTCCCTGGCAGCACTGTGCACACGCCAGAGCACTTCCCATGTTGGTGTGAGAGCCAATAGTAATACTGCATCCCCAAAAGTAGGAATGCGCCTTGGTGCAAATCTGGGAGGGGTTGGCGGCAGCCCTGGACCTGCAAATGAATGCTTTCCTGGATGGTTGGAAAGCGCACCATGTCACTGTAGTTCCAATGATTGGCCAATGCTCAGAACCCATGAAGAAGCCCCACCCACCAAACACAGAGACTGGCATGAGCATAAGAAAAAGCAGCAGCAGATATATGAGCACATATCTGCTTTCACAGGTGGCACAAATACCCATAGCAGTTCTGAGGTCTCACAACTGTGTACGTGCCTCCATGTGGCGGCAGCTCTGATCCCAGTGGGAATGCTTTCCCAGCGAGTGGAACACCCACTCTACCCACGCAACTTCCAGCATATGGGGTGGGATCAGAAACACAGCTCATGTTTTCCCCACAGCGGTAGCAGGTGGAATCTGCGTCTTGATACTACCACAAGTACACAGGCAAAAGTTTAGTTCATCAAACAGCATAAGAAACTACAGTAACAATTCAGAGCAGAAGGAAATGACAAATCTCCAGAAACGAAACTTGTAGTCACAGAAATTTACAATATAAATGACAGAATTCAAAATAACTTTCATAAAGAAACTCACCAAATTACAAGAGTGTTCAAACAGTTCGATGAATTCAAGAGTAAAATTAATGAGGAAAAGGAACACTTCATCAAAGAGACTGAAACTATTTAAAAAAACAAGCAGAAATTCTGGATATGAATAACATAATTAAAAAGATAAAAAATAATCTAGAATCCTTAAAAAATAGAGCTGATATAATGGATGCAAGAATTAGTGATTTAGAGGATCGAAAAATAGAAATACTTACAGTGGACCAGGAGAGAGAACTCTAATTTTTTAAAAAGGTAGGAATTCTTGTAGAAATATATGACTCAATTATAAAAGCAACATAAGAATTATACGTATTCCAGAGGGAGAAAAGAGAGAGAAAAGAGCAGAGAGCTTGTTCAAAGAAATAATAGCTGAGAACTTCCAAAACCTGGGAAGAACCGGACTTACAAGAACATGAAGCCAACAGAATGCCTAATAACATCAATGCTAAAAGAGCTTCTCCCAGGCATATAATAGTAAAATTGGTAAAAGCCAATGACAAAGAAAAAATATTAAGGGAAGCAAGACAGAAGAAAATAACCTACAAAGGAACCCCTATCAGGCTTTCAGCATATTTCTTGGCAGAAACTTTACAGGCAAGGAAAGAATGGAATGATATATTACAAATACTGTATCAGCCAAGAATACGCTATCCAGTGAAATGATCCTTATGATACAATGAAGAAATAGAAGTTTTCCCAGATAAACAAAGTCTGAGGGAGTTCAACACCACTAGATCTCCCATACAAGCAATGATCAAGAACGTCCTCATACTAGAAATAAACAGATGGCAAATGTATACAAAGCTTTGAGCAAAAAGATAAATAGACAGACAAAATCAGAAAGCTACAGCTTTGTTTCACAACAGGGTAGCAAATAATTAATTATAACTTAAAAGCAGAAGGGAAGGAAAGCATTAAAAATAACTATAAACACTTCAACTTAGTCACAAACACACAACACAAAAATGAATAAATTGTGACAACAATAACTCAGAAGGAGAAGAGGAAAGGAATGGAACCTGCTTAGACCAATGGAGATAAGAGCCTATCAGAAGATGGATTATCTCATCTATGAGATCTTCATACAAACCTCACAGTAACCAGCAAAGAAAAAGTCAGAACACAGCCATAGATCATAAAAAAAGAGAAAACCTCCACAGAAAACCCCCAAAGTGAAATGGTAGTCAGAATCACAAAGGAAGAGAAACAATGGAAATATAGATTAGGTGGGATTAAGCCCTCATGTATCAATAATCACTCTAAATGTAAATCGATTGAATTCTCCAATCAACAGACACAGAGTGGTGGGGTGGATTAGAAAACAAGACCCAACAATATGCTGCCTCCAGGAAACACATCTCAGCTCTAAAAACAAACAGGCTCAGAATGAAGGGATGGGAGACAACACTCCAAGCAAATGGCACATAAAAGAAAGTATGTGTAGCCATACTAATATCAGACAAAGCAGACTTCAAGATAAAAAAGACTATTAGAGACAAAGAGGGTCGGTATATAATGATAAAGGGGACTTTCCAGCAAGAGGACATAAAACTTATAAAGATGTATGCACCTAACACAGCAGCACAAAAGAATATAAAGCAACTATTAATAGACCCACAGGGAGAAATTAACAGCAACACAATAATAGCAGGGTACCTGAACTCCCCACTTATATCCATGGATAGATCATGCAGAGAAAGGCAAAAAGTCAATAGTGGAATTAAATGAAACATATGATCAGATGAACTTAATCGATATACATAGAGCATACCCTCCCAAAGCAGCAGAATACACATTCTTCTTAAGTGCACATGGGACCTTCTCAAAGATAGACCATATGTTGTGAAACAAGGCAAGCCTGAATAAATTTAAGATTGAAATCATAACAAGCTTCTTTTCTGACCACGATGTTATGACACATGAAATCAACTACAAGAAAAAAGATAGGGAAGTCACAAATATCTGGAGACTAAAGAACACACGACTGAAGAACCATTGGATCAATGAACAAATCAAAGGAGAAAACAAAAAATACCTGAAGACAAAGAAAAATGAAAAGACAACAAAACAACTCTTACGGGATGCAGCAAAAGCAGTTCTAAAAAGGAAATTCATAGCAATACAAGCACAGGTCAACAAACAAGAAAAATACCAAATAAGCAACCTTAAACTACACCTAATAGAACCAGAAAATGAAGAATAAATGAAGCCCAAAGTCAGCAGAATGAGGGATATAATAAAAATTAGAGCAGAAATAAATGAAATAGAGACTAGTACAACAGTAGAAAGGATCAATGAAACAAAGAGCTGGTTCTTTGAGAAGACTGAAACAACATTGACAGACCCTTAACCAGACTCACTAAGAAAAAAAGAGAGAAGGCTCAAAGACATAAAATTAGAAATGAAAGAGGAGAAATTACAACAGATACCACAGAAATCCAAAGGACAATAAGAGAATACACTGAACAACTTACATACCACCAAAGTGGATAACCTAAAAGAAATAGATAAATTCTTAGATTCACACAACCTCCCAAAACCGAATCAAGAAGAAATAGAGAAAATGAACAGACCAATCACAAGTAAAGAGAATGAAATGGTCATCAAAAACCTCCCAAATAACAAAAGTCCAGGACCAGATGTCTTCTCTGGAGAATTCTACCAAATATTCAAACAAGATTTAATACCTATGCTTCTCAAACTATTCCAAACAGTTGAAGAAGATGGAACACTTCCTAATTCATTCTATGAGGCCAACATCACCATGAGAGCAAAAGCAGGCAAGGATAGCACAAAGAAGGAATATTACAGGCCAATATCGCTGATGAACACAGATGCAAAAATCCTCAGCTAAATATCAACAAATCGAACACAGCAATATATTAAAAGGATCATATACCATGATCAAGTGGAATTTATACCAGGGATACAGGGATGGTTCAACATCTGCAAATCAATCAATGTGATACACCACATTAACAAAATGAGGAATAAAAATCATATGATCCTATCCACAGATGTAAAGAAAGGATTTGACAAGATCCAACATCCATTTATGATAAAAACTCTCAACAAAATGGGTATAGAAGGAACGTACCTCAACAGAATAAAGGCCATATATCACAAACCCACAGCCAACATCATACTTAATGGTGAAAAACTTAAAGCCATTCCTCTGAGAACAGGAAGAAGACAAAGGTGCCCACTCTCGCCACTCGCATTCAACATAGTACTGGAGGTTTTGGACGGAGCAATTAGGCTGGAAAAATAAATAAAAGAAATCCAAATTGGAAAGGATGAAATGAAACTCTTGCTGTTTGCAGATGACATGATTGTAAATATAGAAAACCCTAAACAATCCATCAGAAAACTATTAGAAATAATCAACAACTACAGCAAAGTTGCAGTGTACAAAATCAACTTACAAAAATCAGTTGCATTTCTATACTCTAATAATGAACTAACAGAAAGAGAACTCAAGAATACGATCCCATTTACAATTGCAACAAAAAGAAAAAAGTGTCTAGGGATAAATTTAACCGAAGAGGTTAAAGACCTATACAATGAAAACTATAAGACATGATTGAAAGAAATCAGTGATGACCTGAAGTAATGGGAAGATATTCCATGCACATGGATTGGAAGAATAAACACAGTTAACATGTCCATATTACCTAAAGTAATCTACAGATTCAATGCAATCCCAATCAGAATCCCAATGACATTCTTCATAGAAATAGAACACAGAATCCTAAAATGCATATGGAATAACAAAAGACCTTGAACAGACAAAGCAATCCTGAGAAGAAAGAACAAAGCAGAAGGCATCACAATCCTAACTTGAAAATATATTACATAGCTATAGTAATCAAAATGGCATGGTTTTGGCACAAAAGCAGACTCATAGATCAATGAAACAGAACTGAAAGCCCAGAAAGAAAACCACACTTTTGTGGAGAGTTAATCTCTCACAAAGTAGCCAAGATCATACAATAAAGAAAGGAATGTCTCTTCAATAAATGCTGTTGGGAAAACTGGACAGCCACATGCAAAAGAGTGAAAGTAGATCATTATCTTCCACCGTACACAAAAATTAACTTGAAATGGATAAAAGACTTGACTCTAACACTTGAAACCATAAAACTCCTAGAAGAAAATATACACAGTACAGTTTTTGACATCAGTCTTAGTAGCATCTTTTACAATACCATGTCTACTCAGGCAAGGGAAAGAAAAGAAAAAATATACAAATGGGACTACATGAGACTAAAAGGCTTCTGCAAGGCAAAGGAAACGATGAACAAAACAAAAAGCCAGTGCCGGCCCCGTGGCTTAGTGGTTAAGTGCACGTGAACCGGTACTGTCTGCCCAGGTTCGGATCCCAGATGTGCACAGACACACCGCTTGTTCGGCCATGCTGTGTCTGCATCCCACATACAGCAAGTAGAAGGATGTGTAACTATGACATACAACTATCAACTGGAACTTTGGAGGGAAAAAAAAAAGAGGAGGATTGGCAATTGATGTTAGCTCAGAGCCGGTCTTCCTCAGAAAAAAAGAGGAGGATTAGCACAGATGTTAGCTCAGGGCTGATCTTCCTCACAAAAAAAAACAAAACGAAAAGACAGCCCACTAACTGGGAGAAAATATTTGCAAATCATATATCTGAAAAGGGGTTAATATTCAAAAAATATAAACAACTCATACAACCCAACAACAAAAAAACAGATAATCCAATCTAAAAATGGGCAGAGGATATGAACAGACATTTTTCCAAAGAAGATATACAGAAGGCCAACAGACAGATGAAAAGATGTATATCATCACTAATTATTAGAGATATTCAAATCAAAACTACAATGAGAGATCACCTTACACCTGTCAGAATGGCTATAAATCCCAAGACAAAAAAGAACAAATGTTGGAGAGGATAAGGAGAAAAGCGCACCCTCACACACTGCTGGTGGGAATGCAAACTGGTGCAACAACCAGGGAAAACAGTATGGAGATTTCTCAAAAAATTAAAAATAGAAATACCATACCTTCCAGCTATCCCACTACTGGGTATTTATCCAAAGAAATTGAAATCAACAATTCAAAGAAATTTATGCACCCCTGTGTTCACTGCGGCATTATTCACAATAGCCAAGACATCTAAGCAATCCAAGTGTCTGGCTACAGACGAACAGATAAAGAAAATGTAGTATGTATTATATACAATGGAATACTACTCAGCCAGAAAAAAAGAGAAGATCGTCCTGTTTGCAACAACCTGGATGGACCTTGAGGGTATGATGATAAACGAAATAAGCCAGACAAAGACAAATAGCATTATTTCACTCATACGTAGAAGATAAACATACACAGGGATAAAGAGAACAGATTAGTGGTTACCAGAGGGGAAGGGGGCTGGGTGTTGAGTGAAAGAGTTAAAGGTGATAGATAAAAGTTAGACTACTGCTGGTAAGCACGATGCAGTCTATACAGAAATTCTAAAATAATAATGAACACCAGAAATTACACAATGTTAAAACCCTTTATAATTTCAATAGAATAATTAAAAAAAAAAAAATAATTCATTCCTCTTTATGGTTGAATAGTATCTCACTTTGAGGATAAACCACACTTTGTGTATCCGTTCACCAGTAGATGGACATTTGGGTTGTTTTCCATTTTTATCTACTATAAATAGGTTGTTATCAACATGTGTGTACAAGTCTGTGTATAGACATATGTGTTTATTTCCCTTGGATGGATTCCTAGGAGAGGAATGGCTGGGTAGACGTATGTAATTTTTAAAGACGGATCCAAGCTATTTTTCACCAGCACTCGATGAGAGTTTCAGTGACTTGACATCTTCAACAACACTTGTTATAGTCAGTCTTGTCAATTTTAGCCATTCTCAAGTGTGGTGGAATCTCATGATGACTGTCACTTACATTTCCCCAATGACTCATGTGGTGAAGGAGAAGGCAAACCACGCACAGATTGGGAGAAAACATCTGCAAAACATATCCCTAGAAAAGGACATGTATTTATAATATATAAAGAGCTCTTACAACCCGATAGTAAGAAGACAAGCAACACATCATGGTTTACCAGGACACAGCAGATCAGGTTTGTGATGAGAACCAGGAGTTCCGTCAAGCAGATGAGGATGAAAGCCCAGAAGGGGAGGTCTGGGGAGACATGTGGTGGGATGAGTCACGTCCTGTCATCGCCCCAGGGCTCCTGGTGACCCCACTGTGCCTCAACCCTCCTTGACAAGGGTTGGCCAACTTTCCTCATCATCCAAGACCCTGTGCACATGGTTCTCTTCGATGAGGCACAGCATCAAGATACACTCCCCTTAGCATGGGCTGAGGCTTCCTGCAGGTTTACCTGGCTTCTCAGTCAAGGCATCATCTCTGTTGGGAGAATATTCTGGAAGTGATTGAAATGGAGAATGCATGTGAGTGTGTTTCACTCTTTTTAATAAAACTTTTTAGACAGAGAAAAATAAAGGGAACAGTCTCATAAACATCCATCATCTAGATTTAACAATGTATATTCCAACTAATTAAAACAATATTGCATCAATGTATAAATTATTAACACTTGCCACCCTTGATTCATCCCACGTTTTCAATGAAATATTAAAGTCAAGTAGACATCATCATGTTTCACATCATTTTAGTTTCCATCTCTAAAAAGTGAACACACTTTGCTACAAAATCCAAGACCATTATCACAGAACAAAAGTGTAATAAATTAAACCAAATTCATACCTCTGGGCACAGAGGACTGAATTTGGGCTGGACTTTCTTATGACAGCTGGGGGCAGAATGGGTCATCACAGTTGGCAAGCCTACGGGATCTCTCTAAATTTGTAAAATCCAACTCAAAAGTGTTCTTCCGTGCCTAGAAACACATCATCCCCTTCTCCTTTATCTATTTGCTTAATATTCATTTTCTAGGATTAATCTACAATGAAATTTCCTGCAGGAAGTCTTCTCTGATTTCCGCCTGCAAGTATGAGTTTGTTCACATCAAATAATTGATAAGTTTCAATTCTCTATTCCTATTATTCCCTGCTACAAGATAAACTCCAGGAGGGTAGGACACACAGCACCCAGTGGGCATGGGGGGAGGGGTGCAGGTCCCCCTACTTGTAGCTCACAGACCTTGGGGCAAGGGAGACCTGACTTCAAATCCTGGCTCTGCCCCTAACTCACTGTGTGACCCTAGGCACAATACTCCCCTTTATGAGCTTCAGTTTAACCATGTGAGAAATGGACAAGGCAGCTAGGACATCACCTCTGGACACTAAGAGAACCCAGACACACAGGGAAAGTGAAGGGTTGTAACAATCGTGTAACAGATGTAAGTCAGGCAGAGGAATGACGCGGCCTTCAGGACAAAGAGATACGGGAGAGGTGAGACTCCACATGTTCCTGGGTGTCTCTCGGCAGTGCGGTGTACTCTGAGGATGTGGGCTCCAGGTTGCTGAGGTTCCCGACGATGATGCGGAAATGTAGCTGGTGCTCTCTGTGGATGGATAAACTCTGGGCTGCAGAGCCTGGAGACACCGAGAGGAAGAGCAGACAGGTGGAGACTCTCCGCTTCCAGCACAGAGGCATGGTGGCCCACGGTATTAGGGTGGTGGGTGCAGACGGCGTCACACTGGTGGCTGCCCCATCCTTCTCAGGCCTGGGGAGAGAGGGATGTGGGGACTCTAGAGAGAGGTCCTGAAACCTCTGGGGGTGTGGGCCAGAACTGGAAGGAGGAAATGGGAGGATAGTGGGGAGACAAGGAGGGGTGGTCACAAAAGTGGTCATAAGGGGCAAATGCTCAGGGGAGGGTCGCACCTGAGGGAGACCAGTCTGCAACTCGAGTAGAGTGGGCCCAGTCTGCTCTTCTGAACAAGGATCCAGCTGGGGAGGAAGGAGGAGGAGGATGAGCAGGAGGGACAGGGGTTGGGGGAAGGGCTGGGTGGGATTTAACCCACCAGGAGCTGCTGGGACCAGGGCCTCACCAGGCTCTGCAGGACACTCTCAGTGGAGTTGAACGTGGCTGAGCTGTTGCTCCTGTCTGTTGAATACCGGAGGGTGGAGATGGTGACGTTGACTCTGAGAGTCTTCAGGTTGTGCCCCAAAGCTGCAAGATGAGATGGAGAGCGATGGCCATCACTGAGAGCTGGCCTGAGACCAGACCAGAGTCCTGCACTCATTATAATCTGTCGTCTTCTGTCCCACTGACACCACCATCCACTAATGTGGTCACCCAATTCAGAACCAGCATATCTGCTCAGCTCCTCCTTCCTCCCAGTAACAACAATTCCAGTTGCACACTGGTCCTCACATACACTCCATCCCTGTCACAGCTCAGGTCTTAACTTCCTTCAGCCGGACCAACACCCCAGCAGGCTCACTGGATGCTCTATCTAAAGGATGTTCTACATGGACCACTAGAAGAACTTTCTGAAATGAATACCTCACTAAGGCCACCACTGCTCTAGTACCACCCCTGGCTCCCTATGGCTTTCAGTGTTTAGTTCAACCTTCTTGACCTGGGACTGAAGGCTCTACTCAATCTGGCTCCTGCTGAACTTTCAGTATCATTTTATCCATCTACTGCGGGTTAAACTTCATGCTTCACGCAAGGCAAATTCATTTCAATTCTCCCTTATGGCATGTTGTTTCTGTATGGAGCCTTTGCTCATGGAATCCACTCTGCCAGGAAAACCCTTCATCCTCTATTTACCAGGGTCCCTCCTACACATTCTTAAAGACTCTATTCTGGTGAAACTTACTCTAGCAAGCTATTCCCCTCCAAATTATGCCAGGTGCCTCTCCTCGAAACATCCCACATTGTATTATAATGGTGTGTTAATTTCAAAACACGAGGGGCTCTCTGAGGGCTGGCCTTAGACTGAATCGTTGGTATAATCTTTGTGATCAGAATGATTGCCCTAAAACCAGAATTTCACACCCTGGCTTCCCAGCTCCTGGATCACAACTGGCTGGTGGCGGAGTGGGGCTGGAGAACTTCTCTTGGGAAGGAAAAGGGGCCCCCGATACCTGTGGTGGCTTCTGGTAGCACAGGTGATGATCAAGTATGCAGGGACGTGGTGGCTGGCTTGGCAGCTGTGGCGAGGGCTCTCTTCAGGGAGGGATAGAGTGGGAGGAGCCCCCAGGTTCGCACGGGCTCCAGCAGTGGCTGTCCCAGGACCACCATTCACAGATGAAGCATAAATGAGAGTGACGGGATGGGTGACCGTGTGAGTAGAGGGATGAGCAAGCCTGTGGTTGA